>NW_027254505.1:0-319350 GCF_044704955.1 Pristiophorus japonicus
GTGAATTGGGGGGAGGGGGAGAACGAGTGAGTGGGGGGAGGGGAGGAGCAGGAGGGGGAGAGTGAGTGGGGGGAGAACGAGTGAGTGGGGGGGAGGGAGAGAACAAGTGGGTGGGGGTGGAGGGGGAGAACGAGTGAGTGGGGGGGAGGGGGAGAACGAGTGAGTGGGGGGAGGGGAGGAGGGGGAGGGGGAGAGTGAGTGGGGGGAGAACGAGTGAGTGGGGGGGAGGGAGAGAACGAGTGGGTGGGGGGGAGGGGGAGAACGAGTGAGTGGGGGGAGGGGAGGAGGGGGAGGGGGAGAGTGAGTGGGGGGAGAACGAGTGAGTGGGGGGGGAGGGGGAGAACGAGTGAGTGGGGGGGAGAACGAGTGAGTGGGAGGGGGAGGCGGAGAACGAGTAAGTGGGGGGAGGGGGAGGTGGAGAGTGAGTGGGAGGGGATGGGGTGAACGAGTGAGTGGGGGGGGAGAACGAGTGAGTGGGAGGGGGAGGGGGAGAACGAGTGAGTGGGGGGGAGAACGAGTGAGTGGGAGGGGGAGGCGGAGAACGAGTAAGTGGGGGGAGGGGGAGGTGGAGAGTGAGTGGGAGGGGATGGGGTGAACGAGTGAGTGGGGGGGATGAACGAGTGAGTGGGAGGGGGAGGGTGCGAACGAGTGAGTGGGGGGGAGAACGAGTGAGTGGGAGGGGGAGGGTGCGAACGAGTGAGTGGGGGGGAGAACGAGTGAGTGGGAGGGGGAGGCGGAGAACGAGTAAGTGGGGGGAGGGGGAGCTGGAGAGTGAGTGGGAGGGGATGGGGTGAATGAGTGAGTGGGGGGGAGAACGAGTGTGTGGGGGGTGGGGGGGGTGGGGGTGAACGAGTGAGTGGGGGGTGAGGGGGAGAACGAGTGAGTGGGGGAGAAGGGGGAGAACGATTGAGTGGGGGGGGAGAACGAGTACGTGAGGGGGAAGGGAGAGAACGAGTGAGTGGGAGGGAGAACGAGTGTGTGGGGGGTGGGGGAGAACGAGTGAGTGGGGGGGGGGAGAATCAGTTGGTGGGAGGGGGAGAACGAGTGAGTGGGGGGTGAGGGGGAGAACGAGTGAGTGGGGGGGGAGAACAAGAGAGTGGGGGAGAAGGGGGAGAACGATTGAGTGGGGGGGAGAACGAGTACGTGAGGGGGAAGGGAGAGAACGAGTGAGTGGGAGGGAGAACGAGTGTGTGGGGGGTGGGGGAGAACGAGTGAGTGGGGGGGGGAGAATCAGTTGGTGGGAGGGGGAGAACGAGTGAGTGGGGGGTGAGGGGGAGAACGAGTGAGTGGGGGGGGAGAACAAGAGAGTGGGGGAGAAGGGGGAGAACGATTGAGTGGGGGGGAGAACGAGTACGTGAGGGGGAAGGGAGAGAACGAGTGAGTTGGGGGAGGGGCGTGGGAGAGTGAGTGGGGGGGGAGAACGAGTTGGTGGGGGGAGGGGGAGAACGAGTGAGTGGTGGGGGAGGGGGAGAACGAGTGAGTGGAGGGTGAGGGGGAGAACGAGAGAGTGGGGGAGAAGGGGAAGAACGATTGAGTGGGGGGGAGAACGAGTACGTGAGGGGGAAGGGAGAGAACGAGTGAGTTGGGGGAAGGGGGAGAACGAGTGAGTGGGGGGAGGGGCGTGGGAGAGTGAGTGGGGGGGGAGAACGAGTTGGTGGGGGGAGGGGGAGAATGAGGGAGTGGGGGGGGAGGGGGAGAACGAGTTAGTGGGGGGGAGGGGAAGAACGAGTGAGTGAGTGGGGCGAGGGGGAGAACGAGTGAGTGAGTGTGGGGAGGGGGGAGAAGGAGTGAGTGGGGGAGAAGGAGTGAGTGAGAGGAGTGGAGAGGGGATGGGGAGAGTGGGGGGGAGGGGAGAGTGAGAGGAGTGGGGGGGAGGGGGAGATTGAGAGGAGTGGGTGGGGGGGGAGTGGGGGGAGGGGGAGAGTGTGGGGGAGGAGGAGAGTGGGGGGAGTGGGAGAGAGTGGGGAGGCGGAGGGGAGGGGGGCAGTGGGGGAGAGGGGGGAAACAGTAGGGAAAGGGGGAGAGTGAGAGGAGTGGGGGAGGGGGAGAGTGGGGGGGAGGGGGAGAGGTGGGAGGTAGAGTGAGAAGTGGGGGGGGAGAGTGAGAAGTGGGGCGGGAGAGTGAGAAGTGTGGGGAGGGGGAGAGTGAGGAGTGGCGAAGGGAGAGTGAGAGGAGTGGGGAGAGTGCGAGTGAGAGGAGTGGGGAGGGGAGAGTGAGAGGAGTGGGGAGGGGAGAGTGAGAGGAGTGGGGAGGGGAGAGTGAGAGTGAGGTGAGAGGAGTGGGGAGGGGAGAGTGAGAGTGAGAGCAGTGGGGAGGGGAGAGTGAGAGTGAGAGTGAGAGTGGGGAGGGGAGGCAGAAGAGTGGGGAGTGGGGAGGGGGGCAGAGGAGCGGGGAGTGGGGAGGGGGGCAGAGGAGTGGGGAGTGGGGGAGGGGGGCAGAGGAGTGGGGAGTGGGGAGGGGGGCAGAGGAGTGGGGAGTGGGGAGGGGGGCAGAGGAGTGGGGAGTGGGGAGGGGGGCAGAGGAGTGGGGAGTAGGGAGGGGGGCAGAGGAGCGGGGAGTGGGGAGGGGGGCAGAGGAGTGGGGAGTGGGGAGGGGGGCAGAGGAGTGGGGAAGGGGGGTAGGGGAGTGGGGAGAGGGGGCAGGGGAGTGGGGAGGGGGGGCAGGGGAGTGGGGAGCAGAGGGGTGGGGAGCAGAGAAGTGGGGAGTGGGGGCAGAGGAGTGGGGAGTGGGGGCAGAGGAGTGGGGAATGGGGGCAGAGGAGTGGGGAGTGGGGGCAGAGGAGTGGGGAGTGGGGGCAGAGGAGTGGGGAGCAGAGGAGTGGGGAGTGGGGGCAGAGGAGTGGGGAGTGGGGGCAGAGGAGTGGGGAGTGGGGGCAGAGGAGTGGGGAGGGAGGCTGGGAGTGTTTGGATGTCCGTTGGCGAGGAGCTGGGAGCATTTGCTGGATTTCTGAACATTCTTTACAATTTTCACAATTATATAATATTATATAAGAATATAACTCATAATGTAAGTAATAATAATCATATATGTGAAAAAGAATAATAACAATAATAAATGGAGGTGCTGTGCTGGTGCAGAATGTTGTGGTCCCCACGTGGGCAGGGCCAGGGGGATTGTTAGTGGGAGGAGGAGCAGGAGGGGGTCAGGGTCAAGGGTCAGGGGGGATTGGGGAAAGGTGTTGGGAAAGGTGGGCGCAGGTAGAATTGTGGGAGGGGGCAGGGTCTTTTCCGTGCTGTTTATACTGTTGTTGTTTGTTCTTTATAATGTTTGTTGCTGTGAGAATTTATATTCTTCAAAAATATGTTATTTTATTATTTTGTTGACATTTAAAAAAATTACTACTTTTAGATAAAATTTTATTCAATGAAACCATTATTGTACTGTGTCTCACTCACTCCTGGGACATTGACAACTTTTATGAAAGACAACTGTAAATGTGTGATTGAGGGCGTCCCTTGTAAACTCAGACCTTATCCTGGATGGCCCAGACCCAACTGACTGGGGTTTCCCTGAGTCTTGTGAACATCACGTAACTGGGTCAGCCCCTCCCAATGCAACAGCTCCAGCAACCTGTGAGCATCCTCACCGGGGCATACATTACAGTGTGACGCCTGCTACAGCTGGATAGCCCCACGGCCACACTGTAAAGCCGCGTGAAGTATGGTTACTTGGATGTACACCCAGTGATTCCCGCCTCGGGTCGTTATGTACACCCAGTGACCTCCCCCCTAGGGTCATTATGTACACACAGTGACCGCCCCCCCCCTCAGGCCGTCATGTGCACGCAATGACCCCCCGCCCCCCTCGGGCCGTTATGTACACACTTGGATGAGCCCCCATTGCGTGGACACAACCCCTCCCCCCTCGGTGTGGGACAGTGAGCCCCTTTCTCTCTCCAATCCTGTACTGGGATTTAATTCTGTGCCTGGTGTGGGTCTGAGACAACGAGCCTCTTTGAATAGCCATTAGAATAGGAGAACTTTTTGACTGCACTGTCCAATCATTTGCAAGGCTTTTACAGGTCACAATCCTTCATAGACTTGCTGATACAGTGTTTGCAGTTGGTGAGGTGATGTTCCGTCCACCACAGAGCTCAAGTGTCAATCAGCGAACACACAACCGATTTATAGCAGGAACTCCGCATATATGTCAGCCCAAAGCCGACTGAAGAAAAGTTCTCCCAATCACATTCAAATGATACAAAAGTTAATTATCCGCATAGAATCACTTCAGTACAGTAGTGCTGGTCATGTTGAACAAACTTCACATATCTGTTAATATGTACAGCACATATCATTACATTTGCATCAACAATGGCTTTTCTTCATTATCCACCATCTTCTGGGCCACTGTGAAGCTGCAGCAAAATGGAGGGAGTGATGTCGCTGGGCCCAAGTCAGGTCAGTCCTCCAGCAATGGGCGGTATCCAGCGCAGCGTTAACGGGCGGTAGCAGGCCTTAAAAACACATTTTAATGGAATTTCGGGCTGGGAGGGAGTTTTCCGACTGTTTGGGATCTGCAAAGTGGGCGGGGGCTTTGCAGCATCGGCGGCGGTAATGGGTGGCCCAATTTATCACCACGCTAATCGGGAGCGGTAACTGTGGTAACGGGCGGCTCAAATTACCACCGGCGCTAATCGGGAGCGGTAACTGTGGTAACGGGCATCCCAAGTTACCACCGGCGCTAATCGGGGGTGGTAACTGTGGTAACGGGCATCCCAAATTATCGCCACGCTAATCGGGAGCGGTAACTGTGGTAACGGGCATCCCAAGTTACCACCGGCGCTAATCGGGGGTGGTAACGGTGGTAACGGGCATCCCAAATTATCGCCACGCTAATTGGGAGCGGTAACTGTGGTAACGGGCATCCCAAGTTACCACCGGCGCTAATCGGGGGCGGTAACTGTGGTGACTGGGTGGTAGCGGCGGGTAATGGTGGGCCCAATTTACCGCCGGTGCTAATCGGGGGCGGTAACGGCGGTAACGGGTGCTAATTTCCATTTTTTATCAAAACGGGTGGTAACTGGACGGTAAATGGGCAATTTGAGAGGAAATTCGAGCCCGTGTGTTTTCCTGATCATCAACTATTGATCCTCACTCAATCAATGTACATTAGAATGGTTCATCCTTCAGTCTGGATGTCCGTTTGCCTGCATCAGTGGTACCTAATTGTGTCTATTGGCCTTCACCATGACACCGGCTAAAGAAACCAGCCAAAAACTAAATGCCATCATCACTCAGAGATCCCAAGTGTTTCTAGTACCGACATTGTGACTCTCCCATCCTGGCTCTGCGTCTCGCCCAGTGACAGCGCAGGTCGGAGGTCATCACGCTGGATACCTTGTGTTCCTGATTATTCCTGGGTGTTGATTTTAACGGTGAGATATTGGGGAGAGCCACGGGTTAGGTGCGCTGGCCCTCAATGCCTGATTCACCGCTCTGTGCTCCCGTCAAGCGAGACTCTGCCCCGGGAGCAAAGTCCTTGTATTTGGGCCCTCAGATATACAGGCAGGGTTCGTACAGGTGAGTGCTGGGCCTGGCTGGCCAGCAATTCCTTGCCCTAGGATGGGACACTGCAGGCTTGCCCACCCAATCCCCCAGTTCTATTCAATATCTGTTGATTCAACGCCAGATGTCACACACTCAGATCAGCTGACATTTGTCGTCTGCCTAGTTCTAACGACTTGTCCTGAGGAAAGGTTCCTTAAGTTCTTGTCAATAATCGGTCATATGGGACAAAAAATAGCAGAAATAATACTGGCCTTTCTGGATGAGAACAGGATCGACCTACAAAATTGCTGCGGTCAATTGTATGATAATGCTTCAAATATGAGTGGGAAATACATTGGTGCCCAAGCTACCATCAAAGAGCAATGCCCATAGAAACATAGAAACATAGAAAATAGGTGCAGGTGTAGGCCATTAGGCCCTTCGAGCCTGCACCACCATTCAATAAGATCATGGCTGATCATTCACCTCAGTACGCTCTTCCTGCTTCCTCTCCTACCCCTTGATCCCTTCAGCCGTAAGGGCCACATCTAACTCCCTATTGAGTTTATCCAATGAACTGGCATCAACAACTCTCTGCGGTAGGGAATTCCACAGGTTAACAACACTCTGAGTGAAGAAGTTTCTCCTCATCTCAGTACTAAATGGCTTACCCCTAATCCTTCGACTATGTCCCCTGGTTCTGGAGTTCCCTAACATCGGGAACATTCTTCCTGTTTCTAACCTCTCCAGTCCCGTCAGAATTTTATATGTTTCTGAGGTGCCCTCTCATCCTTCTAAACTCCAGTGAATAAAGGCCCAGTCAATCCAGTCTCTCCTCATATGTCAGTCCAGCCATCCTGGGAATCAGTCTGGTGAACCTTCGCTGCACTCCCTCAATAGCAAGAACGTCCTGCCTCAGATTAGGAGACTAAAACTGAACACAATATTCCAGGTGAGGCCTCATCAAGGCCTTGTAGAACTGCAGTAAGACCTCCCTGCTCCTATACTCAAATTCTCTATCTATGAAGGCCAACATGCCATTTGCCTTCTTCACCGCCTGCTGTACCTGCATGCCAACTTTCAATGACTGATGTACCATGACACCCAGGTCTTGTTGCACCTCCCCTTTTCCTAATCTGCCGCCATTCATATAATATTCTGCCATCGTGTTTTTGCCCTCAAAGTGGATAATCTCACATTTAGCCACATTATACTGCATCTGCCATGCATTTGCCCACTCACCTAACCTGT
This sequence comes from Pristiophorus japonicus, assembly GCF_044704955.1. Classification (NCBI taxonomy): domain Eukaryota; kingdom Metazoa; phylum Chordata; class Chondrichthyes; family Pristiophoridae; genus Pristiophorus; species Pristiophorus japonicus. The sequence goes on from NW_027254505.1 coordinate 6,741, forward strand.
CCAAGTCACCCTGCAGCTTCTTAGCGTCCTCCTCACAGCTCACACCACCACCCAGTTTAGTGTCATCTGCAAACTTGGAGATTTTACTCTCAATTCCTTCATCTAAATCATTAATGTATATTGTAAAGAGCTGGGGTCCCAGCACTGAGCCCTGTGGCACCCCATTAGTCACTGCCTGCCATTCTGAAAAGGACCCATTTATCCCGACTCTGCTTCCTGTCTGCCAACCAGTTCTCTTTCCATGTCAGTACATTACGCCCAATACCATGTGCTTTAATTTTGCACACCAATCTCTTGTGTGGGACCTTGTCAAAAGCCTTTTGAAAGTCCAAGTCCACCACATCCACTGGTTCTCCCTTGTCCACTCTGCTAGTTACATCCTCAAAAATGTCCAGAAGATTTGTCAACCATGATTTCCCTTTCAGAAATCCATGTTGACTTGGACCAATCTTGTCACTGCTTTTCATCTTTAGTAATTGATTCCAACATTTTCCCCACTGCTGATGTCAGGCTAACCGGTCTATAATTATCCATTTTCTCTCTCCCTCCTTTTTTAAAAAGTGGTGTTACATTAGCTATCCTCCAGTCCATAGGAACTGATCCAGAGTCGATAGACTTTTGGAAAATGATCACCAATACATCCACTATTTCTAGGGCCATTTCCTTAAGTACTCTGGGATGCAGACTATCAGGCTCCAGGGATTTATCGGCCTTCAATTCCATCAATTTCCCTAACACAATTTCCCACCTAATAAGGATATCCTTCAGTTCCTCCTTTTCACTTGACCCTCGGTCCCCTTGTACTTCCAGAAGGTTATTTGCGTCTTCCTTCGTGAAGACAGAACCAAAGCATTTGTTCAACTGGTCTGCCATTTCTTTGTTCTCCATTATTAATTCACCTGAATCTGACTGCAAGGGACCTACGTTTGTCTTCACGATTCTTTTTCTCTTCACATATCTATAGAAGCATTTGCAGTCAGTTTTTATGTTCCCGGCAAGCTTCCTCTCACACTCTATTTCCCCCCTCCTAATTAAACCCTTTGTCCTCCTCTGCTGAATTCTAAATTTCTCAGGTTTGCTGCTTTTTCTGGCCAATTTATATGCCTCTTCCTTGGATTTAACAATATCCTTAATTTTCCTTGTTAGCCACGGTTGAGCCACCTTCCCCGTTTTTTTTTTACTCCAGACAGGGATGTACAATTGTTGAAGTTCATCCATGTGATCTTTAAATGTTTGCCTTTGCCTATCCACCGTCAACCCCTTAAGTATTATTTGCCAGTCTATTCTTGCCAATTCACGTCTCATGCCATCGAAGTTACCTTTCCTTAAGGTCAGGTCCCTAGTCTCTGAATTAACTGTGTCACTCTTCATCTTAATAAGGAATTCTACCATATTATGGTCACTCTTCCCCAAGGGACCTCGCACAACAAGATTGCTCATTCGTCCTTTCTCATTACACATCACCCATTCTAGGATGGCCAGCCTTCTAGTTGGTTCCTCAACATATTGGTCCAGAAAACCATCCTAATACACTCCAGACAATCCTCCTCCATTGTATTGCTACCAGTTTGGTTAGCCCAATCTTTGTGGAGATTAAAGTTGCCCATGATAACTGCATGCATTTATTGCACGCATCCCTAATTTCTTGTTTGATGCTGTCCCCAACCTCACTACTACTGTTTGGTGGTCTGTACACAACTCCCACTAGTGTTTTCTGCCCTTTGGTATTCCGCAGCTCCACGCATACAGATTCCACATCATCCAAGCTAATGTCCTTCCTTACTAGCAACGCTACCCCACCTCCTTTTCCTTTCTGTCTATCCTTACTGAATGTTGAATTCCCCTGGATGTTGCGTTCCCAGCCTTGGTCACCCTGGAGCCATGTCTCCATGATGCCAATTATATCATATTCATTAATTGCTGCCTGTGCAGTTAATTTGTCCACTTTATTACGAATACTGCTCGCATTGAGGCACAGAGCCTTTAGGGGTGTCTTTTTAACACATTTTGCCCTTTTAGAATTTTGCTGCAATGTGGCCCTTTTTTAGTAGTTAAACCCCTCCTCAACAGCACTGACAAATGCTCCACCGAGGACATTGGTTCCGGTGCTGCCCAGGTGCAGGCTGTCCGATTTGTACTGGTCCCACCTTCCCCAGAACCGGTTCCAATGTCCCAGGAATTTGAATCCCTCCCTTCTGCACCATTCCTCAAGCCACATATTCATCTGAGCGATCCTGCGATTCCTACTCTTACTAGTGGCACTGGTAGTGTAAATACGGATTCTTTTCCTTCAATCTGGTTCAGCGAATTCACTGAGTCGAACACCGTTGCCGCTTATAACAAAGCAGATTTTATTAATTGTTTCACCGGCCGGGACTTATCAGAAAGAAGGAATGCTCTCCCTCTAGAGTGCACCCACTTCCTATGGACAAGCCCTGTTACAATGTAGGGTCGCAACGGTTATACATTTTCAGTACATGATACAATTAGAGTGACATTCAGTTCAGCCTATCCCCTTATGATCCCTCCTTCCCTTTGTCCACTCATGAGCCGACATCTGTATGGGCTGTTTTTACACAAAGAGCCTTTCAGAGCCTTTCTCACCCTTTATTGTTTCAAGTTTACTGGTGTGACTTTGCAAGACCTTGAGCCAGTCTGTTATTTGTGCCAATGTTGTAACATTTGCAGTCTGACATTCTTAAGGCTATTCCTCCATGAATCCTTTGTTCAATTTCACTGTATGTATACATTTTCCAACATTCTCAACTTCAATGTCTGTATACATTTTCCCACATTCTCAACTTCAATGTCTGTATACATTTTCCAACATTCTCATTCCCCCCTTTTATCATTCCATGATAACCTTTAGGATTATTCTAGGAGTATCGCATTCAGCCATTCACACTGTCTTTCCTGATCCTCCTTGTCGAGTAGTTCTTTAGTTTGCTGGATCATAACCTGGGAGCCTGTGGCCACAAGAGCGTTTGCTAACCTTGCCATCATGACTTTACAACAAAGGTTAAAGCAACCAACAATCAAGCAACAGGTAATTATTACTTCAATGAGAATAATTGCCCCATGCATTAGATAGGATCCCCAGGATCCACCTAATAGCCAATCAAACCAGCTAGATCCTCCTGCTGGCGTGGATAACTTCTTCCCCTCCCTTCTTATGTGATCAGCGAGATTGGTTATGTTTTCTGAACTATCGGGAATGTAAGTGCAACATTCAGATCCTATCAGGGCACATGTTCCCCCTTTCTCAGCTAACAGGTAATTGAGGGCCATTCGGTTTTGTAATGCTATGGTCCGCATTGCTACCATTTCAGCCGTGATGTCCTCCAGAGCTTCAGCGGTAAATTTAGCTATCAGTTCCAATACCCTCTCTAGGTTCTGTACTTCATCCATGGTGTGTCCTATCCCGAATGGGAACATCATGACCCCAAAGAACCTTTCGGCGGGGGTGAGGGCTTGCCTGTGTCGGCTGGAGGCATGTGCATCCACCAAGGTACGTGTTTGCCGCACAAATGGCACCACATATCCCAGATAGCAGGACCCTGTCCATCGCCTAGGCAACCAGGGATATGCCCTATGCCCGCACACAAAATACGTGGCGTTATACGCTGCCTTCTGATATATTGTGTTGGGGTCCCAAGACTGGGCCCACAGACCTCCACCTGTTTTATTCGGAAGGTGAGAGAGGATAGTGACTCGTGCACCTGTTGTGATGTTGAGACTGTGTGGGCAATTGCTGTACCCTATGATCTGTCCCTTGCTACTGGTGTCATTTCGGGTTAAACATATGTTCCCGGTTGGCCTCCCGATCCCCGAGGTATTGGTCAGGACTAAGAATAAATGACCTCAGCGGGGGTCAGGCCAGCCTTACCAGTGGGAGTAGTTCGGATCTGGAATAGGGCTATAGGAAGGAGTTTGAGCCAATTGAGTCTGGTTGATGCTACCAGTTTTGCAAACTTGGTTTTAAGAGTTTGATTAGCATGTTCAACTAGTCCCGCAGCTTGGGGTCGGTAGGCACAATGCAGCTGCTGGTTAATGCGCATCTGGGAACAGAATTCTTTGTTAACTTGGCCAATAAAGTGAGGGCCATTATCGGAACTCAGTCGAGCTGGGATACCATATCTCGGAACAATTTCCCTCATTAACACTTTAACAACAGTTTGAGCCTTATTGTCCAGGGTAGTGTAGGCTTCGATCCATTTGCTAAACACATCTACTATTACTAACACATGTTTGTAAGACTAACTCTTTGCAACTCAATGTAGTCCAACTGCAATGTCTCAAAGGGACCTTCGGGTAGGGGCGTCATACCCCAATCACAGGAAAGTCCCTTCCCTGGATTATGCTGTTGGCAAACCAGGCAGCGACTACTGATGTTCTGGGCCAGCGCCTGGAGTCTAGGGTGCCAACAACTGGCCAAAAGTGTATCACTTGTTGTCCTTGCTCCACAATGAGCAGCAAAATGCATACATTCAATCACCCATAGGGCCAACTCGTCAGACATGCAAGTCTGTTCCGCGGGAGTGGTCTAGAGTTTAGAAACATTGTCATAAGTACATCCATAATTTTTCCACAACAGTTTATCTTTTTCAGGAGCGTCCTCCTGTGCTTTAATGACATCTTGGATGGTTGGCATTGGTTTTTCCGAGGCTAACTTATCCTTTGCAGGACTTTTAGTTTGACTCATCATTCTGGGCACTACCATTTGTTGTCCACGAGAGGCCTGTTTGGCCTCTTTGTCAGCACAGTGGGTCCCTATATCAACCGGGGGTTTTCCGGTGGTGTGGGCGGTACATTTAACAATGGCAATGCGCTTGGGGAGCATGAGGGCTTGCAACAAGTCAGATACGAGTTGCCTTTGCGATATCTCATTCCCCTGTGAGGTTAGGAATCCCCTATTTTTCCATAATTGTCCGAAATCATGGGCTACCACAAAGGCATACCTAGAGTCGGTATAGATATTGACCTTGAGGTGTTTAGCCAAGATACAGGCTCGGGTGAGGGCAAATAGTTCAGCTTGTTGGGCGGAATAGGCGGTTTCAAAGGCGGCAGATTGCAAGACCTGATTCTCCTGGTTAACTATGGCGTATCCCGAAATTTGTCCGCCTTCTGGGTCAATGGAAGAGCTTCTGTCAACATACATAATACAGTCGGGGTCCTCCATTGGTACATCAACTAAATCTTCCCTAACCGAGGTGGCCTCTTGAATTAAAGATAAACAGTCATGACTGGGTTCTTCCTCATCTTGGGGTGGCTCGGTAAGAAAACAGGCCGGATTAATGGCAGTACAGTGCCGAAAGGTCAGCTTAGGATTATTTAGTAGGTAGATGTCATACCTACTTTGCCTGGCCATGGTAAGGTGTTGAGTCTGCAGCTGACCCAGGAGGGCAGCTACGGAGTGAGAGGTGTATTCAACAATATCCTGCTGGAGGGTAAGGTTGGCGGCGGATTGAATGCTACTGTAGATGGCGGTTAATATTTGAGTACATACAGGGTGCCCCAAGGCAACGGGGTCTATTTTGGAAGAGTAGTAGGCAACAGGCCTATGCTTATCCCCGTGTTTCTGAGTTAAGACAGCTGTAGCACAGTCTTTCAGGATCGTACAATACAGTTGAAAGAGCCGGTCATCGAGGGGCCGGCCCAAAGCTGGAGGCTGTCTTTAGTTCCTTAAAGGCTTGGACGTCTGCGGTATTTATTTTAAAGTTGCCTTCCTTGTTTGTGTACGGTGTGAGGTGCTTAGTTATCAGGGCAACATTAGGGATCCAGGATCTACAGTAATTGATCATCCCCAACCACTGTCGCATTTGTTTAGCCGTGCTAGGGACTGGAAACTGGCAAATCGGTTCGACTCGGCTAGCCTCCAAGGCTTGGTGGGTGCCTGATAAAATGATCCCAAGGAACTTGACTTGAGACTGGCCAATTTTGACCTTTGATGGGGAAACTATGTATCCCAGGGAGGACAAGTAATTCAGTAACTGATTAGCATCCTCCTGATTACTTGGTTCATCTGCGCTGGCTACCAGTAAATCGTCCACATACTGAATCAAAGTGGATCTCTTAGTCAGCGTGAGGGACTGTAATTGTCTCTGCAGGCACCTTGAGAATAAAGTCGGGGAGTGGATGAACCCTTGGGGAACTCTAGTCCATGTATATTGCTATCCCTGGTAAGTGAAGGCGAATAGGTACTGACTCGCCTGGGCTAGCGGCAAGGCGAAGAAGGCGTGTTGGAGGTCTATTATTGCGAAGATCTTGGCGTTTGCTGGGATTAATGACAGTATCTGCGCTGGGTTGGGAACCAGAGCGTGCAGGGGCTGGACGATAGCATTGATAGTTCGAAGGTCTTGGACTAAACGGTATTCGTTTGGCTTGCCTGGCTTAGGGACTGCCAGTATAGGGGTATTACACGGGGACTGGCATTGGACCAAAATCCCCTGTTCCACTAGTCCCTTGATCAATCGGTGGATACTTGGTATTGCCTGTAGTTTCAGTGGGTACTGTCGGATAGAGGGCCAATCCATGTTGCCCTGCACCGGGATCTCAATCGGATCAATGGGAGTATAACCCACTTGGGAGGGGTCCTCTGCCCATACATGAGGATCCACATAGTCGGGTATGTTCGAGCCAGTATGATGCTGCAGAGTCGTTCGGACCTTCTCGGGGTCCCTGTGGAATTGGACTGTTCGGCTATGTTTTACAATCTGCAAATCTGGGCTGGTTGGGTCAGCCTCGTCTATAGCTTGGCGCACCATAATTCCTAAATCTTTAGTGTGGTGGGGAGGTAATACTTCACGAGTAACATGTGGTGCCACCGTCGGGGGCTGTCTCCACAGATTCTTATCCATTTCCAGAAAATCTGCCTTCCCTTCCGGTCCAGTCACTCTAGCCCTTAAGAGAATTTCCTTCTCTTCCCCTTCGTGATCCTGATAAAGGTTCTGGAGATCCTGATTCTTGCCGCTGGGACCGTATGCTAGGGTCACATGATAAGGTGCCTGTGGCAGGTCCAGAGGCCACCATTGAGGGGTCCTAATGGTATAATACTGTCGCTTCAGGGTTCCCTGTTTTACAATAATCCCATCATCTCCGCACTCCAAATGCAAATGGAATTTGCAGAGGAGGTCACTAGCCATCAAGTTACAGTCCAGATTGGTTGTGATAACAAATCGATGTTCCACCGATTCTTCCTGGTAACCTACTTTAACTGGTTCTGACACCGGGAATGCAGAGACTTGTCCCAGGAACCCCGACAGTCCCTGTGTCTCAGTGGAGGCGGGGAGTTTAAGCTTCGACTGTACAGAAGACATAGAGGCTCCCGTATCGATCAAGAAGGGTTGCCACTCATTCCGAATTTTTAACGATATCATCGGTTCGTCATCCGGGGAGGTTCCCTGTACAATCAAGCTACGTGGTCAATAAGAATAATCAGGGGACGGTTGGCCAAAGGGGTTGTTCTGGGAGAAGTTAGTATAAAATCCCCGTCCTCTCCCCCCTTGCCCCCCTCCTCTTCCTCCTCTTCCTCCTCTTCCTCTTTCGTGCCGATCGAAGGGGCACTCTCCCTTCCAATGTCCTTCTTGCCCACAATTGAAGCATTGCCCTCTCCTTCCCCAGCCCCGACCGCTTCCTCTTCCTGATCGGGGAAGACCATGTGATGGTCCATACTTTGCAGGGCTGGGGCCGTTGGGGTGTTGGGTATACCCATATCCCCGGTTATCTACCCAACCCCTTACACAGTACTGTGGTTCCATTTGATATTCTCTCGGGTCGGGTGTCGGTCTTTCCCCTTGAGGAGGCTCTCCCTTTCTAGTCACGTATTCAGTCTTGACCCAGGTTGGGGGCGCACCTCCCCCATCTTCTTTCTTTTCCTGCCAGTAATATTTCACCGCCCTTTCCATCTGGGCTTTACTGTTATCTGCCCAATTCATATTATTGGTCCGGATAACGTGAGCAATGGAATGGGGCAGGCACTGAAGTAGGATAGCGCAGAATTGAGGTGAATCCTCTCCCACCCTGAAGGCATTATCTCCTGATTGACCTCCGTATATTTCAATGAATCTTTCCATGAATTCGTCGGCAGTTTCGTCTTGTTTGGGTTTAGTTTCTAATACTGCGACCATACTGATGGGCTTTTGAAGGGTCGTGCCGAGAGCTGTAAAAACAGCATTTAGGTGGCCCTGGGCATTTTTAGGGTGTGCAGCCACCAACGCGTCATGGGTTGCCCGTCTTAGGTGAGTTAGAAATCGGGCATGCTCAGTTGGGCTCAGGGTCTGCTGTACCAGGGCCCACAGGTCCCTTGACTCTGCATTATAAACTGCGACGGTAGTTCGAAGATGATCTATAAACTTGACAGGTTCTCTCTTTCGATCTGGTATGGTGGCCGGAATGGTCATAATTTCGTTCGGTTTCCAAGGCACATAGACATCTATGGTGGGGTGGTCTGCAGCTTGTTGTGCATCAGGGTTTGGCATTGGTCGGACTGGGAATTGTTGCCGGGGCTTTGGGATGGGGTCGTCAACCTCGGAAGACGTTTCTGGGTCGGAGGGTGGCTCGGAGCCGTCTGACTGCGCAGCACCTCCACATCCCGATCAGCGGGAGGGTTTGTTTTGCCTTTCACGACTGGTATTCTGACTAGCGGATTCACGGGACTGCCTGTGCTTTCGAGATGTAGATCTGCCTTTCCGGGTGTGAGATCTGGTCCTCTCAGCTACATGGCTCGTGAACTGGGGATCTGAGTCGCTATCAGAGGATGAAGGGTCCGTCTGGGCTTGTCGGTTCGTTGGTGTGGGGTTATCTTTATCTTTACCCCCTACCGCCGGAGTGTAAGGTGGAGGTGGATGGGAAGGGGCCAGGGGCTGCAGGAGGCGCCGTTGGGCGCCGAGTCAGTGACCATTCATCAATTTCCTCGTCAGCCTCGGTCAATGCAAGGCCAACCATTTGACTACGTAGTCGGTCAATACCTTTCTCAGAGGTCCCAGTGGAACTCCTAGTACGTTTCTCATGCGCGCACTTTTTCTTTAAGACGTCTACGGGTTTAATATGTCTTCCTTCTGTCAATGAAATTCCTAATTTAGTGGCGTTTTCCTGCCAACTCGACAGAATTGATGCATCTTTTAGCTTTTGACAGTAATGCCTCCATGCGGCTATTAGATCCCTATCCCCTTTCCCCCGTCCCCTCTTCCAAATTAATCCCTGCGCCCATTTTGCTACCTCCAAGCTTTTGGTGCCCCCTAGTGGCCATTGATCATCTCCTAGTGATTTGTTCAAAGTTGCAGATAACAGTATAATTGTCCAGTTTTTTCAGGGAATTCCTCACATAACTTTTGTAGTGGACTACCGGTATTCGTGGTTCTATCTAAATGATTACCCATCCTTGCATTGCCCCGCGTAGGATGTCCTAATTAATCCCGATCCCTCGCGTCGCCCCGCGTTGGATTCGGGTTCTAATTAATCCCGATTGTCCCCGCGTCACCCCGCGGTGGTTTAAGTTATCTTACCCAGAGCCTTGGCAGACCAAGTGATATACAAGATCGACGCCGTACCTGGAATAAGTACAATTTTAAATTTACACAGTGTCGCGTCGCCCCGCGGCTTAATTTACCTAACTCCCTAACCTCTGCGTCTCCGCGCAGTTCGCGCGATTATCTATCCCTCCGTGTCGCCGCGCGGTTTTCCTGTTTGCTTCGCCATGCGATTGTCTATCCCTCTGCGTCGCCGCACGGTAAGCCTTACTTAATTTGTTCGAGGTTCCAGATTTACCTATTCTAAGCCCTACTTATCCTTCCGTGTCACCGTGCAAATTCCCTCTCCTTCCCTATTCTAAGTTTAAAAGGTATTCACCAGATTGTCCTGGATCTCGTTCAGATGCTACCTGAGAACCAGCGAGTGGCCAAACTTTCCTCAGACTTTTGAAACCGAAGGAAACTGGAGCGGTATTTAAATTATCCTCACTCCAGTGGCCACTTTCCTCCCGTCTCGTCCAAGGCTAGTCTGGCTCTTAATTCGCAAGTTTTCGGTAGTCGTCTGTTGAGATCCCACTTCTGACACCAAATGTAAACAAGTGTGCGCTGCATTTCGTCAGGAAGATAAAGACTCACTGTGCCGAGCCCGTCACAGAGTACTGGACCAGCAACCTAGAACTGGTGATGATAAAGTAATGACCTTGCTGAAGAAGTTAAGATGGCGGCGAGCCTCGTGGCAGCAGAGTTGTGCAGAGAGAGAGGCAGGACCAGCACAGCACCGAAAATGGCGGCCCCCCCTGCGGAAACATCGTGGAAAAACAAGATGGCGTCTTAAAAGGGAAATGTACCCAGGAGCCTTAAAAGGGCCTTACACCATTGGTGGTCCCCACCAAGAGACTTTTGTAAGAGCAAGAGTGAGTCAAAATGATCAATGTGATTTGTATGATGACGTGATTTATGACAAGAGTTAATATTTTGATGCTGAAATGACTACTGTGTTTAAAATGATTGATATGATCGACAAAAAGAGTTAGTATCACAATGCTCAAGTAAAAGGGTTAATGGATCTGTGACTAACATGACTAATGGATTAATGCGATTTCCGATTTCATGTGATTCATGTAATGGTTCAGCGGCTGCAGATGAGCCGCAAAGGCGACTACTTTCTGAGAACAGAGGCAACGCACTAGTTGCGATACCCTGTCTCAGCTCAGCCCACTACCTCGGGCAAAAAGGGGCAGTATGCCGCCACCATACGTCACCCAGTGGAGCGGGGATTAAATAACTGTTCAGTGTACCTGCAACCTTTTGATGTAACTCTTCAAAGCATCCATAGGTACTGGACAAATGTACTGTCTAGGCATACCTGCTTTCTGCTGGAGATTATGCTTGTGTACTTCATCACCCATGTAAGGTCTGCAAATACCACATACTTGCACCGGTTCGCAAGCATCATCTCTACATGGGGGGAGAAGAGGGAAATGGATGGTCATGAACTGACAGACACAAATCAACCAGGACGAACAAGGCCAAGTTTACATGCAATGTGCTTGTGGAACTGCTGGGGTGGGGGAGTGAGATGTTATGTATTGTCCTGGTACATTTTACGTATAGTTACAATGATGTGCCACAGAGGGCGCTGTGGTGGGAGACCCGAAAGTACCTGCAAGACAGAGTATAAAAGGCTGCCCACCACACCTGAGAGGCACTCTGGAGTTACACAATAAACGACTAAGGTCACAGCAGTTACTACAACACCAGACTGTGTAGAGTCAGTGATTTGAGTGCTGCATACACCACAGTAACCTTGTTACATGCTTCTCTAATTTCCTCTTTGATGCCGTCCCCTACATTACCATTACTGTTTGGATGCCAATAGACAAATCCCACCAATGTTTTAGAAAGATAGAAACATAGAAATTTACAGCGCAGAAGGAGGCCATTTCGGCCCATCGTGTCCACGCCGGCCAACAAAGAGCTGCATAGCCCTTGGTCAGCAGCCCTAAAGGTTACATATAAACCTATGAATGATGACGGAAAGGCATAGAGCACCCAGCCCAACCAGTCCACCGCACACAACTGCGACACCCCTTACACTGAAACATTCTACACTCCATCCCAACCGGAGCCTTGTGATCTCCTGGGATAGGCAAAAACCAGATAAAAACCCAGGCCAATTTATGCAGAATAAATCTGGGAAAATTCCTCTCCGACCCATCCAGGCGATCAAAACTACTCCAGGAGATCACCCTGGCCGTATTCTATTCCACGCAGTACTTACCATTATATCTGTGCCGTCCAACAAAAGGTCATCCAGTCTAATCCCAATTACCAGCTCGAGGTCCGTAACCCTGCAGGTTACGGCACTTTAAGTGCCCATCCAACCATCTCTTAAAAGTGGTGAGGGTTTTTGCATCCACCACTCTTCCAGGCAGCAAGTTCCAGATCCACACAACCCTCTGCAGAAAGAAGCCCCCGCCCACCTCAAATCCCCTCTTAACCTTCCACCAACCAACTTAAAACTATGCCCCCTCGTAATAGACCCCTCCACCAATGGAAATAGGCCCTTACTATCCACTGTGTCCAGGCCCCTCAATATTTTGTACACCTCAATGAGGTCTCCTCTCAACCTTCTCTGTTCCAATGAGAAGAAACACAGCCTATCCAATCTGTCCTCATAATTAAGATTCTCCATTCCATGCAGCATCCTTGTAAATCTCCTGCATGCAGTACTCCAGCTGTGGCCGAAACAAAGTATTATAGAATTGAAGCATAAGCTCCCTGCTCTTATATTCTATGACTCGGCCAGTAAAGGCAAACATTTTGTATCAATCTTTACGGCAGAGGACATGAACAATATTCCAACAGTGGAAAGTCAAGGAGCTATAGGGGGGAGGAACTTAACACAATCACAATCACTAAGGAGGTGGTACTCAGTAAGATAATGGGACTAAAGGCAGACAAATCCCCTGGACCTGATGAATTGCATCCTAGGGTCTTAAGAGAATTAGCGACAGGGATTGTGGATGCATTGGTTGTAATTTACCAAAATTCCCTGGATTCTGGGGATGTCCCAACAGATTGGAAAACTGCAAATGTAACGCCCCTATTTAAAAAAGAAGGCAGACAAAAAGCAGGAGAGTATAGACGAGTTAGCCTAACATCTATGGTTGGGAAAATGTTGGAGTCCATTATTAAAGAAGCAATAACAGGACATTTGGAAAAGCAAAATTCGGTCAGGCAGAGTCAGCATGGATTTATGAAGGGCAAGTCATGTTTGACAAATTTGCTGGAGTTCTTTGAGGATGTAATGAACAGGGTGGATAAAGGGGAACCAGTGGATGTTGTGTATTTGGACTTCCAGAAAGCATTTGACAAGGTGCCACATAAAAGGTTACTGCACAAGATAAAAGTTCATGGTGTTGGGGGTAATATAATAGCATGGATAGAGGATTGGCTACCAAACAGAAAACAGAGAGTCGGGATAAATGGTTTAATCTCGTGTTGGCAATCATTAACTGGTGGTGTGCCGCAGGGATCAGTGCTGGGACGCCAACTATTTACAATCTATATTAACGACTTGGAAGAAGGGACCGAGTGTAACATAGCCAAGTTTGCTGATGATACAAAGATGGGAGGAAAAGCAACGTGTGAGGAGGACACAAAAAATCTGCAAAAAGACATAGACGAGCTAAGTGAGTGGGCAAAAATTTGACAGATGGAGTATAATGTTGGAAAGTGTAAGGTCATGCACTTTGGCAGAAAAAACCAAAGAGCAGGTTATTATTTAAATGGAGAGAGAATGCAAAGTGCTGCAGTACAGCGGGGTCTTGGGGTACTTGTGCAAGAAACACAAAAGGTTAATCTGCAGGTAAAGCAAGTGATCAGGAAAGCCAATGGAATCTTGGCCTTTATTGCAAAGGGGATGGTATAAAAAAGCTGGGAAGTCCTGCTACAGTTATACAGGGTATTGGTGAGGCCACACCTGGAGTACTTAGTACAGTTTTGGTTTCCATATTTAAAAAAGGATAAGAACATAAGAACATAAAAATTAGGAACAGGAGTAGGCCATCTAGCCCCTTGAGCCTGCTCCCCCATTTAAAAAGATCATGGCTGATCTGGCCGTGGACTCAGTTCCACTTACCCGCCCGCTCCCCATAACCCTGAATTCCCTTATTGGTTAAAAATCTATCTATCTGTGATATGAATAATTCAATGAGCTAGCCTCAACTGCTTCTCTGGGCAGAGAATTCCACAGATTCACAACCCTCTGGGAGAAGAAATTCCTTCTCAACTCGGTTTTAAATTGGCTCCCCCGTATTTTGAAGCTGTGCCCCGAATTCTAGTCTCCCCGACCAGTGGAAACAACCTCTCTGCCTCTATCTTGTCGACCCCTTTCATTATTTTAAATGTTTCTATAAGATCACCCCTCATCCTTCTGAACTCCAACGAGTAAAGACCCAGTCTACTCAATCAATCATCATAAGGTAACCCCCTCATCTCCGGAATCAGCCAGGTGAATCGTTTCTGTACCCCCTCCAAGGCTTGTATATCCTTCCTTAAGTAATGTGACCAAAACTGCACGCAGTACTCCAGGTGCGGCCTCACCAATACCCTGTACAGTTACAGCAGGAACTCCCTGCTTTTGTACTCCATGCCTCTTGCAATGAAGGCCAACATTCCATTCGCCTTCCTGATTATCTGCTGTACTTGCAAACTAACATTTTGGGATTCATGCACAAGGACCCCCAGGTCCCTCTGCACCGCTGCATGTTGTAATTTCTCCCCATTCAAATAATATTCCCTTTTGCCATTTTGTTTTCCAAGGTGGATGACCTCGCATTTTCCAACATTGTATTCCATCTGCCAAACCTTAGCCCATTCGATTAACCTATCTAAATCTCTTTGCAGCCTCTCTGTGTCCTCTGCACAACCCGCTACCCCACTAATCTTTGTGTCATCTGCAAATTTTATTACACTACACTCTGTCCCCTCCTCCAGGTCATTTATGTATATTGTAAACAGTTGTGGGCCCAGCACCGATCCCTGTGGCACATCCTTAACCACCGATTTCCAACCTGAAAAAGACCCATTTATCCCGACTCTCTGCTTTCTGTTAGGCAGCCAATTCTTTATCCATGCTAATACATTTCCGCTGACTCCGCGTACCTTTATCTTCTGCAGTAACCTTTTGTGTGGCACCTTATCGAATGCCTTTTGGAAATCTAAATACACCACATCCATCGGTACACCTCTATCCACCATGCTCGTTATATCCTCAAAGAATTCCAGTAAATTAGTTAAACATGATTTCCCCTTCATGAATCCATGTTGCGTCTGCTTGATTGCACTATTCCTATCTAGATGTCCCGCTATTTCTTCCTTCATGATAGCTTCAAGCATTTTCCCCACTACAGATGTTAAACTAACTGGCCTATAGTTACCTGCCTTTTGTCTGCCCCCTTTTTTAAACAGGGGCATTACATTAGCTGCTTTCCAATCCGCTGGCACCTCCCCAGAGTCCAGAGAATATTGGTAGATTATAACGAATGCATCTGCTATAACTTCCGCCATCTCTTTGAATACCCTGGGAAGCATTTCATCAGGACCAGGGGATTTGTCTACCTTGAGTCCCATTAGCCTGCCCAGCACCACCTCCCTAGTGATAGTGATTGCCTCAAGGTCCTCCCTTCCCACATTCCCGTGACCAGCAATTTTTGGCATGGTTTTTGTGTCTTCCACTGTGAAGACCGAAGCAAAATAATTGTTTGAGGTCTCAGCCATTTCCACATTTCCCATTCCTAAATCCCCCTTCTCATCTTCTAAAGGACCAACATTTACTTTAGTCACTCGTTCCCTTTTTATATATCGGTAAAAGTTTTTACTATCTGTTTTTATGTTTTGCGCAAGTTTACTTTCGTTATCTATCTTTCCTTTCTTTATTGCTTTCTTAGTCATACTTTGCTGTTGTTTAAAATTTTCCCAATCTTCTAGTTTCCCACTAACCTTGGCCACCTTATACGCATTGGTTTTTAATTTGATACTCTCCTTTATTTCCTTGGTTATCCACGGCTGGTTGGTTATCCCTTCTCTTACCGCCCTTCTTTGTCACTGGAATATATTTTTGTTGAGCACTATGAAAGAGCTCCTTAAAAGTCCTCCACTGATCCTCAATTGTGCCACCATTTAGTCTATGTTCCCAGTCTACTTTAGCTAACTCGGCCCTTATCCCACTGTAGTCCCCTTTGTTTAAGCATAGTATGCTTGTTTGAGACACTACTTCCTCACCATCAATCTGTATTACAAATTCAACCATACTGTGATCACTCATTCCGAGAGCATCTTTTACTGAGAGATCGTTTATTATTCCTGTCTCATTACACAGGACCAAATCGAAGATAGCTTGCTCCCTTGTAGGTTCAGTAACATAATGTTCTAAGAAACAATCCTATATGCATTCTATGAATTCCTCCTCCAGGCTACCCCGTGCGATTTGATTTGACCAATCGATATGTCGGTTAAAATCCCCCATGATTACTGCCGTTCCTTTTTCACATTCCTCCATTATTCCCTTGTTTATTGTCCGCCCCACCGTGAAGTTATTATTTGGGGGCCTATAAACTACGCCCACCAGTGATGTTTTCCCCTCACTATCTCTAATCTCCACACACAATGATTCAACATTTTGTTCATTCGAGTCAATATCATCTCTCACTGACATCTCGCTGACATCATCCTTTATTAACAGAGCTACCCCACCTCCTTTCCCTTCTTGTCTATCCTTCTGAATTGTCAGATACCCCTGTTGCAGGAGAGCTGGTTGGCGGTGACATGGAAGTGTCTGCAGTGTGCGGGACCAGACTGCTTCCACACATCCACAATGAATCTCCCACCCTTTATTTGGAAAAGTACAACTGAGAGTGGACAAGTTCCATCCCGGTCAGAGCAATCCAAAGCTTTAACTGATTGACACCCTGGTTTTGCATGTCTTGCAACGTGTTTTTCCATCAGTCTCTGTGATGCAATGGGTTAGTGCATTCGGTTTTTATCTGAAAGGTTGGTGGTTTGAGCCCACCCAGGGGTGAAGCCTTTAACTGTTTTTTCCCCGAGGATTCGGTGCCGCACAGATCCAGGTTGTCATTGTGCGTTTTGGCTGCACGAATATATTCTGCAAACATTGCCAGCTGTGCTGTTATCCAGTGAGTTCCCCCTCCATTACTTCACTGAGCATTCAGCTCAAGTAAAACAATTACATTTTTGGATCATGTTCTGACTTCCAGCCGACTAGAAATAAATTAAGTTATTATGTTTAATGAAAAGGACAATAATGACACCAAGCATTACGATGCAGCGATGCAGCAATGCAGCGTTCCCTGGTGGTCCAGTGATTAGGATTCGGCGCTCTCACCACCGCGACCCTGGGTCGATTTCCGGCCAGGGAAATTGCACTTCCATCAAAATTAAAACCTTATGAGAAAGAGTTACATGCATCTCATGTGGAAAAAAAGATTCATTGATTTAAACATCATTCATTAATCCATTGTAGAAATTCAATCAATTATTTTGCCCTGAGTACGTGAGGAACTTTTATCCCGACCTCATTGTATTTGAGGAGCATGGTCCAGCCCCAGTATCTCCATCTGTGAAAGTAGGAAACTGCTGGAAATACACAACAGGACGGGTAGCCTTTGACAAACAATTAAACCCAGGTTACAGACTCTCTTCCTTCCCCTGCCCTTTGCGGGACACTTGTTCCCCTTTAATTTTACAGACTGACTGAGTTCACTAACCGCGGGGAGAGAGTAGGTGTCTCCGCGGCCCCACTGTGCTAACATGGAAGATAGCACGATGGGGATGTGGGGTGGTGGGTGGGGATCAGTGACATGTTTGTGTAAAGGGCAGCGGAGGAGAAGGATTGACAGCTGTCAGTGAGGGACAGAAGTTGTTTAAGGTGAGCCAACACATTCCCGATCAGCACAGAAGGCATTCACTGGTCAGCTGCCCTCTGCTGTACTTCTGGTCAGAGCGGTTTCCGCAGTGGAGCCGTTATCACGTTTGCTTTCCACGCGAAAGGATCCCGTGCAGGAAGATTATGTTTAAACTTGCTGTGGATGAACAGCCATGGGCGAGTTTATTCTCCTGTCAAAAGGGCGACAGTGGCTTCTCCCTTATTCTTTAATTGCTCTTTATTTCACTTCACGAAATTGTTCCAGAGTGTCGTCACTTAATCTTTTGTTCCGCTTTAAACACATAAAATGAGGCCGGAGGAATAACTACAGAAACCAAAGCAGAGGGATACAGACAAGAGGAAGAGAGAAGGGGAAATACTGTCCCTACCCAGAACTAATGCAGAAACCCCTCTGCTGCGCTCGGGGTGGCCACCCACAGCCTGGATACACTAACGTCCCAACAGCTCATTGACTGTCGGAGTGGGACCGTGCGGCGCTTCAGAAGACAGGGTCGAAAAAGCAAAGTCACTGATTCGGTCCCATGTGTTTCTCTGCCTGACACCGGGAAACAGTGAGATGGGTTTTGGAGCATAGATCTGGTTATTGTGAAACAGCAAAGAAAATATTAAGTCCGGAATTAAACTCTACAATGTGTGTCCTGCTCATTTAGTGGTTAGGCGCTCACAGAGGGAGCTCGAGTTCGGAATGTGACTGAAGGATAGTCGAAACTTCAATAACTGAACTTTAATAATTGCAGGATGAAATGTTATTCCCGATCTGAATTTACACACTCTGTATTTTCGGAGATTTAAAATGTTCATTGCTCATAAGACAGGGAACCTGGGGCTACTTCTGTTCAATTTATTTTACAGCAAATATATTCTAAAATAAAGCACGCGCCGGGGACATTTCATGTGTGAGGCAAACGTGATTACCGCTACACTACAGAAACCTTTGCCTCACCCAGTGCCCTGGTTCATCATTTGCACCAAAATTAACCCCAATGAGATAGGGATAAAAATTCCTCACATGCTCAGGGCAAAATAAATGGTTGAAGTTTTACAAAAGAATTTCAGAGATTATAATAATTTCAGAGAACATAATAATATTTAAATCAATAATTCTTATTTGTTATACATGATTTGCATAATAGATGAATTCTTGTTTTTGTAAGGTTTTGAATTGAAAGTGCAACTTCCCAGGGTGGGAATCAAACCCAGGACAGAGCGGTGAAATCACCAAGCCCTTACCACCAGACCATCAGCAAACTATAAATCGTTTTATTGCTGCATCGTTATAGTTGGTGACATTATTGTCATTTTCAATCCACTTGATTCACACCAAAACAAATTGTAACCGTGATCATAAATTCATGCCACTTTGAGATCATATTCAAATGATTTGCTGAATCCACCCCTTGCACCATTGCAACACAGGTTCGATTCTTGGTCAGGGAGATAATATTTACAACACGATTATCAAATTAAACCGTATATAATTGATGACATGCAGCTAATGTGAAAAATAAGAATTCATTTAATCACCATCAATTGACTGATAACTTTCTTTTGCAGAATGAAAGAAATAATAATGTGGTTACTGAGGGACAGTGGTGGCTTCAATCATTTATTTTCTCTTTCCATGTGATGAACTTTTATCCCTATCTCGTTTACACACTGTATTTTAGGAGAATGGTTTAAATTTTAAGTGCTTATGACTCCAGGAATCCGGTGCAACTTTTGTTAAAATTAACAGGACCGGCTATTACACAGAAAAAATATTCTCTAACATTAAGGGCCCAAGTTTCCACAAGAAAAAAAACGGGCGCCCCTCCGACCTGGACGCCCGTTTTTCGCGCCTAAAACGACGCCTAAAAAAACCCTCGGTAGTCTCCACCTCCCTGCAGGTCCTGTGGCACTCGGCGCAGCGCAGCACGAGCTGTGGGGGGGGTGGAGCCAGGTCCCGGCGCTGAAATCAGTGCCGGGACCTCTGCACATGCGCGCTACAGTGGGGCACGCAAGTGCAGTAGCTCCAGGCGCCGAACTGTGTGGGAGGGGCCCGAAGCACGCAGCCCCTAGCCCTGACCCAATGGCCTCACTGGGACTGCGTGAACAAGGCTCCTCCCACGGCCAGCTCCTGCTCCCCGCCCCCGACCAGACCCGACACCCGCTCCCCACCGCCCCGACAGAGACCCGAGACCCGCTCCCCCCCGCCCCCCCCCGCCGACCAGACCCGACACCCGCTCTCTCCTCCCCGCCCCCGACCAGACCCGACACCCGCTCCCCCCCCCCCCCCCGCCGACCAGACCCGACACCCGCTCTCTCCTCCCCGCCCCCCGACCTGACACCCGAGACCCGCTCTCCCCCCGCACCCCGGCCCCGACCCGACCCGAGGCCCGCTCCCCCCCCCCACGACCCGACACCCGCTCCCTCCTCCCCTCCCCTCTCTCTCTCTCCCCCTCGCCTCTCTCCCTCCCCCTCCCCTCTCTCCCTCCCTCCCCCTCCCCTCTCTCCCTCCCTCCCGCTCCTCTCTCTCCCTCCCTCCCCCTCCCCCTCTCTCCCTCCCTCCCCCTCTCGCCCTCCCTCCCCCTCCCCCTCCCCCTCCCCTCTCTCCCTCCCTCCCCCTCCCCTCTCTCCCTGCCTCCCCCTTCCCCTCTCTCCCTCCCTCCCCCTCTCTCCCTCCCTCCCCCTCCCCCTCCCCTCTCTCCCTCCCTCCCCCTCCCCCTCCCCTCTCTCGCTCCCTCCCCCTCCCCCTCTCTCCCTCCCTCCCCACTCTCTCTCTCTCCCTCCCTCTCTCTCTTTCTCTCTCCCTCCCCCCTCCCCCTCCCCCTCTCTCGCTCCCTCCCCCTCCCCCTCTCTCCCTCCCTCCCCCCTCTCTCCCTCCCTCCCCCTCCCCCTCCCCTCTCTCCCTCCCTCCCCCTCCCCCCCTCTCTCTCCCTCCCTCCCCTCTCTCTCTCTCCCTCCCTCCCTCCCTCCCTCCCTCTCTCTCTCTCCCTCTCTCTCTCTCTCTCTCTCCCTCTCCCGCTCAGCAGCACGAACAGCTGCAGAATTCTCCCTGGCTGAAGCACTTTCACACAGGTAGGAAGATGGTTTATTTAATCTTTTCTTGGTTTATAAATGTTTATTCAGGTTGGATTTATTTGTATAATATTTGTATAAGTATAAATAATGATTTATTGTCAAATTTAATGAGTTCCCTTCCGCCCCCCTCGTTCTGGACGCCTAATTTGTAACCTGCGCCTGATTTTTTAATGTGTAGAACAGGTTTTTTCAGTTCTACAAAAATCTTCACTGGCTCCATTCTACTTTAGTTTGGAGTACATTTTCACTGTGGAAACTTTCAAATCAGGCGTCAGTGGCCGGACACGCCCCCTTTTGAAGAAAAAATTCTGTTCTAAACTAGAACTGTTCTACCTGACTAGAACTGCAGAAAAAAAAATGTGGAGAATTGCGATTTCTAAAATAGTCCGTTCTCCACCAGTTGCTCCTAAAAATCAGGCGCGAATCATGTGGAAACTTGGGCCCAATGTTTTTAGATCATGCCCCGGCCGATCATTCTTCGGTGCAAAGTGGATGAACTGACCCTTCCCTGGTAAATACATAGAAACATAGAAACATAGAAACATAGACATAAAAACATAGAAACATAGAAAATAGGTGCAGGAGCAGGCCATTCAGCCCTTCTAGCCTGCACCGCCATTCAATGAGTTCATGGCTGAACATGAAACTTCAGTACCCCCTTCCTGCTTTCTCGTCATAACCCTTGATCCCCCGAGTAGTAAGGACTTCATCTAACTCCTTTTTGAATATATTTAGTGAATTCGCCTCAACTACTTTCTGTGGTAGAGAATTCCACAGGCTCACCACTCTCTGGGTGAAGAAGTTTCTCCTCATCTCGGTCCTAAATGGCTTACCCCTTATCCTCAGACTGTGACCCCTGGTTCTGGACTTCCCCAACATTGGGAACATTCTTCCTGTATCTAACCTGTCTAACTCCGTCAGAATTTTAAACGTTTCCATGAGGTCCCCTCTCATTCTTCTGAACTCCAGTGAATACAAGCCCAGTTGATCTAGTCTTTCTTGATAGGTCAGTCCCGCCATCCCGGGAATCAGTCTGGTGAATCTTCGCTGCACTCCCTCAAGAGCAAGAATGTCCTTCCTCAAGTTAGGAGAACAAAACTGTACACAATACTCCAGGTGTGGCCTCAACAAGGCCCTGTACAACTGTAGCAACACCTCCCTGCCCCTGTATTCAAATCCCCTTGCTATGAAGGCCAACATGCCATTTGCTTTCTTAACCTCCTGCTGTACCTGCATGCTAACCTTCAATGACTGATGTACCATGACACCCAGGTCTCGTTGCACCTTCCCTTTTCCTAATCTGTCACCATTCAGATAATAATCTGTCTCTCTGTTTTTACCACCAAAGTGGATAACCTCACATTTATCCACATTATACTTCATCTGCCATGCATTTGCCCACTCACCTAACCTATCCAAGTCACTCTGCAGCCTAATAGCATCCTCCTCGCAGCTCACACTGCCACCCAACTTAGTGTCATCCGCAAATTTGGAGATACTGCATTTAATCCCCTCGTCTAAATCAATAATGTACAATGTAAACAGCTGGGGCCCCAGCACAGAACCTTGCGGCACCCCACTAGTCACTGCCTGCCATTCTGAAAAGTACCCGTTTACTCCTACTCTTTGCTTCCTGTCTGACAATCAGTTCTCAATCCACGTCAGCACACTACCCCCAATCCCATGTGCTTTAACTTTGCACATTAATCTCTTGTGTGGGACCTTGTCGAAAGCCTTCTGAAAGTCCAAATATACCACATCAACTGGTTCTCCTTTGTCCACTTTACTGGAAACATCCTCAAAAAATTCCAGAAGATTTGTCAAGCATGATTTCCCTTTCACAAATCCATGCTGACTTGGACCTATCATGTCATCATTTTCCAGATGCACTGCTATGACATCCTTAATGATTGATTCCATCATTTTACCCACTACTGAGATCAGGCTGACCGGTCTATAATTCCCTGTTTTCTCTCTCCCTCCTTTTTTTAAAACTGGGGTTACATTGGCTACCCTCCACTCCATAGGAACTGATCCAGAGTCAATGGAATGTTGGAAAAGACTGTCAATGCATCCGCTATTTCCAAGGCCACCTCCTTAAGTACTCTGGGATGCAGTCCATCAGGCCCTGGGGATTTATCGGCCTTCAATCCCATCAATTTCCCCAACACAATTTCCCGACTAATAAAGATTTCCCTCAGTTCCCCCTCCTTACTAGACCCTCTGACCCCTTTTATATACAGAGGCAAAGTAATTATTTCATATTTTATGTAATTTTTCCTTCGCTCCATGTGATTTAATCTTGTCCATCGATTTGTGGCCCTATTCCCATCCGACATTCTTTTTTAAATGAATGTGCCTGTAGAAAGTTAGATGAGCGATTATGTTATTGGCCACCAAATAATGGGAAGGATAAAGAGGTGTAAATTTAGATAAAATGCAGAAAGATTCAAGATCTGTCGTGATAATGTGGGACTTCAACGTAAACTGGGAAAATAACCATGCAAAGGGAAAATGCAGGGGAGGATTTCCTGAAATCTGTGTTAGAACTTTCTCCATCAGTATGTTTCCAGCACGATGGGGAAGAAAGCAGTTCTGGATCTCGGAAATGGATTAAGTAGAACATGTTTCTGTGGAGGAGCATTGAGGAAACAGTGATCACAATATCATTAGGTTTAGAGTAGTTATGGAAAAGGAGAAGGTATAATCATGTGTGAAAATACCCAACTGTAGGAGGACTAATTTTTTGAGTTGAAAGGGATCCGGCCCAGGTAGATTGAAACCAAAGATTTCTCGGTAAAACAGTAAATGCACATTGGGAGACTTTCAAAAAGGAGATAGATCGGGTAACGACTTGACACGTTCTCATGCAGGGTGCAGAAATAGCATGATAGCTAGCTACAGCTCGGTGGATGAATGAAGGTCAACTAAAACACAAAAATGAAAGCTTGTGATAAACTTCAGGCTCATATTTCAGCAGAGAACCAAGCAGAATACAGAATGTACAGAGAAGGACTATCAAAGGAGGAGGAAGTAGAATCAGCAGAAAAACAGGATATTCGCCCATAGTACTTATCTGAGGAAGGACACACTTGCCTGGGAGGTGGTGCAACAGAGGTTCAACAGATTGATTCCTGGGATGAGAGGGCTGTCCTATGATGAGAGATTGTGTAGAATATGCCAATTCTCTCTGGGGTTTCGAAGAATCAGAGTTGATCTCGTTGAAACGGACAATATTCTGAAGGGGATTGACAGGGTAGATGTTGAGAAGCCTGGCTAGCTCAGTCGGTAGAGCATGAGACTCTTAATCTCAGGATCGTGGGTTTGAGCCCCATGTTAGTCGATTACAGTTCCTTAAAATTTATGTTGCTTTCACGGGAAAACATCATTAATGAACCCATTTTCTTCTTTTGCACAATGAAAGAAATGCGAACTGAGGGAGAGCTGATAATTTAATCATCTGTTCTGTGCTCTGCATAAGAACACAAGAACCAGGAGCAGGAGTCGGCCATTTGGCCCTTCGAGCCTGCCTTCTTTTGCACTGAAACAAATTATAACCGTGAGTTTAAATTAGCAGTGCGGGATATTTACAGGGCACCTTTCAGTGCTTCACAAAACCATTCCTTTCGCTACAGCCACCCGGGATCGTTTCCCGGTTTGGGAAGTAACTTTGATATCACCGTTTGTAATTGAAGTGGAGTAATTTTATTATGTTATGTCCCAAAGCACTTCAGAGTGGTGTCAAAACAAATGAGTTTGCAATTAAAAACACTGAATGTCAGGAGTGGGATTTGAACCCACGCCTCCAGAGGAGACTGCGACCTGAACGCAGCGCCTTAGACCGCTCGGCCATCCTGACTGTTGATGCTTCAGTTACAAGTTATTACTCAGGAAAGTTTCAGACCGGGCGCTTGTTCAGTGTTGCTGGAAGGCCCAGTGATCGGGATATCCTCTCCCCCGGGGTTTTCCTGAGCCTGTGCTCGGTGCACGGGGAGCTTTGGCCTGGGTCCGAGGTAGCTTACATCCCAGGGATGGACAATAACCCTCTGAGCTCTGGAACTGGGGAAGAGCGAATAATTAATGAGCCGTTTGTGGGTTTCAAATGCAACTTAGATCTGATGGTATAAACCAATAGTGTTGTTTCACAGAATGAAAGAAATGCAAACAGGGACAATCGAAATTTCAATAACTGAACTTTAATAATTAGTGAAACTTTAACCCTTGATGAAGTTTTATCCCCGATCTGATTTTACACACTCTGTATTTGAGTAGATTAGTTTTAAAATGTTCATTGCTCATGCGACAATGTACCCTGGACTGCTTTTGTTCAATTTTATTGCAGACAAGTTTTTGCTTCACAAATAATGTTTCCGCACAGGCTCGCAACAGAGACCTTTCGCGTGTGAGGCAAACATGATAACCGCTACATTACGGAAACTGCTGCTTAGCTCAGTGCCCAGAGAGAAGTGTTCAGCAACAAGCTGAAATGCTCAATCCCTCTCTCTGCAAAAAGTTCCATTCACAAACAATTCTCTGACCTGAACTGCACCAAACAACAATATTCTCCTTTCAAAGTCATTAAACTCCCCAATTTCCACATCTGCAATGTTAAGGACAAGGACTGAAAGCGCTTTGCGATCAGAAAATTGCCGGAAACCCCTGTGGTTAATGACAGGACTTTTGATGGTTGATTTCCGTACACACCTTGTGTTATGTATTTAACCCTTGGCCACCTGTATCACACCACCACCAGAGGGCCGACCTGTTGGAGTCCCAAGGGATTCCAGCATCCATTGGGAGCATGGTATATAAGCACTCTGGAGTCTTATTAAAGGAGCTAATGTCACACTTACTCATTGTTCACAGTACTCAGTTTCATTCTTTATTATGAGCGTATCAATTGGCGACGAGACAACGAACAACCACGCGAAAATGCAAGTAACAGTTGGTATAACTTGATAACAGCACAGCTGGCAATGGTTGCGGAATATATTCATGCAGCCAAAACGCACAATGACAACCTGGAACTGCACGGCATCGAATCCTCAGGGAAAAACA
This sequence comes from Pristiophorus japonicus, assembly GCF_044704955.1. Classification (NCBI taxonomy): domain Eukaryota; kingdom Metazoa; phylum Chordata; class Chondrichthyes; family Pristiophoridae; genus Pristiophorus; species Pristiophorus japonicus. The sequence goes on from NW_027254505.1 coordinate 32,295, forward strand.
ATTAAAGGCTTTGTCCCTGAATGGGCTACGATCCACCAACCTTGCAGTTAATAGCTGAACGCACTGATCCATTGCACCACAGAGACTGATAGATGCACATATTGCAAGACATCCCTGTGATATCTTCACAGAGCACAGCACACACAGCTTCCGAACATGCAGGCTGCTCTCTCGGAACTCTCCGGAAAGAGCCTGTTCTGTTTAATGATTAACTATACAGTTGCAGTACACAATACGTCCACATCCACAGTGTGGCGCTACAAGCATTACATGCTGACAGACATTACAATCCCAAACCAGGGTGTCAGTCAGTTAAAGCTTCAGATTGCTCTGACCGGGATGGAACTTGTTCACTCTCAGTTGTACTTTTCCCAAATAAAGGGTGGGACATTCATTGTGGATGTGTGGAAGCAGTCTGGTCCCGCACACTGCAGACACTTCCATGTCACCGCCAACCAGCTCTCCCACAACCGGTGTGATCTACCTTCCAGCCTTCCGGTGCCTTGTCTGTGACGAAGTATTCTGATTGTCCCGAAGCCGGTATCCTTTGTCATCAATAGGGTTTTAAGTTGTTTCGGTAATTTTTACCTGCTGGACAGTCGAGGCACAAATTGTAGAGTGGAACACTTGCGTGGACCCCGGTTTCCTAGTGGTTGATTTTCCTGGTTGGGTCCGTCGGTCGCGGTGGTCCGGTTGATGCCTGTTACCAAGTCAGTTGGTATTGATGTTCCACTGATTGGTTTTTTGAAATTCTTTTCTCCGATGTCGTGATGTCTCTTCCTGTGTTATCTCGCCGTGTGCTCTCGATCTTGATCTTGTTGTTCCAAAGTAATGGTCAGAAAAATAGGTTGCTCTTGGTACGATAGGCCCCCAGTTATACTCTGAGAGGCTGCTTAATCTTCGTGCCAAATCTAACGTTTCTTTTGTTTAAGTTTTGCTGCCCATTGATTTAAGTGGTCTTCTTTGTATAAGTTTTGGCGGACTAGCTAACTGAGACTTGATTAAATGTTTTAATCTGGTGTTGATAGACTTTGGGATGATGATACTCCTTATTTATGAACTGATGAACTCTTGTCCATTGTAATAGCACTGCTTTGGCTTCGGGAAGTCTGGGCTGAGCCAGATATTTCTATACATGTTGAAAATGTGTTGGAATATGGATGTGATATTTGGGTCCTGTGGGTGGGGTGGATAATGTTTCTTCCGTGGTCGATTGTTTAAATGCTAATGTTTTCTGGGGGTCTGACTATGATTAAAGAGCTACCCTAGACAAACTGATTAGCTACAATATCCAAACTCTAAATCCCACCCCTCTGTCACTGCAGCTTTTCCCCACAGGCCCAAACATGCCTTTTAAAATCCCAAACTTGGTTAAGAATTGTAGATTTCCTCCATATGCTTTTTAGAATCCCAAACTTTATGTTTAATAGTCCTAAATCGAATTTCCTTTTCAGTGAGTCCAAACACTGGGGGGTTTCCATGAATTTTGGAATCTACATTGGCAGTCCCTCGGAATCGAGGAAGACTTGCTTCCACTCCTAAAGTGAGTTCTTTGGTGGCTGAACAGTCCAATACTAGAGCCACAGACCCTATCACAGGTGGGACAGATAGTCGTTGAGGGAAGGGATGGGTGGGACAGGTTCTGCTGTCTACACTTGATTTCTGCATGCACTCGGCGATGAGACTCGAGGTGCTCAGCGCCCTCTCGGATGCACTTTCTCCACTTAGGGTGGTCTTGGGTCAGGGACTCCTGGGTGTCAGTGGGGATGTTGCACTTTATCAGGGAGGCTTTGAGTGTGTCCTTGTAGAGTTTCTGCTGCCCACCTTTGGATCGTTTGCCATGAAGGAGTTCCGAGTAGAGCACTTGCTTTGGGAGTCTCGTGTCTGGCATGAGGACAATGTGTGCCTGCCCAGCGGAGCTGATCGAGTGTGGTCAGTGCTTCAAAGCTGGGGATGTTAGCCTGAATAAGGCTGTTGATGTTGGTGCGTCTGTCCTCCGAGAGGATTTGTAGGATCTTGCGGAGACATCGTTGGTGATATTTCTTCAGCAACTTGAGGTGTCGACTGTACATGGTCCATGTCTCTGAGCCTTACAGGAGGGCAAGTATTACTACAGCCCTGTAGACCATGAGCCTGGTGGCAGTTTTGAGGGCCTGGTCTTCAAACACTCTTTTCCTCAGGCGGCCGAAGGCTGCACTGGCACATGGAGGCCGTGTTGAATCTCGTCATCGATGCCTGCTCTTGTTGATAGGAGGCTCCCGAGATATGGGAAGTGGTCCATGGTGTCCAGGGCCGCGCCGTGGATCTTGATGACTGGGGGGTAGTGCTGTGCGGTGAGGACAGGCTGGTGGAGGACCTTTGTCTTACGGATGTTTAGCGTAAGGCCCATGCTTTCATAGGCCTCAGTAAATACGTCGACTATGTCCTGGAATTCAACATCTGCATGTGCGCGGACGCAGGCCTTGGTGAGGCCTCACCTGGAATATTGTGTACAGTTTTGGTCTCCTAATCTGAGGAAGGACATTCTTGCTATTGAGGGAGTGCAGCGAAGGTTCACCAGACTGATTCCCGGGATGGCAGGACTGACATGTAAAGAAAGACTGGATCAACGAGACTTTTGTTCACTGGAATTTAGAAGAATGAGAAGGGATCGCAGAGAAACATATACAGGTCTGATGGGATTGGACAGGTGAGAGGCAGGAAGTATGTTCCCGATGTTGGGGAAGTCCAGAACCAGGGGTCAGAGTCTAAGGACAAGGGGTAAGCCATTTAGGACCGAGATGAGGAGAAACTTCTTCACTCAGAGAATTCTGAACCTGTGGAATTCTCTACCACAGAAAGTTGTTGAGGCCAGTTCATTAGATATATTCAAAAGGGAGTTAAATGTGGCCATTACGGCTAAAGGTATCAAGGGTATGGAGAGAAAGCAGGAAAGGGGTACTGAGGTGAATGATCAGTCATGATCATATTGAATGGTGGTGCAGGCTCGAAGGGCCGAATGGCCTACTCCTGCACCTGTTTTCGATGTTTTTATGTTTCTATGTTGCTATGTTTCTATGCAAAGCACAGAAAAAAATGGTTGAAGTATCGACTCTGCCTCAGTTAGCATTTCTTTCATTGTGCAAAAGAAGGTGAGGGGTTAATTAATGATGCAATCCCGTGAAAGCAACACAAAAGTTTAACAAAAAAACATACGGTGACTGGCAGGTGAGCGCTGCTTCTGACACCCGGTGGGAATGGGCGGGGATTTTAAAGCCCCTTGTATTGTGAAACCTTCATATAGTCAAACATTTCCGATGTGCTGTATCGACCTCGTGGCACAACGGTAGCGTGTCTGACCCCAGATCACGTCGAGGTCACTGTTCTTCAGGGTAATTCGGGAATTAATATTTTCTTTGCTGTTTGGCAATAACCAGACCCTTGCTCCAAGGTCTGTCTCACTGTTTCCCCGATGTCAGGCAGAGAGACACCTGCTGCCCTCATTTATTTCATGTGACAGGACACAAAAGTTCAAAATCAACCTGCAGTTGGCCACATATAGCCCTAAATAGTCAGGATGGCCGAGCGGTCCAAGGTTCTGTGTTTAGGTCGCAGTCTCCTCTGGAGGTGTGGGTTCACATCACACTTCTGACACTTCCTGTTTTTAATCATTAAGCGAAACTCATTGTTTGACACCACGACCAACGCCTAAAAAGTGGGATTTTGCAGTCCACCTGCTCGCTTAACACTTCCGTCTGACCTGGTGCTGAAAGTGGAGATGTTTCCGCAGTGTAACGGTTAACACATTCGCCTCACACGTGAAAGCTCAACAGGCGGGAATATTTTCTGGAGCTTTCTCCTCATGCATGCTCAGGGGCGAGTTTGTTCTCCTGTGAAATGTCATAAGATCATAAACATGTAAGGATTAGGGGCCAGAGTAGGCCATTCGGCCCCTCGAGCCTGGTCCACCATTCAAGAAGATCCTGGCAGTTCCTCGACAGCAAGTTTAAACATCTGGGGCGGAGCTGTAATCAACGACAAAAAGGTGCATTTTGCAGAAGCCCAGCTAAATCAGTCAGTAGATCATGAGATTCTAAATCTCAGGGTCAGAGGTGCGAGCCCACGTTGGGTGATTATTTTTCATAGAATTATATAATCAGAAGTTTACAGCATGGAAGGAGATCATTTCGGCCCATCGTGACCGTGCCGGCCAATAACAGGCTCTCCAGCATAATCCCACTTTCCAGCTCTCGGTCCATAACCCTGCAGGTTACGGCACTTCAGGTGCACATCCAAGCACTTTTTAAATGTGGTGAGAGTTTCTGCCTCTCCCACCCTTTCAAGGCAGTGAGTTCCAGAGCCCCACAACCCTCTGCATGAAAAAATTTCCCCTCAAATCCCCCCTACACTTTCTACCAATGACTTAAAATTTATGCCCCATGGTTGTTGACCCCTCTGCTAAGGGAAATGGGCCCATTCTGTCCACTATATCAAGGCCCCTCATAATTGTATACACTTCAATGATGCCTCCCCTCAGCCCACTTTGTTCCAAGAAAAACAACCCCAGCCTATCCAATCTGTCCTCATAGCTAAGATTCTCCACTCCCGATAACATCCTCGAAATCTCCTCTGTAAGTCTCCAGTGCAATCACAGTCTTCTTCCTGTAAAGTGGTGACGAGAACTGCACGCAGTACTCCAGCTGTGGCCTAACCAGTGTTTTATATTCAAGCATAATCCACCTGCTCTCTTATTCTAGGCCTCGGCTAATAAAGGCCAGCATTCTGTATGTCTTCTTAACCAGCTAATCCACCTTGCCTGCTACCTTAAGGGATCTGTGGACATGCATTCCCAGATCGCTTTGTTCCTCTACAATTCTCAATGTCCTACCATTTAATGTTTAATCTCTTTCTATTGTGTCTGTAAGCACTCAAGTAATGACTCCATGAGGCAAGGTATTGTACTTGAACTGTGGTGACCTTAGTCCATTTATTGCAGCTCCTGAGTGAGGGTACAGTATGGTGAGCTCCGTTTTATACCTGGTTACCTGTCGTGTACCGGTGATCCCGAGGTATCCACCAGTTGCACCCTCTGGTGGTACAGGCATAGTGTATACAGTGTGAAGGTACATCCAGTAGTATTATGTAACTGTACATTGAGTGTACAGGGAGTATACTTATATTAAACAGACACAACATCACTCTCCCCTAAGTCTTGTGCCACTGGCCTTTGCATTGTGTGCTCTGGCCCGAGACTTGAGTGCCCAAAGCCCTTGCACCTTGTCAATGCTTTGGCTTGGCTCACTCCCTGTGGACCCCCAAGTCCTTATTGCCACGACATTGGGAAATGGTCAGCAGTGGATGGTTGGAGGTTGCAGTGGGGGTTGAGTGGGTTCTGGGTGTGATCCATGTGTGTCCATGGCTACATACATCTATTCCCCCCCCCGTCACCCCCCCCCATACATAGACCCTGTGTGTGGCTCAACACCTGCATGTGCAGACCTGTACAGACAGAAAGAACAAAAAAACATCGGATTAGTTACATCACTGTTTGGGTTCTGCAGTAGTGGAACAAGTACATTTTACAGGTAAGGTACATACCTGGTGTCACAGTCTTGCCCCTGGGTTGTGTAGGTGCAGGTGGGTGAGGACACTAGTTCCAGAGTAACCAGACTGTGTTCAGGTTGTCTGATGGCGGCGCTGTGTCCCCTGCCAGCTGGGTGGGCTCAGATCGCTCACCTGGCTGAGTCTCAGAGCCTTTGCCGTTGCCTCGTGGTGGGCAGAGCCACAGGAGTGTGTGGCCTCCCTGTCCTCCTTTGAAGGCTGCGGTGTCTCCCTGCTGCTCTTCAGCGATAGTGGGAGCCTGGTCATCCCAGGTCCTGTTGGGAGGTCAGGAGGGTGCTATCCGCTCGCTCCCAGTACTGGCCCTGGTGGCCAGAGAGTTAGAGCCGAACGGGGGCAGGGTACCGGTAGTGGTGACTTTGCCGTCCGCTGATCACTAGCCCTGCAGCTGGTATGCTCCCTCTGTGTGTGGCCACACTCCCTGGGGTATCACATTGGTCCCGGAGGGGCAGGCTACATGGTCGCGGGACCTGGGTGCTGACGGGAGGTTGCCCTTGGTTTTGTCGGCATGCTTGTAAATCCCAGCATCGCACGTCATCACTTCGTTTACTCTCACAATACTTTGGTTCTGACCGCAAGTGCCCGACTTATCATGATTAGTTACATTTACAAACTTGAAATTGTCAGTTACATCTTTTACATTTGTATCACCATCATCGCTGTATAAAGAGTGGAACTGTCCCTTTAATTGTGATGGGTTGCCGGTCTCCTTTAAGAGGGTCTTTCAATCTTTACCCCAATCCGGTTCGCCGCTCGGCATCACGTGTTGCTCCCTTGTGGTCTGGCTGCCGCCATCTTGACTTCAGGCCCTTCACCTCGTGGTTCGGACGCCATCTTCTTTCTCTCCATGAGGTAGGCTGCGGTGATCCTTTTCTCCCCAGGTTCTGCCACGGAAGCCGGGAAGTTATCTTCTGCGTGAATTTTCTTCCTCTGGAGTCCTGCCACTGCAGCCTGGAAGGTGAGGTCTGGTTGTTTGGGCTGGATCATCTCGCCGTTGGGTTGAGCGGTCTGTGTCGTCGCCTCACAGTCGAGTTGGGCGGTTGGTTTTTCAGGTGTTGTGCTGGATCCAACTTCGGGGCCGCGGAGGACGTCGATCGCTGGAGGTTGGAGCTTTTCCCAGCTCCAAGTGATCTTTTTCATCCACCTTCTTCCTAATAGTTTTGGACCATCCCCAGCAACGATCCACAAATGTAACCTGTGTATCTCGCCGCCATGGGACACCTGGACATCCACGCTGCCAACGACTGGGATGTATCGTTTGTGTAGGTGAGCAGTTTCACTTCGATCGGGATCATTTTAGGTCGTTCGATTGGATTGTCCCAGAGTTTCTCAAAGGCCACCTGATTCATCAGTGACTGGCTCGCCCCTGTGTCCACCTCCATCGTGACTGGAACATGGTTTATTTCAACTTCCATTTTCACCGGGGAACTCTCGGTGGTGCAGGTAAACACTCCGTACACCTCATCGTCGCTGGACTCCGGATGATCAGCCAACTCTTCATCGACTCGGTGAGTACGATTTCTCTTGCATATTCGCTGGAGGTGGCCCTTCATGTTACAGCCTTTGCAAGTATAGTCTTTATAGCGGCACTGGTGGGCCCTGTGATTTCATCCACAGCGCCAGCATGGGGTTGGCAGATTGGCCCCATGTGGCGGACTCAGGATTGCGGGACTCAGGGTTCTGTTCTCTCTTCCCTGAGAGAGACTGCTAGCAGCAGCCCTGCCTCTAAAAGGCACCAGTCGGTTCACAGTACTTGCTGGGTTAGAGTCCTGGGGGTGAGACATCCACTTGGAATCACAGGCCGAGATCATGAACGCCTGGCTCACGTTAATTGCCTTCTGCAGGGTGACCGTGGTGTCCACAGAGAGCAGCCTGTGGAGAAGGCCCTCGTGACCGATTCCAATAACAAAGATGTCCCTTCGTGCTTCGGTGAGGTGATCGCTAAAATCACATGGTGCAGTCAATCGTCTCAGGTCTGCAGCATATTTTGCGATTTCTTGGCCTTCGGATCCACCGGTGGGGAGAGAACCGGTGTCTGGCTGTGAGGATGCTCTCTATAGGTTTGAGCTGTTCCTGTATCAGTGTTATGAGCTCCAGATATGTTATTGTCTTCTCTGGGACTAGCAGGTCCCTGACAAGGCCACAGACAGTGGGCCCACAACTACTGAGCAGGATAGCTCTGCACTTATCAGCCAGCGAGGTCGGGTCGTCTCCCCCCATGTCATTCGCAATAAAGAAGTGTTCGAGCCTTTCCACAAAGGCCTCCCAATCTTCCCCATCGGCAAATTGTTCAAACATGCCAAGGTTAGCCAATGTCACATGGAAAATCGTATTCTCGTCACCAGTTATTGTGTCTGTAAGCACTCTAGTAATGACTCCACGAGGTAAGGTATTGTACTTGAACTGTGGTGACCTTAGTCCACTTATTGCAGCTCCTGAGTGAGGGTACAGTACTGTGAGCTCCCTTTTATACCTGGTTACCTGTCGTGTACAGGTGACCCCGAGGTCTCCACCAGTTGCACCCTCTGGTGGTACAAGCACAGTGTGTACAGTGTGAAGATACATCCAGTGGTCTTATGTAACTGTACATTGAGTGTACAGGGTGTATACTTATTTTATACATGCGCAACAAAGAGCATCGGTTAATTAATGGTGTTTTCCCGTGAAAGCAGGATAAAATTTATCAATGATTTAATTTCTGCATTTAGAAAGACGGGTTAATCACGGATAGTCAGCATGGATTTGTTCAGGAAAGGTCTTGTCTGACTCACTTGATTGAATTTTTTGAGGAGGTAACCAAGTGGATTGTTGAGGGCAGTGCGTATGATGTCGTGTATTAGAATTTTAGCAAAGCTTTTGCCAAGTTCCCACATAGAAGACTGGTCACAAAAGTAAAAGCCCATGGGATCCAGGGCAAAGTGGCAAGTTGGATCCAAAATTGGCTCAGAGGCAGGAAGCAAAGGGTAATGCTTGATGGGAGTGTTTGAGACTGGAAGGATGGTTCCAGTGGGGTTCCACAGGGCTCAGTGCTCGGTCCCTGGCTTTTAGTGGCAACATCAATGATCTAAACTTAAATATAGGAGGTATGATTAAAACGTTTTCAGGTGATACTAATTTAATCCAGAGAAGTGTGAGGCTGTGCATTTGGGGAGAGCTAACAAGGAAAGAAACACACATTAAATGGTCCGACATTGAGAAGTGTGGAAGAACAAAGGGACCTTGGAGTGCATGTCCACAGATCCCTGAAGGTAGCAGGCCAGTTGGATAAGGTGGGTAAGAAGGTGCACGGAATGCTTACCTTTATTGGCTGAGGCATGGGATAGAAGAGCAGGTTGGTTATGCTTGACATGTATAAAACACTGGTTCGGCCACAGCTGGAGTACTGCGTGCAGTTCTGGTCACTGTATTACAGGAATTATGTGATTGTACGAGAGGGTACAGAGAAGATTTACAAGGATGTTGCCAGGCGTGGAGAATCTTAGCTACGAGGACAGATTGGATCGGCTGGGTTTGTTTTCATTGGAACAGAGGAGGCTGAGGGGAGATAACATTGAGATGTATAAAATTATGAGGGGCCTCGATATAGTGGATAGCAGAGGGGTCAACAATCAGGGGGCATATATTTAAAGTAATTGGTAGAAGGTTTAAAGAGGATTTGAAGGTAAAATTCTTCATGCAGAGGTTTGTGGGGGTCAGGAACTCGCTGCCTGAAAGAATGGCGGAGGTAGATACCACATGTAAAAAGTATTTGGATGTGCACCTGAAGTGCCGTAACCTGCAGGGTTATGGACCCAGAGCTGGAAAGTGGGATGAAGCTGGATCGCCTCTTGTTGGCCGGGGTGGAAGTGATGGAACGAAATGGCCTCCTTCTGTGCTGCAAACTTCTCTCAATCTATAATTCTGTGAAAAATGTAAATGTCCAATGTGGGTGTCGAAACCACGACCCTGAGATTAAAAGTCTTATGTTCCACCGACTGAGCTCGCCAGGATTCTGCCAAACAAACCGTTCTCTCACTGATTGCAGACAGGCGCCTGTTGGCTCCGCCCCAGATGTTTAAACTTGCTGTCGAGGAACTGCCAGGATCTTCTTGAATGGTGGACCAGGCTCGAGGGGCCGAATGGCCTACTCCGGCTCCTAATCCTTACATTCTTATGATCTCATGACCTTTCACAGGAGAACAAACTCGCCCCTGAGCATGCATGAGGAGAAAGCTACAGAAAATATTCAATATTCCCACCCGGTGAGCTTTCGCGTGTGAGGTGAACGTGTTAACCGCGACACTGCGGAAACATCTCCACTTTCAGCACCAGGTCAGACAGAAATGTTGAACGAGCAGGTGAACTGCTGAATCCTACTTTTAATGAGTTGGTCGTGGTGTCAAACAATGAGTTTCGCTTAATGATTAAAAATAAGAAATGTCAGAAGTGGGACAAGAAACTACGATCTAACCACAGCACCTTAGACCGCTCGGCCATTCTGACTATTCAGTTCTCGCTGTGGCCACCTGCAAGTTGATTTTGAACTTTTGTATTCTGTCACATGAATTAAATGAGGGCAGCAGGCGTATCTCTGCCTGACACCGGGGAAACAGTGAGACAGACCTTGGAACAAGGGTCTGGTTATTGCCAAACAGCAAAGAAAATATTAATTCTGGAAGAACAATATCCAAACGAACAGTGACCCCGACGTGATTTGAACACGCAACCTTCTGATCTGGAGTCAGACGCGCCACCGTTGCGCCACGAGGTCTACACAGGGAGCGTGAGATGTTCCTCTATATGAAGGTTTCACAATACAAGGGGCTTTAAAATCCCCGCCCATTCCCACCAGGTATCAGAAGCAGTGCTCACCTGCCAGTCACCGTATGTTTTTTTCTTAAACTTTTGTGTTGCTTTCATGGAAAAGCATCATTAATTAACCCCTCACCTTCTTTTGCACAATGAAAGAAATGCTAACTGAGGGACAGTCGATACTTCAATCATTTGTCCTGTGCTTTGCGGAGCGGGCAGGGAAGTGGACCTGAGTCCATGATCGCATCGACCATGATCGTATTAAATGGCGGAGCAGGCTCGAGGGGCGTATGGCCGACTCCTGCTCCTATTTCTTCACTTATTATGTTCTTATGCATGTTGACCCATTTTACACACTGTATTGCTGATGGCACCAGGAATCTGGGGCAACTTTTGTCAAATTTAACAGCACCAGTTATTCCTTCCGTGCAGAGAAAATAGAATCAGTCGTGAAGATAAAATCCCATGGTCTCATTTTCAGATTCAACGCAGTAGGATTTCAAATAAAGTGAAAGAATTTTAAAGTGAAAAGATTTGGAAGTGTAACTTGTATTTGTGTCTTTAATTAAACTTTGTGGCTTCTGACTCCCGTTCATGCCTCTGCTGAATAAGAAAGGAGGGTTTGACGTTGACCAGACTGCACTGCCCCTGATATTTGTGAGCTCATCCTTTATATTCAGTGGTTTCTTGCCCTTTGATGGGCTGCAGTGTAGCGGATATCACGTTGGCCTCACACGCGAAAGGTCCCCGGTGGATCTGTTTTCTCCCACTGAAATGTATCTATTTATTGATGAAATAAAGAGCAATTCAGGAAGAAGGGAGCCCTATTGCCAGGAGAATAAATCGCAAATAACGACAGCAAATGCTGGAAATCTCAGCAGGTCAGGCAGCATTTGCCAGGAGACTAAACTCTCCTCTAATTGTTCCTCAATTGCAAGTTTAAACATAATCTTTCTACCCAGGATCAAACCGGGTATTTTTCACATATAAAGCAAATGTGATAACCACTACACTACACAAACCTCTGGCACAACATTCCCAACAGAGGGGAGCTGACCAGTGAGCTCCCTCTGTGCTGATCAGGAATGTGTTGGCTCACCTGAAACAACTTCTGTCCCACACTGAAAGTTCTCAATCCTTCTCCTCCGCTGCCCTTTACAGAAATGTCACGGATCACCCAGCCACCGTGTTCACTTCCACATCCTCACAGTGGGGCCACAGAGGATCCTACCGTCTCCCCGCGATCAGCGAACTCGCCCAGTTTGTAAAATTAAACCCCGAACACGTGTCCAGCAAAGGGCAGGAGAAGCCAGATAGTCTGTAAGCTCGGTCTATCGCAGAAAGTATTGGTCTTCATGGTGATTACAGCAATTATTAATCGTCTCACAGACCTCAATTATTTTTATGCGATGAATTGATCGAAGATCGAAACCAGGTTAGTGCGCCAGATCTTAACCCCTCGACCACCAGGGAACAGTTATGATACATGTCGATATATTTATATATATTTATATATGAAGCTGAATATCAGTGGCTAGCTGCCTTGACCTCTTGGTGCAACGGTAGTGCATCTAACTTTGAGTGAGAGAAGTTATTCCACAGAGACAACTATTTCATCTTTTGTTCCCTTTTAAACACTAGAAACTGAGACAGGGGAAATAAATAGAGAAATAAAAGCCCAGGGATATAGACAAGAGGAAGAGAGAAGGGGAAAGATACTGTCCCCACCCAGAACTAATGCAGAAACCCCTCTGCTGTGCTCGGGGTGGCCACCCACAGCCTGGATACACTAACGGGAGAACACCAGCGGCAGGTCGGGGCCATAAAAGGAACGGCGAGCGGCCCTGGGAGCAGCTTGGAGGTCCCGGGAGACTACTCCAGGGAGCAGCGCGAGCTGGTGCAGGAGGGCGGCGGCAGCGAAGAGTGATGTCATCAAGGTCCAGGTCGGTGATTGGAGCGTGGGCAGATACAGCAGGAGCAGTGAGATCGGGGCGAAGGAGCGGTGAGAGACTGTAGAGGGATGTGATTGGGGCCCAGGGGAGGCATGAGTTCGGGGCCAGGGGCCCAGGGACAGCACGGGCCAGCCCACACTGCGATATGTGTGTGCACAGGGTCCGTGCAGCAGAACTGGTCTCCATTGTCCTGGTTAACACTTGCCACTGGACCAAGACCTCGCTCTGTCAAGCCCGTGTGATGGCTGGGGTGCAACGGCCACCACACGTTAAAAAAATCCACGCACAGATATCTTCCACCCTACGGGATGTCGTTCGGGTCCTTCATTGAAACACCTGTGAACTCATCCTTTTTCAGCGTGGAAGCAAGTCATCCTCGTTTCGAGGGACCGCCTATGATGATGATGATGGATACATTAACGTCCCAACAGCTCATTGACTGCAGGAGTGGGACTGTGCGGCGCTTCAGAAAACAAGTTGAAAAGGCAAAGTCACTGATTCTGTCTCATGTGCTCCTCTGATCAAGAATAGCAATATACACTAAATATGCTTCAATAATGGTTACATCTTATCTCCACAGTTGCTGAGCAGTTGGCTTGTTGGTCTAGTGGTATGATTGTTGCTTTGGGGTTGTTACTTTAAATTTTGCGCAAGATCCTGGGTTCAAATCCCAGACTTGCCTTGCATTGACATTGAAACTTTGCAAATAAGGACTTGCATTTCTGCAGTATCTGTCAGGAACTCCTGATGCCCCAAAGTGCTTTAGAGCTGTTGAGTTGCCTTTGAAGTGTTGTCACGTGAGGAAAGATGTGCCCAAATCACCATACAAGCACCTCAACTCTTTGCAAAGGAGTTCATTGAATCAAAAAAGTTTACAGCACAGAAGGAGGCCATTTCAGCCCATTGCGTCCGCGTCGGCCAACAAGAGGCTATCCAGCCTAATCCCACTTTGCAGCTCTCGGTCCATAACCCTGCAGGTTACGGCACTTCAGGTGAACATCCAAGCACTTTTAAAATGTGGTGAGGGTTTCTGCCTCTACCATCGTTTCAGGCAGTGAGTTCCAGATCCCCACAACCCTCTGGGTGAAGAAATTTCCCCTCTAAACTTTCTACCAATTACTTTAAATGTATGCCTCCTTGTTGTTGACCCCTCTGCTAAGGGAAATAGGCCCTTTCTATCCACTATATCTAGGTCCCTCATAATTTTATACACCTCAATGAAGTCCCCCCTCAGGCTCTGTTCCATGGAAAACAAACCCAGCCTATCTAATCTGTCCTCATGACTAAGATTCTCCACTCCCAGCAACATCCTCGTAAATCTCCTCTGTACCCTCTTCAGTGCAATCACGTCCTTCCTGTAATATGGCGACCAGAACTGCACGCAGTACTCCAGCTGTGACCTAACCTGCCCCACCGACCCCATCTCTTGTATTCTATGCCTCGGCTAATAAAGGCAAGCATTCCATATTTCTTCTCAACCACCTTAGCTACCTGGCCTGCTACTTTCAGGGATCTGTGGACATGCACTCACTGGATTCTGGGGAGGACCCAGCAGATTGGAAAACTGCAAATGTAATGCCCCTATTTAAAAAAGGAGGCAGACAAAAAGCAGGAAACTATAGACCAGTTAGCCTAATGTCTGTGGTTGGGCAAATGTTGGAATCCATTATTAAAGAAGCAGTAGCAGGACATAGAAACATTGAAACATAGAAAATAGGTGCAGGAGTAGGCCATTCGGCCCTTCGAGCCTGCACCACCATTCAATAAGATCATGGCTGATCATTCACCTCAGTACCCCTTTCCTGCTTTATCTCCATACCCCTTGATCCCTTTAGCCATAAGGGCCACATCTAACTTCCTCTTGAATATATGTAACGAACTGGCATCAACAACTCTCTGCGGCAGAGAATTCCACAGATAAACAACTCTCTGAATGAAGAAGTTTCTCCTCATCTCAGTCCTAAATGGCTTACCCCTTATCCCTTAGACTCTGATCCCTGGTTCTGGAGTTCCCCAACATCGGGACCTGTCCAGTCTCGTCAGAATTTTATATGTTTCTATGAGATCCCCTCTCATTCTTCTAAACTCCCTCGATCCCTTGATTCCCCGAGACTCCAAAAATCTATCGAACGCAGCCTTGAATATATTCAGAGAATCAGCATCCACACGCCTGTGGGGCAGAGAATTCCAAAGATTCATAACTCTCTGAGTGAAGAAATTCCTCCTCATCTCTGTCTTAAATGGCCGACCCCTTAACCTGAGACAGTGCCCCCTGGTTCTAGACACTCCAGCCCGGGGGAAACAACCTCTCAGCATCTACCCTGTCAATCCCCTTCAGAATATTGTGTGTTTCAATGAGATCAGATCTCTTTCTTCTAAAATCAGCTGTTGAGAAGCCCAGCTAGCTCAGTTGGTAGAGCATGAGACTTTTACTCTCAGAGTTGTGGGTTTGAGCCCCACGTTGAGCGATTGCTTTTCCTTAAACTTTTATGTGGCTTTCACGGAAAAACATAATTAATGAACCCATGATCTTCTTTTGCACGATGAAAAAAATGCGAACTGAGAGTTGATAATTTCATCAAATAATGAAAGCAGCGCCTTAGACCGCTCGGCCATCCTGACTGTTGGATGCTCCAGTTACAAGTTATTACTCTGGAAAGTTTCAGACCGGGCGCTTGTTCAGGGCTGTTGGAAGGCCCAGTGACCGGGATATCCTCTCCCCCGGGGTTTTCCTGAGCCTGTGCTCCATGTACGGGGAGCTTTGGCTCGGGTCCGAGGTAGCTTGCATCCCAGGGATGGACAATAACCCTCTGAGCTCTGGAACTGGGGAAGAGCGAATTATTAATGATTTGTTTGCGGGTTTAGATCTGCTGGTATAAACCGATCGTGTTGTTTCACAGAATGAATGAAATGCTAACAGGGACAGTTGAAATTTCAATAACTGAACTTTAATAATTCATGAAACTTTAATCCTTGATGAAGTTAGATCCGCAATCTGATTTTTTACACAATCTGTATTTGAGGAGTGATTTTAAATGTTCATTGTTCATGCAACAATGTATCCAAAACAGCTTTTATTCAATTTTATTGCACACAAATTTTTGTTTGAGAAATAATGTCTCTGCCCAGGCTTGAACCGGGAACTTTTCACGTGTGAGGGAAATGTGATAACCTCAACATGACAGAAATTGCTGCTTAGCTCAGTGCCTAGAGAGAAGTGTTCAGCAACAAGCTGAAATGCTCAATCCCTCTCTCTGCAAAAAGTTCCTTTCACAAACATTTCTCTGACCAGAACGGCACCAAACAACAATGTCCTCCTTTCAAAGTCATTAAACTCCCCAATTCCCACGTCTGCAATTTTAAGGACAAGGACTGAAAGCACTTTGTGATCAGAAAATTTCCGGAAACCCCTGTGGTTAATGACAGGGCTTTTGATGGTTGATTTCTGTACACACCTTGTGTTATGTATTTAACCCTTGGCCACCTGTATCACACCACCACCAGAGGGCCTACCTGTTGGAGTCCCAAGGGATCCCAGCATCCCTTGGGAGCATGGTATATAAGCAGGCCACCCAGGAGGTACCTGCACTCTGGAGTCTTATTAAAGGAGCTAAGGTCACATTTACTCATTGTTCACAATACTAAGTTTCATCCTTTATTATGAGCGTATCAATTGCCGACGAGACAATGAGCAACCACGCAAAAATGCAAGGAACAGTTGGTATCCTGGAGAAATTATCAGAAGTGGACGATTGCGAAGCCTTCGTGGAGAGACTCGACCAATACTTTGTGGCCAGTGAGCTGGAAGGGGACGAGAACAATGCCAAATGAAGGGCGATCCTCCTTACCGTCTGTGGGGCAATAACCTATGGCCTCATGAAGAATCTTCTAGCTCTGGTGAAACCAACAACTAAATCCTATGAAGAATTGTGTACGCTGGTCCGGGAGTACCTCAATCATAAAGAAAGCGTTCTAATGGCGAGGTATCGGTTCTACACGTGCCAACAGTCGGAGGGCCAGGAAGTGGCAAACAATGTCGTCGAATTAAGGCGCCTCGCAGGACATTGCAAATTTGAGGGATTCCGAGAACAAATGCTGAGAGACTTTTTTGTGCTTGGCATTGGCCTTGAGGTAATCCTTCGCAAACTGTTGACTGTTGAAACTCAGAATGTGAGCAAAGTTATAACGATAGCCCAGGCAATTTCCACTGGTTCCTCTTAACCCAAAAACATAATTTATTTTGAATAGACTGGATGGAGGAACATGATTCATGTACATTTTTTAAAATCATTTTACATGAACTGAATGTTCATAAAAGTATTGGAGGGGGAACTCACTGGATAACAGCACAGCTGGCGATGTTTGCAGAATATATTCGTGCAGCAAAAACGCACAATGACAACCTGGAACTGTGCGGCACCGAATCCTCGGGGAAAAAATATTGATAGGTTTCGTCCATGGGTGGGCTCGAACCACCAACATTTGGGTTAATAGCCAAAAGTAAAAAACCCATTGCCTCACAGAGACTAACTGAGATGTTTATTGCAAGACATCCCAAACCAGGGTGTCAGTCAGTTAAAGCTTCAGATTGCTCTGACCGGGATGGAACTTGTCCACTCTCAGTTGTACTTTTCCCAAATAAATGGAGGGACATTCATTGTGGATGTGTGGAAGCAGTCTGGTCCTGCACACTGCAGACACTTCCATGTCACTCCAACCAGCTCTCCCACAACCGGTGTGATCTACCTTCCAGCCTTCCGGTGCCTTGTCTGTGAAGAAGTATTCTGATTGTCCCTAAGCCGGCATTTGGTTTTAATTCCTTTTCAGCTCCTGATTGCGGATATTCCTGTGATTAAACCCGAACAAAGTGCTTACAGAGATAGTTGGATTCACCGTTCCTTTGCTTGGTGAAATTTCAAAGATTGAAAGCGACACACATCAACCCCAAACCTCGTCACCTACTCGCTAACCACGACACGCTGCTCCCGTGAGATGGAAGCCCAGTTGCTGTTTCAAGCTTGAATGCAGGTACAAGCAGAACTCATTCAAAGAAAGTCCAAGTCCCTGAGGCACCTGATTATTTGCACCAAACTCCTTCGCAAAGAGTTGAGGTTCGTGTGGGGTGATTTGGGCACATCTTTCCCCACACCACAACACTTCAAACATAACTCAACGTCAGTAAAGCGCTTTTGGGCGTCATGATTTCCTGAATGCAGAAATGCAAGTCCTTCTTTGCAAAATTTCAATGTAATTTCAAAATTCACGGCAAAATAATGGGCTCGTCCAGGATTAGGACCCGGGACTTCTCGCTAACTTGAATTAACAAGCCCTCAGGAAGAATCGAACCCCTAGACCCATGAGCCGACTGTTTGACAAATGTGGAGATGAGGTGCAACCATTATAAAAGCATTTTTTTGCTTGTGGCTATTCTTGATTAGAGGAGCACATGAGTCCGAATCAATGACTTTGCTTTTTCGACCTGTCTTCTGAAGTGCCGCACGGTCCCACTCCAACAGTCAATGAGCTGTTGGGACGTTCGTGTATCCAGGCTGTGGGTGGCCACCCCGAGCACAGCAGAGGAGTTTCTGCATTAGTTCTGGGTGGGGACCGTATGAACAAAGGGATCTTGGAGATCCCTGAAAGTTGCAGGCCAGGTGGATAAGGTGGTTAAGAAGGCATATGGAATGCTTGCCTTTGTTGGCCGAGGCACAGAATATAAGAACAGGGAGATTATGCCTTAATTGTATAATACTCTGGTTAGGCCACAGCTGGAGTAATGCCTGCAGTTCTGGTCGTCATATTATAGGAAGGACCTGATTGCACTAGAGAGGGTGCAGAGGCGATTTACAAGTTTCTGCACTTGTTTACCTGAATATTCAGGTACATTCAGGAGATGCAAACTGTAATCGAAGGAAGAAAGCTCTGTTTGAATCATACTATGGGAACTGTAAAGGCGATTCAAACACGAAACCCATTCCTAACCCCACCACAACATAAACACAGATATACACACATTATCACACACAGATTCACACGCACACTGACCCAGGTACGCCAACACGCACACACACACTTGTACACACATATATACACACATTTACACATACAAAGATACACGCACAACACATACACTCACATATATGCACATACATATATATACATGCACAGGGACACAAACACAGATACACACAGTGACAGTGACACAGAGAAACACACTCAGACACACACACAAACACACACACACACACACACACACACTCACATACATACATTCACACACACACACTTCCTTTTGACACATTTAGCAGTAGACATGTAAAGGATATAATAATATTTTTATCAATCCTTTTATTATCGGATGTGTCTTTGCAATTGACTCTTCAATTCATCTTAATTCACCTCCTCTTCCCCAAATCAGCACTCTCATGTCATCTCACATTGAATACAGACAGTTTAATTCTTGCTTGCGAGCCGCAAAGATGAGGGCAGATTAATTCAGGCTTCTGCCTTCCTCACGAAGTTTAACAACGAATTACTTTCAATTCACATCTAAGTAATAGCAACAAAGGAAACATAATTGAACATTGTGGCAAGCCCTCACCAAGTGGGTGCACATTGAGGGCGGAGATTTCACTGCTACACGATCTGAACAGTTCAGGGAACTGATTCCAGTGAAGCACTTTGTGGACAGGAGACAAGAAGCAGCCTCCGCGCCTCAGACATCTTACCCTCTGAAAGGAAATTACAAATGTACCTTGTTTCCCTTTAAATCTACGCCCCACTGGTTGTTGACGCCCTTGTTAAGGGAAATAGGTTTGTTCTATCCACACTATGTAGGCCCCTCATAATTGTACACACCTCAATTAAATCTCCTCGCAGCCGACTCTGTTCTAAAGCAAACAGCCCCAGCCCCTCCAATCGTTCCTCAAAGCTAATGGCCGAGAAATCCCGGTCGTGGTCGTCCCGCGGGAAAACCACTGACAAAGGGAAAAACGATGTGCACTGACCTGTTCCTGCTGTGCCCGCTCGAGATCCGGGTCCTGAGGCCTTCACTCGCTGCGTGTCGCAGCACATGCATGTTGGCACGTCCGTAAGCTGGAGCTGGAGTCACATGGCTCTGGGCAGCCAATCAAGGTACAGTATTTTCTCATTCATAATAATGGGAATGCCGTAAGTAGGAGACCCCATTATTATCCTGAGAAACAGCCTCCAAGTGAACGGCAGATATCAGAGTGTTATATCCGATATATATATATATAAATATAACCAATCTTTCACATGATCTCCCCTCCTGCAGTCCCTGCCTTCTGTCCCTCCATTCCCAGAGCGGAGGGAGTCTCAGCCCATGGCTGGCCCCTTGAACCGCCATTAAATTATACAGCAGGCCAGGAAGTTAACAAGGAACGCCGCTCAGAATTGCTATATTTCACAGCAAGGAACGAAATCACTCACTGTGTTATTTTAACTTTCCCCCAGTCCCAGCCTCTGATGCTGTATCCGAATACAACCTATTCCTGGCTCATCCTGTCTGAGGATCGCACCAGTATTAGAGAGAGAGTCGGGATAAATGGTTCATTCTTGTTTTGGCAATCAGTGTCATATGGATCTCATGGTCAATCTCATCAAACCAGTCCTGGTGTTTTCTGATTGAGTGACCAAGTGTCTCTGCGCAGGCACTGGTTATGGAGGCCTGAAGGGCAGACCAAGCGCTGCGGGCATTCTGCATCTCGGGGTCATCAAGGCACGGCAGGACAGCTGTGAGGCGCTGACTGTACAGGGCTCCCTTAGCTGGGTCTTGAAGTGCCCCGGCATTGACTTTTCTGCAGCACTGTTTCTGCTGCCCGCTCCGTTTTGGGGCTATGTTAATGTTGATGATGGATCGGATTAGGTGGTGGTCGTCCAGCAGTCGTCAGCTCCTGTTATGGCACATGTGATGCGCACATCCTTTTGATCCCTGGCTCGGACAATGACATAGTCGAGCAGGTGCCCGTGGTTGGAGCGACAGTGTTGCCACGATGCCTTGTATTTGTCCCTCAGGTGGAACAAGGTGTTGGTGACGACAAGTTCATGTTCTAGATATTTTGTCAGGAGTAGGGTACCACTGGAGTTGGCTTTCCTGACCCCATCTCTGCCAATCACACCACCCCAGAGGTCTGTGTCCTTGCCAACCCTGGCGTTGAAGTCGGCGAGGAGGATCAGTTTGTCGTCGTGGGGACGCAGGTCAGGGATTTTTCAAGGTCGGAGTAAAAACCATATTTGGCCTCATCTGTTGCGTCAAGTGTTGGGGCTTAAGCACTGATGGCTCTGGCACACTGGTTCCCGGATAGGGTGAGTCGAAGTGACATGAGGCATTCATTAGTCCTGCAGGGGGAGTCTTTGAGGCGGTCGACCTGCTCGTTTTTGATGGTGAAGCCGACTCCATGGAGGCCGCGTTCTTCCTCTGGTTTCCCTTTCCAGAAGAAGGTGTAACCTCCACCTTGTTCCTTGAGCTGGTCTTCCCTGCCCGCCGGGTCTCTCTTAGGGCTGCGATGTCGATATCAAAGCATCTAAGTTCCCGGGCAATTATGGTGGTGCGGCGTTCCGGTCTGTCGCTGTTGGGGTTGTCCATGAGGGTCCTGACATTCCAGGTCTAGAACTTCATGTTAGAGGAGTGGAAGATGCCTGTGCGTGAGTTCTTTTAACGTGGGGTGATCGTTGAACACCGGCTATGACACGGGCTTAGCTAAGCGAGGTCTTGGTCCAGTGGCAAGGGGGTCCAGGACGCCTGCAGACCAGGCACTGCTATATGGGCCGAATTGCCTCTGATGAGGTGTTGGCCGCAGGCTCGGCACCGAGTAGCACCATTGATGGGAGGTGGTCCAAGGCTTGGTTAGGGGTAGGCATTGGGGGGGGGCCAGCGGTGCACTGGGGTTCAGAATGGGGGGGTAGGGGGGTCACAGCCATTGTACTCACCATGTGATGGAGGAGGAGAGAAGACCAGGCCATCAGTGGGGAAGGAGAGGTCCAGGGGGAGGAGGTGGAGGTCTGATAGCCAGGTCCAGCCTCCCAGTCGCCGCAGGAGGTCCAACCGTGAGGTCTAGATCATGTCGAATCGTCCAGTCGCCGCAGGAGGTCCATCCAGGAGGCCCAAGTCGCACCAAGTCGCCGCAGGAGGTCCAGGCAGGAGGCCCAAGCCGCATAGAGTCACCGCAGGAGGTCCATCCGGGAGGCCCAAGTCGCACCGAGTCACCGCAGGAGGTCCATCCGGGAGGCCCAAGCCACATAGAGTCACCGCAGGAGGTCCAGGCAGGGAGCCCAAGTCACACCGAGTCGCCGCAGGAGGTCCATCCGGGAGGCCCAAGCCGCATAGAGTCGCCGCAGGAGGTCCAGCGGGAGTCGCCGATGTGCAGTGTGGCGGAAGGCCTGAGATAGGCCCGAACTTTGGGATTTGCGGGGTTGGGGTTAGGGTGGGGATTAAGCCTTTAAGACCCCCTATTGGGGTCTATTAGGACCAGGGCTGAGGCTTGGGGAAGTTTAGACAGTGGGAGGGGGGAGGTTGAGGGCCAAGGAGCTGTTTAGCAGGGGAGCTCCCTTGGATCTTACACATCCACCTGGATCCCTGGCAGATAGGAGCCTCAATTTAGCATCTCAGCCAAACGATGACTCTCCTGTAGAAGAAAGATGTGATGTTATAGACACATATAAGATATGTCTATGTTCAAAACAAGGTGGATGTTTAGAGGATATTTCCACTAACAGGGGAAACTAAAACTAGGGGACATAGTCTCTAAATAAGGGGCCGCCCATTTAAAACTGAGATGAGGAGGAATTTCTTCTCTCAGAGGGTTGTAAATCTGTGGAATTCTCTGTCCCAGAGAGCTGTGGAAGCTGGGACATTGAATATATTTAAGACGGAGATAGACAGATATTTCAGCGATAAGAGAGAAAAGGGTTATGTGGAGCGGATAGGGAAGTGGAGCTGAGTCCATGATCAGATCAGCCATGTTCTTATTGAACGATGGAACAGGCTCGAGGGGCCGAATGGCCCACTCCTGCTCCTACTTCTTATGTTCTTATGTTATTATAGATCTCCAAGTGGTCCCGCTGGGCAACATTTCGATGTTGGTTAAACGACTGGCTGAGAAACTTCAAACAGTCAGGGTAACCACAACTGCCTTAACCTGTTCAGAGTTACTGCAGGTAGTTTGAGGAGGTCTCAAGCCCATAAGCTTTCTGTCTCAATGTTGGGGAGTGAAGAGTTGTGAAGTAGCTGCAAACATCTTTAGAGCTCTAAGTCACGGTGATTCTTACCTGTACACGGTTCTGGTCGGCAACACATCGGTGTCACCAAATTGCCTGGCCAAGTAACTGAATGTGTGAACGGTGGCGATAATGCTTCGTGAAGGAGGGGATAACAAACCTCAGAAAAATGGTTAATTTTGCATATTGAAATTGTGATGGGGTCCAGACAAATGCCCTACGGTAGACTCGCTGCTATAAGACTGACCAAACCAGACTCTGCCAAGCAAGATCGTTGCTCGGCGAGAATGAAGAAGATTTGAACGCAATCAAAATTGGTGAATCAACTCTGGTTACCCTGATAGGAAGTCACTGCCATTCCAATGGATCAGGGGTCACAAGAAGATTCTCCAAGTTGAGGATGTCAAACAGAACACTGATGAGGAGCACCTCTATAAACAGTCAAAGAGACTGCGCTGTCCAAAGTCTGTCCCAGTGTTCACTACCATAGACCCAGGATGTAGGTTTGGGACCAGGTCGGGTTCCCCAGAGGGGTGTGAGGGTAAATAGATTTTATTGTTGTACCTTGTTGGTTATTGTTTGTTATCACAGATGTATTGTTTGTTATAATAACACGTGACTGTTATAATAAAGCTTCGTATGCATGAGATGATGACTAACGTGTGATTAACCTTAACCTCGCTTTTGCTTCGACCTTGGTGGTAACTTCTATGCTTGGTGAGACCTGTGCTGCTCATGAAAATCTACCCGGTCCTCCCTAACCCCCGAGTACCCACAACCCTCCTGGGCCTGTGATGATTCGCTGGACTTTGCACCGTGGCCGAGCCATGTAACGAGTCAAAAAATGTCCTCTGTTAATGGGAATGGTCTTAGCGTGTACCCAAATTGTCACTAATAAATCCATGAGGGAATTCAGGAGAAAAGTGCCTTGACCCAGAGAGTGCTGAGAATGTGGAACTCCCAATGACAAGCAGTAGTTGAGTCGAATAGCACAGGTATGTTTAAGGGAAGCTGGATAAACACATGAGGCCAGAAGCAGTAGAATGATATGTTGATGGAGTTAGGTGAAGTAGTGGGAAGAAAACTCGGAGAGAGTGTGGTCCTGTTGGGCCTGTTTCTGAGCCAAGTAATAATGTGTACAATGTAAGTTTAAAGGGCCAAGGCGGTTAGATTGAGTTTAATACAGATCAGCCATGATGTCATTCAATGGTGGAACAGATGTGATGGGCGAACTGGACTACACCTGTTCCCATGTTGCAGTGTGTGTGTGATGCTGAGTCGCACCAATGCTGACCGAGCTGACCGGGTCCTGAAGGAAATAGCTGACAAAATGGCCTGTGGCATGTGGTGAGAGAACCAACTCAAACGGAAAACCTACTTGACTTTGTTCTCACCAATCTAGCTGTTGCAGATGCATCTGTCCCTGACACCATTGCGAGCTGTGATCACCATATAGTTCTTGTGGAGACGAAGGACCGTCTTCACACTGAGAACAACCTCCATCATGTTGTGTGGCACTACCACCGTGCTAAATGGGAAAGATTCAGAACAGATCCAACAGCTCAAAACTGGGCATCCATGAGGCGGCTGTGGGCCATCAGCAGCAGAATTGTATTCCACCACAATCTGTAACCTCATGGCCTGGCATATCCCTCACTCTACCATTACCATCCAGCCAGGGGCCAACCCTGGTTCAATGAGGAGTGTAGAGGAGCATGCCAGAAACAGCACCAAGTGTACCTAAAGATAAGGTGCCAACCTGGGGAAGCTGCAACACAGGACTACATGCATGCTAAACAGTGGAAGCAGCATGCGATAGACAGAGCTAAGCGATCCCACAATCAACGGATCAGATTCATGCTCTGCAATCCTGCCACATCCATTGTGAATGGTGGTGGACCATTAAGCCACTAACGGAAGGAGGAGGCTCCATGAATATTCCCACCCTCAATGATAGCGGACCCCAGCACGCAAGTGCAAAAGACAAGGCTGGAGCGTTTGCAACCATCTTCAGCCAGAAGTGCCGAGTGGATGATGCACATTGACCTGCTCCTGAGGTCCCCACATCACAGCTACAACATTGGCATCTGTCCGACAATGTGGAAAACTACCCAGGTATGTCCTGTACACAAAAAGCAGGACAAGTCCACTCTGGCCAATTACCGCCCCATCAGTCTCCTCTCAATCATCAGCAAAGTACGAATAAAAACAGAAAATGCCGGAAATCTCAGCAGGTCAGGCAGCAGATGGGGAGAGGAAGCAGAGTTGATGTTTCCGGTCAAAAACTGGAGAGTGTTTGAAAAGATCAGATTCTTAACAAGCATCGAAAGGGAGAGGGGCAGAAAGAAGAAAAGGGAAGGTCTGTGATAGGGTGGAAGACAGGAGAGATTAGAGAGACAAAAGGGACGATGGCCCAAATTCAAATGATAATACCATGAGTTAGAAAACCATTAGTCGAGTTAGGGTGTGAATGGTGGGATTATGTACGAATGCCATTAGAATCACGGAGAAAAAAAATGAAGAAAGAACCAGATTATGAGGGGGGCTTGGGGCGGGAATGGGAGCCAAAGATTGGCAGCGGTTACGCTCTGAAATTTTTGGACTTGATGCTGAGTCCAGAAGGTTGTAAAATGTTTAAACGAAAGATGAGGTTCTGTTCCTAGAGCTTGCATTGAGTTTCATTGGAACAGTGTAGGAGACATTGAATACTACATTGAAAGAAGTACAAGGAAATCGCTGTTTCACCTGGAAGGAGTATTTGGGGCCCTGGATAAAGGGAAGGCAGGAGGTAGAACGACATGTGTTGCATCTCCTATACTTGCACGGGAAGATGCCGTGGGAAGGGGACGGGATGCTGGAGATTACTGCAGAATGACCAGGGTATCACGGAGGGAGTGGTCCCTTTGGAATGCTGAGAGGGGAGGGGAGATGTGATTGGTGGTGGGATTATGCTGGAGGTCGCAGAAATGGCGGAGGATGATCCTTTGAATGTGGAGGCTGGTGGGTTGAAAGATGAGGACAAGGGGAACGCTGTCATGCTTCTGAGATGGAGGGGAAGGGGTGAGAGTAGAGGTGCGGGAAATACAACAGACACGGTCGAGGGCCATGTTAACCATGCTGGAGGGGAAACCTCTGATGAAGAAAAAGGAAGACATGTCAGAGGCACTAATATAGAAACATCGAAAATAGGTGCAGGAGTAGGCCATTTGGCCCTTCGAGCCTGCACCACCATTCAATATGATCATGGCTGATCATGCAACTTCAGTAGCCCACTCCTGACTTCTCTCCATACCCCCTGATCCCTTTAGCCGGAAGGGACACATCTAACTCCCTTTTGAATATATCCAATGAACTGGACTCAACAACTTTCTGTGGTACAGATTTCCACAGGTTCACAATTCTCTGGGTGAAGAAGTTTCTCCACATCGCGGATCTAGATGGCTTACACCTTATCCTTCGACTGTGACCCCTGGTTCTGGACTTCCCCAACATCGGGAACATTCTTCCTGCATCTAACCTGTCCAATCCCATCAGAATGTTCTATGCTTTTATGAGATCCTCTCTCATTCTTCTAAATTCCAGTGAATATAAGCCTAGTCGATCCAGTATTTCTTCATATGTCAGTCCTGCCATCCCGGGAATCAGTCTGGTGAACCTTCACTGCACTCCCTCAATAGCAAGAATGTCCTTCCTCATGTGGAAGGCCGTGTCGTCAGAGCAGATGCAATGGAGACAGAGAAAGTGGGAGAAGGGAATGGAGTCCTTATGGGATGTGGGGTGGGAGGAAGTGTAGTCCAGACAGCGAGGGGGAGTCAGTGGTCTTATAGCGGATACTGGTCGAAAGCCTATCCCCAGAGATGGAGGCGGAGAAGTCAAGGAAGGGAAGGGAAGAGTCAGGAAGCCGAGCTTCCAGTCACCTGTCACTTTAATTCTCCACTCCACTCCCACTCTGACCTCTCCATCCTCGGCCACCTCCACTGTTCCAACGAAGCTCAATGCAAGCTCGAGGAACAGAACCTCATCTTTCGTTCAGGCACTTTGCTGCCTTCTGGACTCAACATCGAGTTCAACAATTTCAGAACGTAACCGCTGCCAATCTTTAGCTCCCTTCCCCCGCCGTCCCCCCAGCCCCGCGCCCCGCGTCCCCGCGTCCCCGCGTCCCCGCTCCGCCCCCCGAGCCAGTTTCTTTCTTTTTCTCTCCTTGTCTCTAATGGCAGTTGGTCATTATCCCACCATTCACACCCTATCTTGGCCAATGTTTTTCTCACTCCTGGCATTACCATTTGAAGTTGGACCCATCATCCCCTTTTGTCTCTCTAATCTCTACTGCCTTCCACCCGATCACAGACCTTCCCTTTTGTTCTCTCATCCCATCCTCCTTTCAGTGCTGGCTAAGAATTTGTTCCTTTTGAACACTCTCCAGTCCTGACGAAGGGTCATCGACCCGAAACTTTAACTCTGCTTCCTCTCCACAGACGCTGCCTGACCTGCTGAGTTTCCAGCATTTTCTGATTTTATTCCAGATTCCAGCATCCGCAGTATTTTGCTTTTGTATCAGCAAAGTGATGGATGGTGTCGTCGACAGTGCTATCGAGTGACACTTACTCACCAATAACCTGCTCGCCGATGCCCAGTTTGAATTCCACCAGGACCTCTCGGCTTCAGACCTCATTACATCCTTGGTCCAAACATGGACGAATGTGCTGAACTCCAGAGGTGAGGTGAGAGTGACTGCCCATGACAACAAGGCAGCATTTGACGAGTGTTGCATCAAGGAGCCCTCGTAAAACTGAAGTTAATGGAAATCAGGGGAAAAATCTCCACTGGCTGAAGTCATACCTAACACAAAGGAAGATGGTTGTGGTGGTTGTAGGTCAATCATCCCAGTCCCCGGACATCGCTGCAGGAGTTCCTTAGGGCAATGTGCAAGGCCCAACCATCATCAGCTATTTCATCAATGACCTTTCCTCCATCATAAGGTCAGAAGTGGAGATGTTTGCTGATGACTGCACAGTGCTCAGTTCCATTCGCAACTCTTCAGATAATGAAGCAGTCCGTGCCCACATACAGCAAGACCTGGACCACATTCAGACTTGGGCTGATAAGTGGTGAGTAACATTCACGCCACACAATGGCAGGCATTTACTATCTTTATTTTTATGAATATCGCTGCAGCCACATCGTGCACACAGGCCCGGCGAGGCCTTGCAAAAGCGAAAACCAGCTTTTCCAATCTGTCAAGATTTCTCTTCACAGATCCTCTGCATCCCCGGGAGAAGGACATTTGCATTGGAGGGATTGGGCTATTTGCCCAACTCTTGCCCAGCTAATGTCCTTCAAACTTTTACGCCTGGTGAAAGCAGGCACATGGCCTACTCTTACCACTGTAAGAGTTTTAAAACTTATAAAATTTCAATTAAATGCACATTTTTATTGCAAAATCTCTGCCCATTAATGCAAGTTTATTTTTAACACTATTAAAACATTAAAAAATTACCAAAACATATATATTTTTTCTAAAACATTCAGTTACATTTAATTTGAAATAATTAAAAATATGTGAGGTGTTTTATTTATTATGTTGTGTTTGGGTGATTTCGGGGTTTTCTCATTGAGAGTAATGGGAACTTGAACAAACAGAGATCTCATTATTATCAAGGAGAATACTACATAATGATTGGTGGTCCAGACCCACGTGACTCCAGCTTGGATTTACCTACCTCGAAGGCAGGTGGCCACGTGTAGCGCAGCGAATTGAGGCCTCCGAGCGCATTACTACATTCCTCCGGGCCAACAGGTAGATTCGGAGATTTTTTTTAGGTCGGAGGCGATCGTACGAAGGAAGCTTTTGACCTGAATTAGAGGACCAATGAATGACTTTAAGACGACTTGGATAGGCTGGTGGATATGGGCAGACACATGGCAGATGGAATTCATCATAGTATTGATGGATTGCGGATCAACAATACAAGCTAAATTTGACCACTTTATCGGGGGTGCAAGAACAGAGAGACTTGGGCTGTTTGTGCGCTCATCTTTGAAGATGGTGAGACAGGTTAAAATGCATTTGGGATTGTCGAGGAATAGAGTACAAAAGAATGAAACTTATGCTAAACATTTATAAAGCTGTGGTTCGATCCCAGCTGGAGAATTGTGTCCAATTATGAGCACTGCACTTTAGGAAGGGTGCAAAGGCTTAGGAGAGGGGACAGAAGAGATTAGACAGAATGGTGCCAGGAATGAGTCATTACAGTTACGTGGATAGGCTGGAGAAGCTGGGGTTCTAATCCTCGCTGCAAGAAGGCTACGAGGAGATTTGATAAAGGAGTTTAAAATTAAATTATGATGTGTTTACATTAGTAAATAAAGAGAAAAAGTTTCCATTGGATGAAGTGTCGATAACCAGAGGGCACGGATTTAAGGCATTTGGCAGAAGAACTAGAGGCGATATGAGTAAAACTATTTTCTGCATCACGTTTTTATGATTTGGAATGCCTGACTGGGTGCTTAATACAGATTCAAGAGTAGCCTTCCAAAAGTTAGTAGAATATATACTTGAATGAGAAACAATGCCGGGATGGGGGAAAGAATGGGGTCTGAGGCTGAGCACATTGATCTTTGGAAGAGCCAGCACAGACTTGATGGGACTCATGGCCTCCTTCCATTCTGTAATATTCTATCTCGCTATTTCCTGTGGTAAGATCCCACGAGATAGGCAAACGACAAATATTAGTGCAAGTAGAATCAGGGGACAATGATCTGAATGGATAGAAAATTCACTAAACATAATAACGCTGATAAAAGGGGATAATGGTATTTAATCAGTTTGGGGAAGCTTGAAAGCTGTGTTGTGCGAGGATCATTGCCGGGAATGTACAGTAATGATTTGAACTTTGTAACATGTAACCCAATATCAGCATTTACAGATGGTACACAGCCGGGGTTATAGGTAACACCGAGGGAGAATACACCACAATACAAGAATACATCAGGAAACATGCCGAATGGGCAGGAAAGTGGCAAATGAACTTTAAGATAGGCAGGATAAATCTACTTTTGGAAAGGCAAGGATTAATTACTGACAGTCAGCACGGATTTGTGAAGGGAAGATCGCGATTGTCTAACCTGACTGAAGTTTTTGAGGAGGTAACCAAGAGGGTCGATGAGGGTAGTACATTTGATGTAGTATATATGGACTATAGCAAGGCTTTTGATAAGGTCCCACATGGTAGGCTATTCATGAAGGTTAAAGCCCATGGGATACAGCGCAAAGAGGCAAGTTAGATCAAATTTGGCTTGGAGATAGGAAGCAAAGGGTAATAGTTGATGGATGTTTTTGTGACTGGAAGGATGTTTCCAGTGGGATTCCGTAGGGCTCAGTACTGGGTCCCTTGCTTTTTGTGGAACATATCTTTGATTTAGATTCGAATATAGGGATTATGATTAAGAAGTTTTCAGACGACACTAATCTTGGCTGTGTGGTTGATAATGAAAAGAAAAGTCATAGGCTGCAGGAGGATATCAATCTACTGGTCTGGTGGGCAGAGCAGTGGCAAATGGAATTTAATTCCGAGAAGTTTGAGGTAATGCACTTTGCGAGGGCTAATAAGGAAAGAGTATACACATTAAGCGGTAGAGATCTTGGATCACTTGTCCACAGATCACTGAAAGTAGCAGGCCAGGTGGATAAGTTGGTTTAGAAGACAAACGGAATGCCTGCCTTTATTGGCCGAGGCATAGAATACAAGAGCAGGGAGGTTATGCTTCAATTGTATAATAATCAGTTTTGACCACAGCTGGAGAACTGCGTGCAGTTCTGGTCACGTTATTAAAGGAAGGGCGTGATTGCACTAGAGAGGGTGCAGAGGAGATTTACTAAGATGCTGCCTGGAATGGGGAATCTTAGCTACGAGGACATATTGGATAGGCTGGGTTTGTTCTCATTGGAACAGATGAGCTTGAGAGGAGACCTCTTGAGGTGTACAAAATATTGAGGGGCCTGGACATAGTGGATAGCAAGGGTCTAGTTCCATTGGTGGAGGGGTCTATTATGAGGGGGTATAGTTTTAAGCTGGTTGGTGGAAGGTTCAGAGGGGATTTGAGGTGGGGAGGGGTGGGGCTTCTACATGCAGAGGATTGTGGGAATCTGGAGCTCACTATGGAAGAGTGGTGGATGCAGAAAAACTCACCACATTTAAAAGGTGCTTGGGTGTGCACTTAAAGTGCCGTAACCTGCAGGGTTACGGACCTCGAGCTGGTAATTGGGATTAGACTGGATGACCTTTTGTTGGATGGTGCAGATATAATGGTAAATACTGCAGGAATTGAATACGGCCAGGATGATCTGCTGGACTAGTTTCGATTGCCTGGATGGGTCAGAGAGGAATTTGTTCAGAATTCCTTTTCCCCAATTGTCCTGGGTTTTTACCTGGTTTTGCCTCTCCCAGGAAAACACATGGCTCCGGTTGGGGTGGTGTGTAGAGTGTTTCACTATAAGAGGTGTTGCAGTAGTGTGGGTGGACTGGTTGGGCTGGGTGCTCTTTGCCTTTCCGTCATTGTTCACAGGTTTATATGTAACCTTTAGGGCTGCTGACCGAGGGCCATGTGGCTCTTTGTCAGCCGGCGCGGACACGATGGACCGAAATGGCCTCCTTCTGCGCTGTAAATTTCTATGTTTCGATGTTTCTATAAATGTGAGGCGATGCAATTTGTCAGGAATAATAGAAACACCGCCCATTCTTTAGAAATTAAGAAAGTGAAGGTGCAGAGCAACGGGATCAAAGGCCACAATTTAACTAATCATTAAAAGCAGCATCCCAGGTTAGGAAAGCAAGTAAAATGCTCACAACGCCCTGGGATTTATTTCCGTGAGTATAGATTTAAAATTAGTGAAGCTATCTTCAAATTATATACGACCTTGCACCGCCCACACTTATAATACTCTGCATCTTTCTGATCCCCAACCTATAAAAGACAGAAAAGCACTTGTAAAAGAGCAAATAAGGATTGATCCCGAACTGAGAGATTGGAACATTCGGCAAAGATTCAACACTGTCCCTTTTCCGTTAGAAATGAGGAGGCTTAGATGTGACCTGATAGAGGTCTCAAACATTCTGAATGGATTCGACAGGGTAGATGCGGAGAGAACATTTCCACGAGTGGGAGAATCCAATTCGAAGCACCATCAATACAAGATGGTCACTCATAAATCCAATGGGGAAATGAGGTAAAATGTCTGTACTCAGCGAGTGATTAGACATTGGTACTCGCGACCACAGGGAGCAGGATAGATTTGTGTGGATGTTTCTAACATCAGCACAAAATTCTGTGTGTTCGATGTCATTCTAGTTAATAAACAGGAGAGCGATCGGAAAGAAACTTGTGATATTTGGGTCGCTGATCCCAAGAAATCATCCTTCGTAGGAATGTTACAGAAATATATGAGTGATGGATGCAATTCGTTCATGCCTTACATTACAGTGAGCACTTTAAGCCATTTAATATGGCAAGGTATAAAAACGTAGACTTTATAATTGAGTCTGTACATCCGTGGTGTTTTGTTCTGAGGTAGAAAGTAACTGGTCTGAAACATGGTGTTCTTACACCACTACAAGTGAATGTGACATGATTTCCAGTTGTGTTCCTCATTCTTTTATCTTTGGAGAACCTTCTTCTCGGCCGGTTCCACCCGAGAGGCAAGGTTCCCACCCCACCGTACACAATGGAAGGTACCGCACTGATGGATCTGAGGGAACTCGGCCCCACAGGTGAATTAGTGCTGGTTAGTGCAACGGAGGTAGTACTCAGCTCAATAAGTGATTCAGTGCCAGTCAGTAAGATGGAGGAGGTAGTGGGATTGATAAGGCTCAACAGGAGAATCTGTGCTCTTCAGCATGATGGTATGTGGTGGGGTAGTGGGATCCCTAGGACTAGGCTCAGTAAGTGAATCAGGGCTCGTGAGTTAGATGGAAGGGCTAAGAGAGAGGAAGGCATAGGTGAACCAGTGCTGGTCAGTGCTAAGTGGGTGTACAGTGAAATGGGTGGTAATAGGGTCTAAAGTGGAATCAATTCAGCTTAGTGAGATGGATGAGTCGTAGAACGGGTAGTACGGCACTCAATAGTTGACTCAGTGCTGGTCAGTGTGATGGTGATAGTGAAATGGGTCGTACCAGATCAATAGCTGAGTCAGTGCTGGTCAGTGCGATGGTGATACTGGTGAAATGGATCAATAGATCAGTCAGTGCTTGTCAATATGACAGGGAGGGGGAGGAAAGGGGATGGGAGAGTACTAGGGTCGAAGATGAATTAATGCTGGTTACTGAGATGGAGGACAAGTGGAAGGTGCGGTACTAGGCTCAATAGTTCCATCAGTGTCTGTCAGTAAGGTGGTGATTTACGTAGAATGCACTTTACTAGAGTCCATCGGTGAATCAATACTGACTGGAGAAATGCAGGGGTAGATGGAACGGGTATTACTAGGCTCAATAGGTGATTTGCTGCCGCTCATTGAGACAAAGACAGGATAAGGGAAGTCGCGTTGGGCGAGTCACTGCTCGTCAGCACATTGAAGGTAGATCTGAGTGATGTGTATGATACCCGCAATAACTCACCATTCTCAGTAAAGGGGTCAAGCTGTGGTCATATACTTGGTTAAATTACTGATTTACCACAGGCCAAAGTAGATAAACAATGAGCAGAGACGGAAAGGCGAGGGGAGGTCGTTCAGGATAAGGAGCAGGTAAAGCCGGGTGTAATCATTCAGAGGACGGAGAGGGTGGCAGGGTTCTGAATCTGCAGCTGCATAATATCACCAGCTATCTGGTTTTTGCCTCTCCCAGGAGGTCACATGGCTCTGGTTGGCGTGGAGTGTAGAATGTTTCAGTGTAAGGGATGTCGCAGTTGTGTGGGGCGGACTGGTTGGGCTCGGTGCTCTTTACATTTCCGCCATTGTTCATTGTTCATAGGTTTATATGTAACCTTCAGGAATGCTGACTGAGGGCCGTGCGGCTCTTTGTCGGCCGGCGCGGACACGATGGGCTGAAAAGGCCTCCTTCGGCGCTGTAAGTTTCTATGTTTCGATGTTTCTATAAATGTGAGGCGATGCAATTTGGCAGGAAGAATAGAAACACCGCCCATTCTTTAGAAAATAAGAAAGTGAAAGCATAGAGCAACGGGATTAAAGGCCACAATTTAACTAATCATTAAAAGCAGTATCGCAGGTTAGGAAAGCAAGTAAAATGCTCTCAATGCCCTGGGATTTATTTCCGTGAGTATAGATTTAAAATTAGTGAAGCTATCTTCAAATTATATACGACCTTGCACTGCCCACACTTATAATACTCTGCATCGTTCTGATCCCAACCTATAAAAGACAGAGAGACACTTGTAAAAGAGCAAATAAGGATTGTTCCCAAACTGAGAGAATAGAACTTTCGGCATCAATTCAACATTGTCCCTTTTCCGTTAGAAATGAGGAGGCTTAGATGTGACCTGATAGAAGTCTCAAACATTCTGAATGGATTCGACAGGGTAGATGCGGAGAGAAGATTTCCACGTGTGGGAGAATACAATTCTGGCACCATCAATACAAGATGGTCACTCATAAATCCAGTGGGGAAATGAGGAGAAATGTCTGTACTCAGCGAGTGATTAGACATTGGTACTCGCGACCACAGGGAGTAGGATAGATTCGTGTGGAATCTTATAACATCAGCACAGAATTCTGTGTGTTCGATGTCATTCAATGTAATAAACAGGAGAGCGATCGGAAAGAAACTTGTGATATTTGGGTCGCTGATCCCAAGAAATCATCCTTCGTAGGAATGTTACAGAAATATATGAGTGATGGATGCAATTCGTTCATGCCTTACATTACAGTGAGCACTTTAAGCCATTTAATATGGCAAGGTATAAAAACGTAGACTTTATAATTGAGTCTGTACATCCGTGGTGTTTTGTTCTGAGGTAGAAAGTAACTGGTCTGAAACATGGTGTTCTTACACCACTACAAGTGAATGTGACATGATTTCCAGTTGTGTTCCTCATTCTTTTATCTTTGGAGAACCTTCTTCTCGGCCGGTTCCACCCGAGAGGCAAGGTTCCCACCCCACCGTTCACAATGGAAGGTACCGCACTGATGGATCTGAGGGAACTCGGCCCCACAGGTGAATTAGTGCTGGTTAGTGCAACGGAGGTAGTACTCAGCTCAATAAGTGATTCAGTGCCAGTCAGTAAGATGGAGGAGGTAGTGGGATTGATAAGGCTCAACAGGAGAATCTGTGCTCTTCAGCATGATGGTATGTGGTGGGGTAGTGGGATCCCTAGGACTAGGCTCAGTAAGTGAATCAGGGCTCGTGAGTTAGATGGAAGGGCTAAGAGAGAGGAAGGCATAGGTGAACCAGTGCTGGTCAGTGCTAAGTGGGTGTACAGTGAAATGGGTGGTAATAGGGTCTAAAGTGGAATCAATTCAGCTTAGTGAGATGGATGAGTCGTAGAACGGGTAGTACGGCACTCAATAGTTGACTCAGTGCTGGTCAGTGTGATGGTGATAGTGAAATGGGTCGTACCAGATCAATAGCTGAGTCAGTGCTGGTCAGTGCGATGGTGATACTGGTGAAATGGATCAATAGATCAGTCAGTGCTTGTCAATATGACAGGGAGGGGGAGGAAAGGGGATGGGAGAGTACTAGGGTCGAAGATGAATTAATGCTGGTTACTGAGATGGAGGACAAGTGGAAGGTGCGGTACTAGGCTCAATAGTTCCATCAGTGTCTGTCAGTAAGGTGGTGATTTACGTAGAATGCACTTTACTAGAGTCCATCGGTGAATCAATACTGACTGGAGAAATGCAGGGGTAGATGGAACGGGTATTACTAGGCTCAATAGGTGATTTGCTGCCGCTCATTGAGACAAAGACAGGATAAGGGAAGTCGCGTTGGGCGAGTCACTGCTCGTCAGCACATTGAAGGTAGATCTGAGTGATGTGTATGATACCCGCAATAACTCACCATTCTCAGTAAAGGGGTCAAGCTGTGGTCATATACTTGGTTAAATTACTGATTTACCACAGGCCAAAGTAGATAAACAATGAGCGGAGACGGAAAGGCGAGGGGAGGTCGTTCAGGATAAGGAGCAGGTAAAGCCGGGTGTAATCATTCAGAGGACGGAGAGGGTGGCAGGGTTCTGAATCTGCAGCTGCATAATATCACCAGCTATCTGGTTTTTGCCTCTCCCAGGAGGTCACATGGCTCTGGTTGGCGTGGAGTGTAGAATGTTTCAGTGTAAGGGATGTCGCAGTTGTGTGGGGCGGACTGGTTGGGCTCGGTGCTCTTTACATTTCCGCCATTGTTCATTGTTCATAGGTTTATATGTAACCTTCAGGAATGCTGACTGAGGGCCGTGCGGCTCTTTGTCGGCCGGCGCGGACACGATGGGCTGAAAAGGCCTCCTTCGGCGCTGTAAGTTTCTATGTTTCGATGTTTCTATAAATGTGAGGCGATGCAATTTGGCAGGAAGAATAGAAACACCGCCCATTCTTTAGAAAATAAGAAAGTGAAAGCATAGAGCAACGGGATTAAAGGCCACAATTTAACTAATCATTAAAAGCAGTATCGCAGGTTAGGAAAGCAAGTAAAATGCTCTCAATGCCCTGGGATTTATTTCCGTGAGTATAGATTTAAAATTAGTGAAGCTATCTTCAAATTATATACGACCTTGCACTGCCCACACTTATAATACTCTGCATCGTTCTGATCCCAACCTATAAAAGACAGAGAGACACTTGTAAAAGAGCAAATAAGGATTGTTCCCAAACTGAGAGAATAGAACTTTCGGCATCAATTCAACATTGTCCCTTTTCCGTTAGAAATGAGGAGGCTTAGATGTGACCTGATAGAAGTCTCAAACATTCTGAATGGATTCGACAGGGTAGATGCGGAGAGAAGATTTCCACGTGTGGGAGAATACAATTCTGGCACCATCAATACAAGATGGTCACTCATAAATCCAGTGGGGAAATGAGGAGAAATGTCTGTACTCAGCGAGTGATTAGACATTGGTACTCGCGACCACAGGGAGTAGGATAGATTCGTGTGGAATCTTATAACATCAGCACAGAATTCTGTGTGTTCGATGTCATTCAATGTAATAAACAGGAGAGCGATCGGAAAGAAACTTGTGATATTTGGGTCGCTGATCCCAAGAAATCATCCTTCGTAGGAATGTTACAGAAATATATGAGTGATGGATGCAATTCGTTCATGCCTTACATTACAGTGAGCACTTTAAGCCATTTAATATGGCAAGGTATAAAAACGTAGACTTTATAATTGAGTCTGTACATCCGTGGTGTTTTGTTCTGAGGTAGAAAGTAACTGGTCTGAAACATGGTGTTCTTACACCACTACAAGTGAATGTGACATGATTTCCAGTTGTGTTCCTCATTCTTTTATCTTTGGAGAACCTTCTTCTCGGCCGGTTCCACCCGAGAGGCAAGGTTCCCACCCCACCGTTCACAATGGAAGGTACCGCACTGATGGATCTGAGGGAACTCGGCCCCACAGGTGAATTAGTGCTGGTTAGTGCAACGGAGGTAGTACTCAGCTCAATAAGTGATTCAGTGCCAGTCAGTAAGATGGAGGAGGTAGTGGGATTGATAAGGCTCAACAGGAGAATCTGTGCTCTTCAGCATGATGGTATGTGGTGGGGTAGTGGGATCCCTAGGACTAGGCTCAGTAAGTGAATCAGGGCTCGTGAGTTAGATGGAAGGGCTAAGAGAGAGGAAGGCATAGGTGAACCAGTGCTGGTCAGTGCTAAGTGGGTGTACAGTGAAATGGGTGGTAATAGGGTCTAAAGTGGAATCAATTCAGCTTAGTGAGATGGATGAGTCGTAGAACGGGTAGTACGGCACTCAATAGTTGACTCAGTGCTGGTCAGTGTGATGGTGATAGTGAAATGGGTCGTACCAGATCAATAGCTGAGTCAGTGCTGGTCAGTGCGATGGTGATACTGGTGAAATGGATCAATAGATCAGTCAGTGCTTGTCAATATGACAGGGAGGGGGAGGAAAGGGGATGGGAGAGTACTAGGGTCGAAGATGAATTAATGCTGGTTACTGAGATGGAGGACAAGTGGAAGGTGCGGTACTAGGCTCAATAGTTCCATCAGTGTCTGTCAGTAAGGTGGTGATTTACGTAGAATGCACTTTACTAGAGTCCATCGGTGAATCAATACTGACTGGAGAAATGCAGGGGTAGATGGAACGGGTATTACTAGGCTCAATAGGTGATTTGCTGCCGCTCATTGAGACAAAGACAGGATAAGGGAAGTCGCGTTGGGCGAGTCACTGCTCGTCAGCACATTGAAGGTAGATCTGAGTGATGTGTATGATACCCGCAATAACTCACCATTCTCAGTAAAGGGGTCAAGCTGTGGTCATATACTTGGTTAAATTACTGATTTACCACAGGCCAAAGTAGATAAACAATGAGCAGAGACGGAAAGGCGAGGGGAGGTCGTTCAGGATAAGGAGCAGGTAAAGCCGGGTGTAATCATTCAGAGGACGGAGAGGGTGGCAGGGTTCTGAATCTGCAGCTGCATAATATCACCAGCTATCTGGTTTTTGCCTCTCCCAGGAGGTCACATGGCTCTGGTTGGCGTGGAGTGTAGAATGTTTCAGTGTAAGGGATGTCGCAGTTGTGTGGGGCGGACTGGTTGGGCTCGGTGCTCTTTACATTTCCGCCATTGTTCATTGTTCATAGGTTTATATGTAACCTTCAGGAATGCTGACTGAGGGCCGTGCGGCTCTTTGTCGGCCGGCGCGGACACGATGGGCTGAAAAGGCCTCCTTCGGCGCTGTAAGTTTCTATGTTTCGATGTTTCTATAAATGTGAGGCGATGCAATTTGGCAGGAAGAATAGAAACACCGCCCATTCTTTAGAAAATAAGAAAGTGAAAGCATAGAGCAACGGGATTAAAGGCCACAATTTAACTAATCATTAAAAGCAGTATCGCAGGTTAGGAAAGCAAGTAAAATGCTCTCAATGCCCTGGGATTTATTTCCGTGAGTATAGATTTAAAATTAGTGAAGCTATCTTCAAATTATATACGACCTTGCACTGCCCACACTTATAATACTCTGCATCGTTCTGATCCCAACCTATAAAAGACAGAGAGACACTTGTAAAAGAGCAAATAAGGATTGTTCCCAAACTGAGAGAATAGAACTTTCGGCATCAATTCAACATTGTCCCTTTTCCGTTAGAAATGAGGAGGCTTAGATGTGACCTGATAGAAGTCTCAAACATTCTGAATGGATTCGACAGGGTAGATGCGGAGAGAAGATTTCCACGTGTGGGAGAATACAATTCTGGCACCATCAATACAAGATGGTCACTCATAAATCCAGTGGGGAAATGAGGAGAAATGTCTGTACTCAGCGAGTGATTAGACATTGGTACTCGCGACCACAGGGAGTAGGATAGATTCGTGTGGAATCTTATAACATCAGCACAGAATTCTGTGTGTTCGATGTCATTCAATGTAATAAACAGGAGAGCGATCGGAAAGAAACTTGTGATATTTGGGTCGCTGATCCCAAGAAATCATCCTTCGTAGGAATGTTACAGAAATATATGAGTGATGGATGCAATTCGTTCATGCCTTACATTACAGTGAGCACTTTAAGCCATTTAATATGGCAAGGTATAAAAACGTAGACTTTATAATTGAGTCTGTACATCCGTGGTGTTTTGTTCTGAGGTAGAAAGTAACTGGTCTGAAACATGGTGTTCTTACACCACTACAAGTGAATGTGACATGATTTCCAGTTGTGTTCCTCATTCTTTTATCTTTGGAGAACCTTCTTCTCGGCCGGTTCCACCCGAGAGGCAAGGTTCCCACCCCACCGTACACAATGGAAGGTACCGCACTGATGGATCTGAGGGAACTCGGCCCCACAGGTGAATTAGTGCTGGTTAGTGCAACGGAGGTAGTACTCAGCTCAATAAGTGATTCAGTGCCAGTCAGTAAGATGGAGGAGGTAGTGGGATTGATAAGGCTCAATAGGAGAATCTGTGCTCTTCAGCATGATGGTATGTGGTGGGGTAGTGGGATCGCTCGGACTGGGCTCAGTAAGTGAATCAGGGCTCGTGAGTTAGATGGAAAGGCTAATGAGAGAGTAAGGCATAGGTGAACCAGTGCTGGTCTGTGCTAAGTGGGTGTAATAGGGTGAAATGGGCGGTAATAGGGTCTATAGTGGAATCAATTCAGCTTAGTGAGATGGATGAACGGGTAGTACTGCACTCAATAGTTGACTCAGTGCTGGTCAGTGTGATGGTGATAGTGAAATGGGTCGTACCAGATCAATAGCTGAGTCAGTGCTGGTCAGTGCGATGGTGATACTGGTGAAATGGATCGTACCAGATCAATAGCTGAGTCAGTGCTGGTCAGTGCGATGGTGATACTGGTGAAATGGATCGTACCAGATCAATAAGTGAGTCAGTGCTGGTCAGCGAGTGGATGATAGTGAAATGTGTCGTACCAGATCAACAGGTGAGTCAGTGCTGGTCAGTGCGATGGTGATACGGGTGAAATGGATCAATAGGTGAGTCAGTGCTTGCTGATATGATGGGAAGGGGGAGGAAAGGGGATGGGAGAGTACTAGGGTCGATAGATGAATTAGTGCTGGTTACTGAGATGGAGGGCAAGTGGAAGGTGCAGTACTAGGCTCACTAGTTACATCAGTGTCTGTCAGTAAGGTGGTGATTTAAGTAGAATGCGTTTTACTCGAGTCCATAGGTGAACAATGCTGACTGGCAAAATGCAGGGGTAGATGGAACGGGTATTACTAGGCTCAATAGGTGATTTGCTGCCGCTCATTCAGACAAAGACAGGGTAAAGGAAATAGCGTTTATCGAGTCACTGCTCGTCAGCATATTGAAGGTATATCTGAGTGATGTGCACTTTACCCACAAATAATTCACCCTACTCAGTGAAGGGGTCAAACTGTGGTCATATCTTTGGTTAAATTACTGATTTACCACAGGCCAAAGTAGATAAAAAACAAGCAGAGACGGAAAGGCGAAGGTAGGTCGTTCAGGATAAGGAGCCGGTAAAGCCGGGTGTAATCAGTCAGAGGACGGAGAGTGTGGCCGTTCAGGATAAGGAGCAGGTAAAGCAGAGTGTAATCAGTCAGAGGACGCAGAGTGTGGCCGTTCAGGATAAGGAGCAGGTAAAGCAGGGTGTAATCAGTCAGAGGACGGAGAGAGTGGCAGGGTTCTGAATCTGCAGCTGCAAAATATCCCCAGCTATCTGGTTTTTGCCTCTCCCAGCAGATCACATGGCTCTGGTTGGGGTGGAATGTGGAATGTTTCAGTATAAGGGGTGTCGCAGTTGTGTGGGTCAGACTGGTTGGGCTGGGTACTCATCACCTTTCCACCATTGTTCATTGTTCATAGGTTTATATGTAACCTTTAGAGCTGCTGACCGAGGGCCATGCGGCTCTTTGTCGGCCGGCGCGGACACGATGGACCGAAATGGCCTCCTTCTGCGCTGTAAATTTCTATGTTTCTATGTCAGTAATTCACCGATGGTGAGTCACGCTTATGGTGCTGATGTCCGTCCAAATTTATAAAACCCTAACATTTCGCGGAGCACTTGTGGTGTACAAGTACTTGATGTGCTGTTCTTAAATCTCTCTCCATGTTGAAAAGTAATATTAACTTTTCGTTTTAATTTGTAGAAGGATCACCAACACACGATCTCCATGAGTCTGTACTTAATTGTGACCAGCAATTGTTACAATATTGTCTACACCACATCACTGACTCATTTATTTCATCAGTTATTTATTTATTTATTTAATTATTTCATTTGTTTTTTCTTTGTTACTGCATAATATAAGCGGGGAGTGAAGAGTTATGGGGAGCGGGCAGGGAAGTGGAGCTGAGCCCATGATCAGATCAGTCATGATCTTATTGAATGGTCAAGCAGGCTCGAGGGGCCACATAACCTATTCCTGCTCCGATTCTTATGTTCTTATTCTCTTATACACATTCTGGCCGGTGTCATCAATCGGAATTGATGTTTCCGGTGGTTGATTTATTTTATTAAACAGGGAACACAGAGCAAATGATAAGCCGATGTTTTCTAAATTCTTAATACAATCACAACATATGGCGGATGCTAGAAGTCTGAAATAAAGAAAACATAATGGTGGAACAGTCAGCAGGTCAGGGAGCATCTGTTGAACTTGCACAGCAGGATACAGGGAATACGATGTTATTTCAGTTCATAAGATTCCTTTGTTTAGTTGTATTCCTTACATTGTTTATCAGATGTGCCTCTCTAAAAGGGGGCACCTTATTAGAGTTGTTCTTTGATGGCACTGGGATAACCCAATCTCTCCTTGGAGTTTGATTAAGAAAATGCACCTATGAAAATTCTTGTTAGGGTGTGAGATTGGTCTTTAGGGCTTTGGCTGATTGGAATTTCCGCATTTCTTGTTAAGAGTCTTATTGTGAAAGTTGTTGATGTCATCTGTTTGTTCACTGGTTGTAATTAAGCCCAGGCAGCAGGAGACACGGTTTACTGACCAAATGAATTTTCTCTGCTATAAATAAGTGAAAACCTCTGAATGTCTTAATCGTAGAACTGCTCCGAGCATCAACATCAACCTTCGAACAATCGATTCTTACCAAAAGGGAAATAATGTCTCTTGGTTACCTGATCAAACTCAAGATTCTCTGGGCGCTTAATGATGTACAAAAAA
Source organism: Pristiophorus japonicus (assembly GCF_044704955.1). Lineage (NCBI taxonomy): Eukaryota > Metazoa > Chordata > Chondrichthyes > Pristiophoridae > Pristiophorus > Pristiophorus japonicus. The sequence continues at coordinate 74,643 of NW_027254505.1, forward strand.
TTTACTACCTCATCATGGCTGCTGTCGGTGTCCCACGTAAGTAACTACCTGGGGATGATATTTTAGGAACTGGAGTTGAACAGTGTGATGTGAATTCCTATTCGCTGGTACCAGCTCAATGATTAGTGTGTCTTTAATGGTCATTAATAGCTCCATGTCAGGTAATATTATTAAGTTCCCAGTATTGATTCACAGCACAAAACAAGCCATGTCGTTCGATCATTCTCTTCATTAAAAGTGTGCACTTTGCTGTCAATGCTGAGTCTGAGTGTCAGATGAGAAAATATTTTGTGACCTCACAAGATCGTTAATTTCTGCAGAATATAGCAAATTATTTAATTGCATAAATCACTCTTAAAAAAATAAATGAAAATGAGTAATGATCCAATCTGGTTCAGCTGACTCACTTTCTATTGTTTTCGGTGGAACATTAATGTCACTGGTTCATAATCGGGGTGTTAGAATTCTTAGTTTGAGTTACTTTTTATTATTATTTCGCTGAATTAATTGCTTTATGGCAAATAATTAATTTTAACGTGATGGTGAATATCCAATTGCCGAGCTGGGAGTCTAGCATGTCTGTAACTTTAGTCAACCAATTATTGACCATTCGGAATCTAGATTGAATTTCTCTTATGGGAGGAAAAATTGAGTGCATTTTCCCATCACGTTCATGCCCACGGCGGCGCTAACATTCAGTCTCATTGCAAGCGCTGGTTGTGAAGGCTTGATTTCTACGGTTGTGCAGAAGTCTCAAATGCCTTCACCAAGTGACCATAGTCCATCACAGATCAAAGAGTTGCTCTGGTTAGCCAACTGCCCCATTCAGAGCGCACCATCGATTCTCCCATTCCCATCACTGCCAGGCCTCTTGTTTCACCTCCGCACTTCGGGACATTAGGAAAAGTTGTATCCCTCCAAAAACAAAATCACACACGCTGTAATTCAAACCTCGAAACGTTCCAGCTTCTCCTTCTACCACTGGCACACACGTAAATCATTTAAAACTGCTTTTGGAATGCTGGCCTTTATCGCAAGAGAGTGGGAATACAAAGGGATCGATGTGAGGTTGCAGCGCTATAGAGTTCTGCTGAGACCCCATCTGGATGCTGCATTCAGTTCTAGGCACCGCACCTTAGGAAAGAATTGATTGGTCTTCAACAGGGTGCAGCACATAGTCACGAGAATGGCACTGGCATTGAACGCTTTAAATTGGAGGGAAGCTTTCAGTGATGGAGGTTGTATTTTACTGAATATAAAAGATTAAGGGGTTATCTAATTGAGGAGTTTAAGATGATTAAAGTATTTGATAGGTTAGGTAGAGAGTAACCATTTCCTCTGGTGGAAGAGTCCAGGAAAAAGCGGACACAGCATTACATTTTCAGCGAGACCGTTCGGGGATCATTTCAGTAAGTATTTTTAACACAACAGGTAGTGGAAGTAGAATGATAGACATATAGAATAGTAAAGTGCAGTAGGAGTCCATTCGGCCCATCCAGCCTGAGCCGGCCCTGTTGAAGGTAGTTCTGCACCACCTCTCTTCGCCCATGTCCCTGTAACTTTTAATCCTTCAAGTATTGATCCAATTCCCTTTTACAAGCTACTATTGAATCTGTATCTTCCACCCTATCAGGCAGTGCATTCCAAATCCTAGCCACACGTTCCATAGACAAGGTTTTCATCATGTCGCCTCTGGCTTTTTCACCAATCAACTTTAATCTGTGCCCTTTGATTATCAAACCACCAGCCATTGGAAAGAGTTATGTTTAATTAATTTACCTAAACTCTTCATGATTTTAACCACCTCGATCAAAGCCTTCTCTGTTCTAAGGAGATCAACCCCAGCGCCTCCAGTCTATCCATGGAACAGTTATCCTCCATGTCTGGAACCATTCAAGTAACCCTCTTCTGTAGCCTATTCAAAGCCTTCACATTTTTTCTCATAGAAGGTGTCCAGACATGGACACTATATTCTAGCTGTGGCTGAACTATTCTTGTAAATATGTTTTGTATAAAGTTTTCGCCGTTGCATTATATGCCTCTAATGATAAAACCCAGAGTTACATATACTTTATTAACCTGTTTTGTTACTTTCTTTTGCCACTTTCAATGATTTCTGGAAGAACACCCCCCAGACTCTCTGTTCTTTCACCCCCTTTTCAATTGTACCATTTAGCTCGCATTGTCTCTTTTCATTCTACCAACCAAACTGTATCACTTCACACATTCCTGCACTGATTTCATCCGCCATATGTCTGCCGATTCCACCCACTTGTCTCTGTCCTATTGAAGTCGATTAATATCTTCCCAATTATTTACTACTCTTCGAAATTGCGTGTAATGTGCACATTTCAAAATGTTGCCCGCTGCCCACAAGTCCAACTCATTAATGTATATCAAAAACACAGTGGTCCGAGAACTGAACCTTGGGAACCCCCACGGTATACCACACTCCAGTTCGAGAAACAGCCATTCACCATAACTCTCTGTTTTCTATCCCTTAACCAATTGTGTATCCATGCTAATACTGCCTCCTTTAGGCCATGGTTGTTAATTTTACTAACAAGCCATTTATGTGTTTTGAATGTCCACATCGACAACATCAACTGCACTGGCCTCAAAAAAGCTGTTTTGTAATGTTATCTCAAAACTCAATCAGTACAGTCAAACACCTGACGCTTCTTTCTTTATTATCCAGGGTTCTAAACGCTTCTCAAAACTTCCCCACTACTGACGTTAAACTGATGAGCCTGTAATTGCCAGGCTTGTCCTGCTCCCCTTTTTCGAACAAGGATACAGCATTTTCAATCCAACAGTCCTCTGCCACCACCCCTGTAGCTAAGGAGAATTGGAGACTGTCGCCAGTACCTGTGTAATTTATACACTTGCTTTCCTCAGCAAACGAGGCTTCATCCCATCTACACCGGGTGAATTTTCCACTTTATGTACATTCAGTCTTTCTCGTACCTCCAATTGATCTATTTAAAAAAATCTCATACAGTGTGCCGATAACCTTCTTGTTTACCATAGTTTTGGCAAAGTCATCTAACTTGGTATAAACCGGTGGAAATCTGGAACTATCTCCCACAAAAAGCTTCATTAGCCGATTCATTACTGCTTACTCTGATTACAAACTTATATCCAGGATGCCCTGTCACTGGTAAAATAATTAGAATCCATCACTGGATGCAAAGGCACGCTGCTCATTTCTTGGCGAATTTCAAATGATTGCGAAGGGACTTTAGACAGATCCTCTGCAAGCTAATCTATTACTTCATTGGAAACGCATCAAATTTCTGTTATTACTCACTGTTTGTGAATAATTTCCCCATTTTCCTCTTGCTCACAGTTAACGTGGTGACGATTGCGATCCTGTCTCGGGGAAAGTGTGGTCTCTCCAAATGTGTCACTCGCTACCTGGTGGCCATGGCAGCGGCGGATCTACTGGTCGTGATCATCGATCTGATACTGAGGCAGATTCCTATTGTTTATCGGGATCAATTTCTTTTTCTGTTGAATGTTAGAATATGTAATATCCACGCTATCCTGCTTTATGCAGCCACAGATTGTTCTGTCTGGTTCACGGTCACGTTCACCTTCGATCGATTTGTGGCCATTTGTTGCCAGAAGCTGAAATTGAAATATTGCACGGAGCAAACAGCGGCTGTGGTTCTAGGAACAGTGACAGTGCTGAGCTGTCTGAGGAACATTTTCTGGTATTTTCTGTATACAAGTAAATATTGGCTGTCCAACAGTCCATGGTTTTGCCGCGTGTTATCAAGTGTATCTCGTTCGCTGGTCTGGACTATCGTTGAATTAATGCATTACATTTTAACACCTTTTATTCCATTTATTTTGATTCTACTGTTCAATGCTTTAACGGTCAGACACATTTTAGTGTCTAGCACAGCCCGCAGTAGACTCCGGGGTCGGAGCAGTGGCGAGAGCCCCAGTGACCCAGAGATGGAGAACCGAAGGAAATCGATGATTGTACTGTTTGTTATCTCGGGGAATTTCATACTGTTATGGGTGGTGTTCATGGTCTGTTCTATATTGAGACGATTGGATTACTTGGGATACTCTGTTTCTCTGCCCATGTTTGTACCGGAAATCAGCTTCATGCTCCAGATCCTGAGTTGCTGCACGAACACTTTTATTTACGCAGTGACCCAGAGGAAATTCAGAGAGGAGTTGAGGAATGGAGTGAAGTATCCCCTTACAATGGTGGTAAAGTTAATTCGATGAGAACACCTCACGCTTTCTAGTACTATTATGTATACCAAAAGTGCAGAGGAGATCTAAAACAGGGAATCAAAGCAGCAAATAAAGTATCTACGTTTAGATTAGCAGCTAACTGAAGAGGGAACCAAAAGTCTCATTTAAACATAGAAATAAGAAGCGTGCATTCAAATGGATGGTGTGAGCAATTATGCAGCAAAAGAGAATCGCCTTGTGGAAGGAGAAGGCCGGGATGAGTTGCTAAATGTGTACTTTGCATCAGTCATCACCAGAGAAGGGGCGGCTTCCAACGCAGCAGTAAAGGAGGAGGCTGAGCGATATTTACAAGGATAAACATAGATAAAGAGGATGTTGAACATTCACCGGTCCGAATGGAGAGCAATCTACGTACCTGAAGGATGTAAGGGTTGAAATGGGGGAGACTCAGGCCGCAGTCCTCTAATCACCTTTGGATAGGGAGGGGTTGGCAGAGGACTGGAAAATTGCAAATGTGCTGCATCTGGAACGTGACCTATCTAACGCAGCCTTGAATATATTCAGAGACTCAGCATCCACAGGCCTGTGGGGCAGAGAATTCCACAGATTCATAACCCTCTGAGTGAAGAAATTCTTCCTCATCTCTGTCTTAAATGGTCGACCCCTTAACCTGAGACTGTACCCCCTGGTTCGAGACACTCCAGCCCGGGGGACACAACCTCTCAGCATCTACCCTGTCAATCCCCTTCAGAATATTGTGTGTTTCAATGAGATCACCTCTCATTCTTCTAAACTCCGGAGAGTATCAGCCCATTCTACACAATCTCTCAACTTAAGACAGTCCTCTCATCTCAAGAATCAATCTGGTGAACCTCTGTTCTACCTCCAAGCAGGCAAGTATATCCTTCCTTAAATAAGGAGACCAAAACTGTACGCAGTACTCCAGGTGTGGTCTCACCAGGGCCCTGTACAATTGTAGCAAGACTTCCTTACTCTTGTACTGTGGGCTATATATTAGGTACTATGGGCCGAGTGCCCTGTTTTTTTGCTGATTCGACGGTTGTATAAAAAGTTATTAAAATTTGACAGTTTCTCGGCAAACATATTTGTATTTCCTTCAGTGTACTCCTTACTCTTCAAGGGCTAGATTTTCCCCAAGCAGTTTTGTCGGCGCACTGACCTCAAGCGCATCGACATTGCGCGCTGGAAACGGCACGGGGAAAAACTCGCCCCATCCTGGCCGCTGTGTACAGTCCCCGGAGTCCTGGCGTGGTGTCGATGGTGAAGTGGGGGGCGGAGCCAAATGCCTGCGCCGAAAACACTGCCGGCACCTTCGCACATGGGCAGTAGGGAGAGAAAACTTGGCACTCTGCCATTTTTAAACAGTGTCAAACCCGATGAAAAGCACAGCAGCTTCTCAGCTTCTCCGGTCGCTCGGCGGGCTCTCCCCCCGTCCCTCCCCGATAAAACGCACAGCTCCAGCAGCTGCAACTTCTCCGGTCCACAAGCTCACACTTCTCCGGTGTGTCTTCCCTCCCCTATCCCAGGGATGCAGGGACCCAGTGTAATGGAGCCAAGTTTGCTGATGATACAAAGATGGGTGGGAAAGCAAATTGTGATACAGCAAAGTAAATCTCAATTCCGGAAGAACAATATGGAAAAGTACAGTGACCCCGACGTGATATAAACACGCAGCCTTCTGATCTGGAGTCAGACACACTACCGTTATACCACGAGGTCGACAGTGCAGAGTGCCCATGTTTGTATACATGAAGGTTCCTGAAACACAGTTTCATTTACCCTGCATTGGTGCAATGAAAGGGCTTTAAAATCCCTGGCCACTCCCACCGTGGGTCAGACAGCATCAGAAGCAGTGCCCACCTGTCACTCACCCTCTCACGCCCGCTTTCGTCACCTGCTGCCCGCGGACTGCAGCAAATCCAGTTCATCATCATCATCCTTGAAGCGAGGATGACTTGCTTCCTCGCCAAAAAAGGATGAGTTCACAGGTGTTTCAATGATGGACCTAATATTCCAGGTCCCGAACTGCATGTTGAAGGGTGGAAGATACCTGTGCGTGGATTTTTTTAACGTGTGATGGCCGTTGCACCCCAGCCATCACACGGGCTTGACAGAGCGAGGTCTTGGTCCAGTGGCAAGGGTTATCCAAGACGACTGGAGACCAGCTCTGCTGCACGGACCCAGTGCCCCCACATATCGCAGTGTGGGCTGGCCCGTGCTGCCCCTGGGCCCCTGGTCCTGAACTCACACCGCCCCTGGGCCCCGATCACATCCCTCCACAGTCTCTCGCTGCTCCTGCTGTACCTGCCCACGCTCCAATCACCGACCTGGACTTTGATGACATCACACTTCGCTGTCGTCGCCCTCCTGCACCAGCTCGCGCTGTACCTTGCCGTGGTACACCACCACGCTGCTCCCAGGCCGCCGCTCACCGCTCCTTTTATGGCCCCGACCTGCCGCTGGTGTTCTCACGCAGGTCGGGGCCTCCACGCTGCTCCCAGCAAATCCAGTTACACCCCGTGTCACCGCACAATTCTCAGCTGTGATTGTAAGCTGACTATATTTAAAGCTATCGCAGAGGCTGCAAGCAGTGTTCCCTGGTAGTCTAGTGGTTAGGGTCTGGTGCTCTCACTGCCGTGGTCTGGGTTTGATTCCCGGTCAGGGAAAGCATTTTTATAGAGCAAATTGACAAAAATAATTCAAGTCTGCGAAATAATGAATAATTGTTTCAATCATCATTAATCCACCCACATGTGTTGCACACTGAAGGAAATACAAATATGTTTGCCGAGCGACTGTCGAATTTTAATAACTTTTTATACAACTGTAGAATCAGCAGAAAAACAGGATATTCGGCCCATAGTACCTAATATATAGCCCACAGTACAAGAGTAAGGAAGTCTTGCTCCAATTGTACAGGGCCCTGGTGAGACCACACCTGGAGTACTGCGCACAGTTTTGGTCTCCTTATCTGAGGAAGGATACACTTGCCTGGGAGGTGGTGCAACAGAGGTTCACCAGATTGATTCCTGGGATGAGAGGACTGTCCTATGGTGAGAGATTGTGCAGAATATGCCGATACTCTCTGGAGTTTAGAAGAATGAGAGGTGATCTCATTGAAACAGACAATATTCTGAAGGCGATTGACAGGGTAAATGTTGAGAAGCCTTGCTAGCTCAGTTGGTAGAGCATGAGACTCTTAATCTTAGGGTCGTTGGTTCGAGCCCCACGTTGGGCGATTACTTTTCATCAAACTTTTATGTTGCTTTCGCGGGTCAATATTATTAATGAACCCATGATCTTCTTTTGCACAATGATAAAAATGCGAACTGAGGGAGAGTTGATAATTTAATCAAATAATGAAAGCAGCGCCTCAGACCGCTCGGCCGTCCTTACTGTTAGATGCTCCAGTTACAAGTTATTACTCTGGAAAGTTTCAGACCGGGCGCTTGTTCAGTGTTGCTGGAAGGCCCAGTGACCGGGATAACCTCTCTCCCGGGGTTTTCCTGAGCCTGTGCTTGGTGTACGGGGAGCTTTGGCCTGGGTCTGAGGTAGCTTGTATCCCAGGGATGGACAATAACCCTCTGAGCTCTGGAACTAGGGAAAAGCGAATAATTAATGAGTTGTTTGCGGGTTTCAAATGCAGCTTCGATCTGCTGGTGTAAACCGATAGTGTTGTTTCACAGAATGAATGAAATGCTGACAGGGACAGTCAAAACTTCAATAAGTGAAGTTTAATAATTCATTAAACTTTAATCCTTGATGAAGTTTTATCCCCGATCTGATTTTACACAATCTGTATTTGAGGAGACTGGTTTTAAATGTGCATTGCTCATGCAACAATGTATCCAAAACAGCTTTTATTTAATTTTATTGCAGACAAGTTTTTGTTTGAGAAATAATGTTTCTGCACAGGCTTGAACCCGGAACTTTTCACGTGTGAGGGAAATGTGATAACCTCGACACGTCAGAAATTGCTGCTGAGCTCAGTGCCCAGAGAGAAGTGTTCAGTAACAAGCTGAAATGCTCAATCCCTCTCTCTGCAAAAAGTTCCTTTCACAAACATTTCTCTGACCAGAACGGCACCAAACAACAATGTCCTCCTTTTAAAGTCATTGAACTCCCCAATTACCGCGTCTGCAATTTTAAGGACAAGGACTGAAAGCGCTTTGCGATCAGAAAATTGCAGGAAACCCCTGTGGTTAATGACAGGGCTTTTGATGGTTGATTTCTGTACACATCTTGTGTTGTGTATTTAACCCTTGACAACCTGTACACACCACCACCAGAGGGCCTACCTGTCGGAGTCTCAAGGAATCCCAGTATCCCTTTGGAGCATGGTATATAAGCAGGCCACCCACGAGGTACCTGCACTCTGGAGTCTTATTAAAGGAGCTAAGGTCACACTTACTCATTATTCACAATACTAAGTTTCATCCTTTATTATGAGTGTATCAATTGGCGACGAGACAATGAACAACCACGCAAAAATGCAAGGAACAGTTGGTATCCTGGAGAAGTGGACGATTGCGAAGCCTTTGTGGAGATACTCGACCAATACTTCGTGGCCAACGAGCTGGAAGGGGACGAGAACGCTGCCAAATGAAGGGCGATCCTCCTTACCGTCTGTGGGGCAGCAATCTCTGGCCTCATGAAGAATCTTCTAGCTCTGGTGACACCAACAACTAAATCCTATGAAGAATGTGTACGCTGGTCTGCGAGCATCTAAATCCTAAAGAAAGCGATCTGATGGCGAGGTATCGGTTCTACACGTGCCAACGGTCGGAGGGCCAGGAAGTGGCGCGCTATGTCATCGAATTAAGGCGCCTCGCAGGACATTGCGAATTTGACGGATTCCTAGAAGAAATGCTGAGAGACATTTTCACGCTTGGCATTGGCCATGCGATAATTCTTCGCAAACTGTTGACTCTCAGAATCTGAGCAAAGCCACAACGATCGGTCAGACAATTTCCACCAGTTCCTTTAAACACAATAACGTAATTTATTTCTCGTGGACTGGATGGAGGACCATGGTCCATGTAAAAAATTGTTATCGTTTTCCATGAACTAAATGTTCAGAAAAGTATTGGAGTGGGAACTCACTGGATAACAGCACAGCTGGCAATGTTTGCGGAATATATTCGTGCAGCCAAAACGCACAATGACAACCAAGGCATAACGCACAATGGCAACCATGCCACACAAAGGCATCTTCCACTCACTCAATTGGAGTTCAGGACTGGAACATCGGGTCCTTCATCGAAACCCCTGTGAACTCATCAAAGCAAATCGTCCTCGATCGAGGGACCGCCTATGATGATGATGATCAATGTATTGGTCAGGTGGGCAGAACTGTGGCAAATGGAATTCAATCCGGATAAGTGTGAGATGATGCATTTGGGGAGGTTTAACAAGGCAAGGGAATACGCATTCAATGGTACGACACTGAAAAGTGTAGAGGAATAAAGGGACCTTGGAGTGCAGGTCTGCAGATCCCTGAAGGCAGTTAATGTGGTTAAGAAGTCATATGGAATACTTGCCTATATTAGTCAAGGCATGGAATACAAGAGCAAGGAGGTTATGCTTGAACTGTACAAAACACTGGCTACACCACAGCTGGAGTACTGCGTGCAGTTCTGGTCACCACATTACAGGAAAGATGTGATTTCACAGGAAAGGGTGCAGAGGAGATTTTCTAGAATGTTGCCTGGACTGGAGAATTTTGGCTATGAGGATAGTTTGGAGATGCTGAATCTGTTTTCTTTGCAACAGAGGTGTCTGAGCGGAGACCTGATTGAGGTGTATAAAATTGAGGGGCCGAGATAGAATGGATTGGAAGGTCCTGTTTCCCTTGGCAGAGGGGTCAACAACCAGGGGGCGTAGAATTAAAGTAATTGGGGGAGGTTTAGAGGAGATATGAGGGGACATTTCATCACCCAGAGGGTGGTGGGGGTCTGGAACTCAATGCCTGAAAGGGTGTTAGAGGGAGGGACCCTCACCACATTTAAAAGATACGTGGATGTGCACTTAAAGTGCTGCAGCCTACAGAGCTCTGGACCGAGAGCTGGAAAGTGGGATTAGGCTGGATAGCTCTTGGTCGGCCGGTGCGGACACGATGGGCTGAAATGGCCTCACTCTGTGCTGAAACTTTCTGATTCTATGATTCTATTAATCTAGATATATATATATATATATATAAGATATACCATTGTCGAAATTATTCCTTGGTGGCCGAGTGGTTAAGATCCCGAGCACTAACCCTCTTTCTATTCTCAATCAGTTTATCACATGAAAATAATTGAGGTCTGTGAGAGGATGAATAATTGCATATCTCGGGAGCCTATTATCAGCGAGGGCAGGCATCGACGACGAGGTTCAACACTGCCTCCAGTGCACCAGTGCAGCCTTCGGCCGCCTGAGGAAGAGCGTGTTCAAAGATCAGGCCCTCAAATCTGCCACTAAGCTCATGGTCTACAGGGCTGTAGTGATACCCGTTCTCCTGTATGGTTCAGAGACGTTGACCTTATACAGTGGGCACCTCAAGTCGCTGGAGAAATACCACCAATGATGTTTCTGCAAAATCCAGCAAATCCCCTCGGAGGAAAGATGCACCAACATTCGCGTCCTCAATCAGGACAACATCCCCAGCATCGAAGCACTGACCACACTCGACCAGCTCCGTTGGACGGGCCTCATTGTTCGCATGCCTGACACAAGACTCCAAAAGCAAGCGCTCTACTCGGAACTCCTGCACGGCAAGCGAGCCCCAGGTGAGCAGAGGAAACGTTTCAAGGACCCTCAAAGCCACTTCATAAAATGCAACATCCCCAACAACAGCTGGGAGTCCCTGGATAAAGACCACTCTAAGTGGAGGAAGAGCATCTGGAGAGCGCTGAGCACCTCGAGTCTCATCGTCGAGAACATGCAGAACACATGCACAGGCAGCGGAAGGAGCGTGTGGCAAACCAGTCCCACCCACCCTTTCCTTCAACCACTGTCTGTCCAACCTGTGACAGAGACTGTAATTCCCGTATTGGACAGTTCAGTCACCTGAGAACTCACTTTTAGAGTGGAAGCAAGTCTTCCTCGATTTCGAGGGACTGCCTATGATGATGATGAATTGCTGTAATCACCGTTAATAACCCCGTTACTTCCTGTTACACACTGAGTTTACAGACTCTCTGGCTTCTCCTGCCCTTTGCGGGACACTTGTTCCGGGTGTAACTTTACAAACTGGGTGAGTTCGCTGATTGCGGGGAGACGGCAGGAGTCTCTGTGGCCCACTGTGAGGATGTGGAAGTGAACATGGTGGGTGGTAATTACGTGACATTTCTGTAAAGGGCAGCGGAGGAGAGGATTGAGAGCTTTCAGTGTGGGACAGAAGTTGTTTAAGGTGAGCCAACACATTCCTGATCCTCCTCTCTTCTTCTGAGGCAGTCCCCCGGAGTCGAGGATGACTTGCTTCCACATCAGCATCGGTCCCGATCAGCGCCGAGGGAGCTCACTGTTCAGCTCCCCTCTGTTGTGCTTCTTGTAACAGAGCTTTCTGTAGTGTAGCGGTTATCACGTCGCTTTACATGTGAAAATTTCCTGGTTCTATCCCAGGCGGGAACATTATGTTTAAACTTGCTGTGGATGAACAATCGGAGGCGAGTTTAGTCTCCTGGCAAAAAAGCAGATGCTGCCTGTGCGGTACCAGAACTGAACACAATCCCCCAAGTGAGGTCTAACCAGGGCTTTGTATAGCTGCACACAACATCTGTCCCCTTGTGTTCCAGTTATACGAACATAAGAAATAGGAGCAGGAGTAGGCCACACTGCCCCTCGAGCCTACTCCACCATTCAATAAGATCATGGCTGATCTGATCATTCACTCAGCTCCACTTCCCCGCCCGCTCCCCATAACCCCTTATCCCCTTATCATTTAAGAAAGGATCAATTTCTGTCTTAAATATATTCAATGTCCCAGCTTCCACAGCTCTCTGAGGCAGCGAATTCCACAGATTTACAACCCTCTGAGGGAAGAAATTTCTCCCCATCTCAGTTTTAAATGGGCGGCCCCTTATTCTAAGATTGAGTTCTAGTCTCTCCCACCAGTGGAAACATCCTCTCTGCATCCACCTTGTCGAGCCCCCTCATAATCTTATACATTTGGATAAGATCACCACCCATTCTTCTGAATTCCAATGAGTAGAGGCCCAATCTAAACAACCTTTCCTCAGAAGTCAACCCCCTCAACTCCAGAATTGACCAGTGAACCTTCTCTGAACTGCCTCCAGAGCTAGTATATCCTTTCGTAAATATGGAAAACAAAACTGCACGCAGTATTCCAGGTGTTGCCTCACCAATACCCTGTATAACTGGAGCAAGATTTCCCTGCTTTTATACTCCATCCCCTTTGCAATAAAGGCCAAGATTCCACTGGCCTTCCTGCTCACTTGCTGGTGATCGAGTTCACAAGATATGAAGGCCAGCTTAACATTAGTCTTATTTGATTATTTTCTGTACCTGCCCATGACATTTACATAAAAACATGTTGACTCTGTCAAATCATGTTATAATTTTTGAAGTGCCCTGACACCACTTCCTTAACAATGGATTACAGCATTTTCCCGATGACTGATGTCAGACTAACTGTCCTGTAGTTCCCGGTTTTCTCTCTCCCTCCTTTCTTGAATAGCGATGTTACATTTTCTACCTTCCGATCCGCTGGGACTGTTGTAGAATCTGGACATCGTGGTGCAAAGGTTACGGGTCTAACACCCGATCAGGAGGCTGCGTGTTCAAATCAGTTAATTTAGCTGTTGTTCTTCCGGAATTGATATTGTGTTTGCTGTTTCACAATAACCAGACCCTTGCTCTAAAACCTGTCTCACTGTTTCCCCAGGGGCACGTTCATGTTACAATGAACATTCTGAATCAGATGCCTGAAGTACAGTGTGTAAAATGGGATATGGTTTAAAAGTTAACATGCAAAACACAGAACCAATTATTCAATTATCGACTCTCCCTCAGTTAGCATTCTTTCACTGTGCAAAAGAAGCTGATCGGTTAATTAATGAAGTTTGCCCGAGAAAGCGACATAAAATTTAACGATAATGATTCACCCAACGTGGGGCTCAAACCCACAACCCTGAGAATAAGAGCCTCATGCTGTATCTACTGAGCTAGCCAGGATTATGTAAATGACATCTCCCTGTCGGTGATTGCAGCCAGGCGCCAGTTGGTTTCGCCCCATTTCCCGGTGTATCCCGATCCTGTCTGTCTCTCTGGCTCTGTTCAATCTGTGTGTGGCCACCTCCAGTTTGATTTTGAACGAATACCCGTGTTTGTGTATTCAGTAAAAACAGAAAATGCTGGAAACACTCAGCAGGTCGGGCAGTATCTGTGGAGGTGGGGAAGTGGGAATAATCGATGGGTCTGTTTGCGGCTTTGATCTGCTGCTGGGAAGTGAGGCAGCGCTGCAGGATGCTTTTTTTCGAGGTGTAAGCAGAGGTTTCCGTCGTGTAACGGTTATCACCTTCGCCACACATGTGAAATATCCTCGGTTTGAGCACGGACAGAAACATTATTTTAGTGAATATTTTTCTGTGGAATACATTTTAAAAAGTCGCCCCAGGTTCCTTGTATCATGAGCGATGGGCATTTTAACTCACTCTCCTAAAATACAGTGTGTGTAAAATCAGATAGGGGATAAAACTTCATCAATGATTAAAGTTCCTTAACTCAGTAAAGTTCAGTTATTGAAGTTTCTTTCGATGCATTGCATAAACATAATTGAGGTGTGTGAGAGGATTAATAATGAGCTTTAATCGTTAATGACCCCATTACTTTATGTTATAGACCCAGGTTACACACTCTCCTGCTTCTGAAAGAGTTGAGATGCGTGTGGGGTGATTGGGGCACATCTTTCCCCACATTACAAGGCTCCATCGGTACTTCATTGACTTTAAATCACTTGGGGATATCCTGAGTTGTTGAAAAGCCACGTAAAAATGCAGTCATTATTTGCAAAAGTTTTAACCGCAAGTTCAAACTTCGCCGGCAAATGGAGGCTCACCCAGAATTTGTTCTGACACCACGACAAAGTCCTTAAAAGTGGGATTCAGCAGTTCAGCTGCTCGCTTTACATTTCCGTCTGACCTGGTGCTGCAAGTGGAGATGTGTCCGCAGTGTAGCGTTTAACATGTTCACCTCAAACGGGAAAGCTCACCGGGCAGAAATATTTTGTTGGAACTTTCTCCTCAAGCATTTTCAGGGGAGAGATTGTTCTCCAGTGAAACGACATAAGATCATAAGAACATAAGAATTAGGAACAGGAGTCGGCCATTCGGCCCATTTTAATGTTTTCAAAGTGATTTCACCCGGGGACCTTTGGTGTGTTTGGGGAACATGATAACCGCTACACTACAGACACACGGTGGTAGATGTTGTCTTAGGAACATAACCAGAGCTCTAACCAACACAGCTGGCCGATACTTCAGGAGCTGGTTTTACGAGAATAGAATGACGGTGCTATATTTAGGAAGGCTGTGAGAGTGGCAGGAATTGATCTTGTGTTTCCCAAACTTTATACACAGGAACATAGGAACAGGAGGAGACCATTTGGCAGCGAGTGGTTAGGATCCGAATGCGCTGCCTGAAAGGGTGGTGGAGGCAGAATTAATCTTATCTTTCAAAATGGATTTGGATAAGTATCTGAAGGTACAATATCTCAGGAGTACGGGTAAAGGCCGGAGGAGTGGGACTAGCTGAGAGTCGGCACGGGCTCGACAGGCCGAACGGACTACTTCTGTGCTGTAACCGTTCCATGATTCTACATTATGTTTAAACTTGCTGTGGATGAACAATCGGAGGCGAGCTTAGTCTCCTGGTAAAAACGCTGATGCTGTCTGGCCAGCTGAGGTTTCCAGCAATTCTGTTTTTATTTGTTATTTATTCTCCTGGCAAAAGGGCTCCCTTATTCCTTAATTGGTCTTTATTTCACTTCAATAAATAGATATATTTGAGTGAGAGATATTGTTCCAGAGTGTCGCCCACTTCATCTTTTGTTCCCTTTTAAACAGATAAAATGAGGCCGGGGAATAAATACAGAAAACAAAACAGAGGGATACAGACAAGAGGAAGAGAGAAGGGGAAATACTGTCCCCACCCAGAACTAATGCAGAAACCCCTCTGCTGCGCTCGGGGTGGCCACCTGCAGCCTGGATACACTAATGTCCCAACAGCTCATTGACTGTCGGAGTGGGACCGTGCGGCACTTCAGAAGACAGGTTGAAAAAGCAAAGTCACTGATTCAGTCCCAAGTTCACCACCTAGTGGTCATTGTTATCACAGTGTACAACTGAGGTCAGATTATACAAGGGTTACAATGTTGGTTGAATACATGACAATAAGCACTTAAAATTTTAAACCATTCTCCTAAAATACAGTGTGTAAACGAGATAGGGATAAAAGTTCATCACATGTAAAGAGAAAATGAATAATTGAAGCTATCGCTATCCCTCAGTAACCATATTATCATTTCTTTCATTCTGCAAAAGAAAGTTACCGGTAAATTGAAGGTGATTAAATTAATTCATTTTTTTCACATTAGCTGCATTTTGACAATTATATGGACTATTAGTTTAAAAACTGTGTTGCAAATATTATCTCCCTGACCAAGAATTGAACCTGTGTTGCAGTGGATTCAATGAATCATTTGAATGTGATCTCAAGTGGTGTGAATTTAAGATCACAGTTTCTGTAGTGTATGTCGGCACATTTAGTAATGACTCCACCAGGCAGGGTATGATACTTAAACTGTGCAGACCTGTAGTCCTTTCTATGAAGCTCCTCGAGTGATGACACCAAGCTGTGAGCTCCTTTATATACTGGGTTGCAGGTAACCTTTATGCCTCAAGCAGCAGCATCCTCTGGTGTACAGGTAAGGTGTGTACAGTGTAAGAGTACATTCAGTGTTGCATAACAGTGTTGCAGACATCACACAGTAAACAGGCATGCATATACAACAGTTACAATCTGTTTCAGTGTGAATCAAGTGAATTGAAAATGATAATAATGTCATATGCAGCGATAGAACAGTGGTTATCAAGTGGTAAAGATGCCGTGCTCTCGCAGTTATGTCCTGGGTTCAATTCCCACCCTGGGAAGTTGCACTTTTAATTCAAAACCTTATAAAAAAGAGTTCATTTATTTTACAGATCTATATACAAATCATGTATAAAAAGTAAGAATCATTGACTTGAACATCATTAATTAATACATAAATTATTTTGTAATTCTTTAACCATTTATTTTGTCATGACCATGTGAGGAACTTTTATCCCGATTTCATTGGGTTTAATTGTGGTACAAATGATGAACCGGGGGCTGGGTTAAGGAAAGGTTTACGTCGTGTAGCCGTTATCATGTTCACCTCCCACATGAAATGTCCCCTGTTTGAGCCTGAGCGAGTGCTTTATTTTAGAATATATTTGCTGTGAAATAAGTTGAACAAAAGTAGCCCCAGGTTCCTTGTGTGACGAGCAATAAACATTTTAAACCAATCTCCTAAAATACAGGGTGAGAAAAGTCAGATTTATGGATTGAGTCGGCACAACTCGAGCTTTCTGATCCAGAAGATTCGGGGGTTGCGTTAATTTGGGAGTTTGACGACTTTGAAAGGAACATTTTTGACTTGTGCAGCTTCGGTCAGAGAAATGTTTGTGAAAAGATTTTTTCACAGAGAGATTCAGAATTACACCTTCTGGCTCAACACTTCTCTCTGGGCAATAAGCTCAGCAGCGGTTTCTGTAGTGTAGCGGTTATCATGTTCGCCTTACACATGAAAAGTTCACGGTTCGAGCCTCCGCGGGAGCATCATTTTAGAATATATTTGATTTGAAATAAATTGAAAAAAGTATGCCAGGATCCTTGTCTTATGAGCAATGCACATTTTAAACCAATTTCATACAATACAGTGTGTGTTAAGTCAGATAGGGTGTAAAATATCATCGATGATTAAAGCTCCTGAAATTATTACAGTTCAGTTATCGACTGTCTCTCGGTGACCATTCCACAAAACAACGCTATCGGTTAATGAATGGAGAGTAAAACAATTAATCACCCCACCTCCCGCAGAGTTTAATTAGTTGCACGTAATTATTTGAAAATAGTTTGAATTAAAAAGTTACTTTCCGAACTCGGGCTCCCTCTGTGAATGCCGAACCACTAAACGAGCAGGATACACATTAAATAATTTAATTCCAGACTTAATATTTTCTTTGCTGTTTCACAATAACCAGACCTATGCTCCAAAATCTGTCTCACCGTTTCCTGCTGTCAGTCAGAGAAGCACATGGGACTGAATCAGTGACTTTGCTTTTTTGAACTGTCTTCTGAAGCACCGCACAGTCCCACTCCGACAGTCAATGAGCTGTTGGGACGTTAGTGTATCCAGGCTGTGGGTGGCCACCCCGAGCACAGCAGAGGGGTTTCTGTATTAGTTCTGGGTGGGGACAGTATTTCCCCTTCTCTCTTCCTCTTGTCTGTATCCCTCTGCTTTGTTTTCTGTATTTATTCCCCCGGCCTCATTTTATGTGTTTAAAAGGGAACAAAAGATGAAGTGGGCGACACTTTGGAACAATTTCTCTCACTCAAATATATCTATTTAGTGAAGTGAAATAAAGAGCAATTAAAGAATGAGGGAGAAGCCACTGTCGCCCTTTTAACAGGAGAATAAACTCACCCATGGCTGTTCATCCACAGCAAGTTTAAACATAATCTTCCTGCACGGGATCCTTTCGCGTGGAAAGCAAACGTGATAACGGCTCCACTGCGGAAAATTAAAGGGGAACAAGTGTCCCGCAAAGGGCAGGGGAAGGAAGAGAGTCTGTAACCTCGGTTTAATTGTTTGTCAAAGGCTACCTGTCCTGTGTTTATTTCCAGCAGTTTCTGACTTTCACAGGTGGAGATACCGGGGCTGGACCATGTTCCTAAAATACAATGAGGTAGGGATAAAAGTTCCTCACGTACTCAAGGCAAAATAAATTATTGAAGTTCTACAATAGATTAATTTATGATGTTTAAATAAATGAATCTTTTTTCCACATGAGATACATGTAACACTTCCTTATAAGGTTTTAATTTTGATGGAAGTGCAATTTCCCTGGCCGGAAATCGACCCAGGGCCGCGGTGGTGAGAGCGCCGAATCCTAATCACTGGACCACCAGGGAACGCTGCATTGCTGCATCGCTGCATCGTAATGCTTGGTGTCATTATTGTCCTTTTCAATCCACTTGTTTCACACCGAAACACATTGTAACCATGATCTGAATTTAACGCCACGTGATTCTTTGAAATCACCTTTAAATGATTGGGTAAAACCACTCCTTATACCACTGAAAAACAGTTTCGATTCCAGGTCAGGGCGGTAACTTCTGTAACAGCTTTTTTCAATTCAAAACCTTATAAAATTGACGACATGCAGCTAATATGAAAAAATAAGAATTCATTTAATCACAGTTAAATAACCGATAACCTTTTTCTGGATGAAATAAATAATAATATAGTTACTGAGGGACAGTGGTGTATTTAATCATTCATTTTCTCTTTACATGTGATGAACTTTTATCCCTATCTCATTCACACGCTGTATTTTATGAGAATGGTTGAAGGTTGTAAGTGTTTATGACTCAGTTGTAAAACCATTGATTGTGTGTGTGTCTATTCTTGATAGGAGGAGCACTTGAGACCGAAGTTCCAGTTCTATATATGTATCAATAGAATCAATTTCCACCAGTTCCTTTAAACCCAATAACATAATTTATTTTGAGTGGACTGGATGGAGGAACATGATCCATGTAAAAAATTGTTATCGTTTTACTTGAGCTGAATGCTCATAAAAATATTGGAGTGGGACCTCACTGGATAACAGCACAGCTGGCAATGTTTGCGGAATATATTCGTGCAGCCAAAATGCACAATGACAACCTGGAACTGTGCGGTATCGAATCCTCGGGGAAAAACAATTGGAGATTTTGCTCGTAGGGGGGTTGAATCACCCACTTTTCAGTTACCAGCTGAATGCGCTAAACCATTGCGCCACAAATACACACTGCAAAATATCTAAAACCAGGGTGTCAGTCAGTTAAAGCTTCAGATTGCTCCAATTGGGATGGAACTTGTCCGGTCTCAGTTGTACTTTTCCCAAGTAAAGGGTGGGACATTCATTGTAGATGTGTGGAAGCAGTCTGGTCCCGCACACTGCAGACACTTCCATGTCACCACCAACCAGCTCTCCCACAACCGGTGTGATCTACCTTCCAGCCTTCCAGTGCCTTGTCTGTGACGAAGTATGTTTCAAAAGTTTGGGCATTGTTGGTTCCATGGTGTAATGGTGAGCCCTCTGGACTTTGACTCTTGTGATCTGAGTTCAAATCAAAGTGGAACATAAAATCTTGATGTCTCAGCTGGTGAAAATTTGGGACAAACAAGTGAAAGACACCTGGTGCTGGTGGGCAATTTTGTTGTCTTTTTCATTGATGCTTGATCTACAAGTCTCGTTGTCAAATTGTGTGCTCAACTGTCAGTTATATGCTACAAATCAGCGGAGGACAAATCACTTTGTTGTCTAATGCTGCCTTTGCCTGCACAATGTGTGCTGAGATTATCTGTGCAATATGCATTCCGCAGGATGAATAAAAGCAATGCTTTTTGAAATGCAGGCACTGCATGTTTTGCACTCGACAAAACGTTGCATTTTCTTTTCATTAATTTTACATGAATGCATTGCAATGCCAACGCACTTTTTACGTGGCAAGATCGATAATTAGCAGAGCGTAATGAAGAGATCGCAAAGTTTCTGTTTAAAGAATGGACTCAGTCGAGAATATTTTGTGGATTTTATTTTTCTGAGGCTATTTTTCCTGTGCTGGGATCAACCTGCGCAGATATGTGAAAAAGCTGGTTTTGTTAAAACTCCAGAGACCGCATGGAAGTTAGCTGGGACAAAAGACCTGTCAGTCATCCATTGACAAAAGAGCTGTCGGCCAGGAAGGGGGGCCACTGACAAAGCCACTCTAATTTGTAAAAGCACTTCTCACCTCCATCTCAGAAGGAGACACAGAACAATGAACCCACCAGCCTGGCCAGCCAAGGAGGAGCTGGGTCTTTCCAACACAAAGGCTCAGAGAGATGCCCAGACTAAGGGCCATCAGCCCAATTCATGGGTGGGATGGCCCATCACTGACTAAGTACCCGTGCTTAGAAACAAAGGGGTTTTAAAGATTGGCGGGAAAGATAGGGGTAGCAAGACTCCCAGAAAGACAGGGTCCTTTCCACTTTATTTTTAGCTTGGAGCTTGGTGTGAAGCTTGGAGCTTGCAGCTTGCAGCTTGTGTCTAGAGAGAGCCATCTCTCCCTCTTGCTCTCGCTCCACCGATCGATGTACCAGAGGAAGGGGCCGCAGTACTGCAGAAGAAGCCACCGAGACTGAAGACCAGGCAGTGACTTCCCACAGCTGAGCTGAGCAAGGAAACGGGCTGCGTGTGGTGGTGAACATGGTCGCGAGTGTCCCAAGCCAGTAACCAGATATCCCAGGCCAGCTGGGTAAGGGCTCAGGGTTTTCTCAGAAGTGAAGCTTTTCAGGGCTATTCTGGGGAGGGTAATTCATTGGTAGGGGTGGGGTTAGAATCCACCAGGGAATTACTGCGTGTTACTAGGTTCATTTCTGTACTGTATGTATGTTGTTTGTAACCTGGATTTTATTCTCCACAGAGACATTTCGTTTAGCAGTGCATGTTTTAGACAGTGTATGTTTGACCAAATAAATATACTACGATTTATCACCGAAGCATCCCTTTCCGTGACTCATTTAATTTACACTCTGAATAATAATTCCCGGATCTAGAACTTTCGTAAGGTGGGGGCGATTCAAACCGTCCGTATGGCAATTGGGCGAGGATCACAAACACTTACAATATTTACGAAAGGATATACTTGCTTTGGAGGCAGTTCAGAGAAGGTTCACTAGGTTGATTCCGGAGATGAGTGGGTTGACTTATGAGAAAAGGTTGAGTAGGTTGGGCCTCTACTCATTGGAATTCAGAAGAATGAGAGGTGATCTTATCGAAACGCATAAGGTAATGAGGGAGCTTGACAAGGTGGATGCAGAGAGGATGGTTCCACTGATAGGGGAGACTAGAACTAGGGGGCATAATCTCAGAATAAGAGGCCGCCCATTTAAATCTGAGATGAGGAGTTATTTCTTCTCTCAGCAGGTTGTAAATCTGTGGAACTCACTGCATCAGAAAGCTGATAAAGCCATGATATTGAAAAATTTAAGACAGAGATAGCTTCTTAACCGATAAGGGAATAAAGCTTATGGGGAAAGGGCAGGAAGGTGGACTTGAGTCCATGATCGGATCAGCCATGATCGTATTAAATGGCGGAGCAGGCTCGAGGGGCCTTATGGCCTACTCCTGCTCCTAGTTCTTAAGTTCTTATGTTCTTAATAGCGACACACAAAAAAATGCTTTTATAATGGTTGCACCTTATCTCCACGTTTGTCAAACAGTTGGCTCGTTGATCAAGGGCTATGATTCTCGGCAAGGGATTGTGAATTGAAATTTACGAAGGGTCCTGGAGGAACCCTTATATTGCTCGCAAATGTTGAAATTGCCGAGAACTTTTGCAAAGAAGGACTTGCATTTCTGCAGCGCCTTTCAGGAACTCATGATGTCCCAAAGCGCTTTACAGACGTTGAGTTATGTTTGAAGTGTTGTAGTGTGGGGATAGATGTGCCCAGATCACCAAACATGAACCTCAACTCTTTGCGAAGGAGTTCGGTGCAAATAATCAGGTGCCTCAGGGACTTGGACTTTCTTTGAATAAGTTCTGCTTGTACCTGCATTCAAGCTTGAAACAGCAACTGGGCTTCCATCTCACGGGAGCAGCGTGTAGCGGTTAGTGAGTAGGTGACGAGGTTTGGGGTTGATGTGCGTCACTTTCAATCTTTGAAATTTCACCAAGCAAAGAAATGGTGAATCCAACTGTCCCTGTAAGCATTTAGTTCTCTTTTAATCACAGGAATATCCTCAGTCAGGAGCTGAAAAGGAATTAAAACCTACTACCGGCTTCGGGACAATCAGAATACTTCGTCACAGACAAGACACCTTTTAAAAAAGGAGGGAGAGAGAAAGCGGGTAATTTTACACCGGTTAGCCTGACATCAGTAGTGGTGAACATGCTGGAATCAATCATTAATGATGAAATAGCAGCGCATTTGGAAAGCAGTGACAGGATCGGACCGAGTCAGCATGGATTTATGAAAGGGAAATCATACTTGATGAATCTTCTAGAATTTTTTGAGGATGCAACTAGGAGAGTGGACAAGGGAGAACCAGTGGATGTGGTGTATTTGGACTTTCAAAAGGCTTTTGACAAGGTCCCGCACAAGAGATTGGTGTACAAAATTGGTATTGGGGGTAATGTACTGGTGTGGATAGAGAAGTGGTTGGCAGACAGGAAGCAGAGAGTCAGGATAAACGGGTCCTTTTTAGAATAGCAGGCAGTTACTAGTGGGGTGCCGCAGGGCTCAGTGCTGGGACCCCAGCTCTTTACAATATACATTAACGATTTGGATGAAGGAATAGGGTTTAATATCTCCAAGTTTGCGGATGACACTCTACTGGGTGGTGGTGTGAGCTGTGAGGAGGACGCTAAGAGGCTGCAGGGTGACTTGGACAGATTAGGTGAGTGGGCAAATACAATGGCAGATGCAGTATAAAGTGGATAAATGTGAGGTTATCCTTTTTGGGGGCAAAAACACGAAGGCAGAATATTATCTGAATGGCGGCAGACTAGAAAAAGGAGATGTGCAACAAGACCTGGGTGTCATGGTTCATCAGTCATTGAAAGTGGGCACGCAGGTACAGCAGGCGGTAAAGAAGGCAAATGGTATATTGGTCTTCATAGCTAGGGGATTTAAATATAGGAGCAGGGAGGTCTTACTGCAGTTGTACAGGGCCTTAGTGAGGCCTCACCTGGAATATTGTGTTCAGTTTTGGTCTTCTATTCTGAGGAAGGACATTCTTGCTATTGACAGAGTGCAGCGAAGGTTCAACAGTCTGATTCCAGGGATGGCTGGGCTTTCATAGGAGGAGAGACTGGATCAACTGGGCCTTTATTCAATGGCGTTTAGTAGGATGAGAGGGGATCTCATAGAAACATATACGATTCTGACGGGACTGGACAGGTTAGATGCGGGGAGAATGTTCCCGATGTTGGGGAAGTCCAGAACCAGGGGACATAGTCTTAGGATAAGGGGTAAGCCATTTAGGACTAAGATGAGGAGAAACCTCTTCACTCAGAGAGCTGTTGACCTGTGGAATTCCCTGCCGCAGAGAGTTGTTGATGCCACTTCATTGGATGTATTCAAGAGGGATTTAGATATGGGCCTTACAGTTAAGGGGCTCAAATGTTATTGAGAGAAAGCAGGATAGGGGTACTGAAGCAATGATCAGCCATGATCTTATTGAATGGCGGTGCAGGCTCGAAGGAACGAATGGCCTACTCCTGCATCTATTTGCTATGTTTCTATGTTTCTAAGGCTGGAAGGTAGATCACACCGGTTGTGGGAGAGCTGGTTGGCGGTGACATGGAAGTGTCTGCAGTGTGCGGGACCAGACTGCTTCCACACATCCACAATGAATGTCCCACCCTTTATTTTGGAAAAGTACAACTGAGAGTGGACAAGTTCCATCCCGGTCGGAGCAATCTGAAGCTTTAACTGACTGACACCCTGGTTTTGGATGTCTTACAACGTCATCATCCATCAGTCTCTGTGGCGCAATGGGTTAGCGTGTTCGGCTGTTAACCGAAAGGTTGGTGTTCGAGCCCACCCAGGGACGAAGCCTTTAACTGTTTTTCCCGGATGATTTGGTGCCGTACAGTTCCAGGTTGTCATTGTGCATTTTGGCTCCACGAATATATTCCACAAACATTGCCAGCTGTGCTGTTATCCAGTGAGTTCCCACTCCAATACTTTTATGAGAAGTCAGTTCAAGTAAAACGATAAAAAATTTTTACATGGATCGTGTTCCTCCCTCCAGCCCACTAGCAATAAATTGTTTTATTGGGTTTAAAGAAACTGGTGGAAATTGATTCTATTGATACATATAGAGAACTGGAACTTTGGTCTCAAGTGCTCCTCGTATCAAGAATAGACACACACACAATCAATGGTTTTACAACTGAGTCATAAACACGTACAATTTTAAACCTGTCTCATAACATACAGCGTGTAAATGAGATAGGGATAAAAGTTCATCACATGTAAAGAGAAAATGAATGATTGAAGATACCACTGTCCCTCAGTAACTATATTATTATTTATTTTATTCTGAAAAAGGTTATTGGTTTGTTAACGGTGATTAAATGAATTCTTATTTTTTCTCAATAGTTCCATGTCATCAATTTTATCAGGTTTTGAATTTAAAAACAGTGTTACAAAAGTTACCGTCCTGACCTTGAATCGAAGCTGTTTTTCGGTGGTATAAGGAGTGGTTTTACCCAATCATTTAAAGGTGATTTCAAAGAATCACGTGACGTTAAATTCAGATCACGGTTGCAATGTGTTTCGGTGTGAAACAAGTGGATTGAAAAGGACAATAATGACACCAAGCATTACGATGCAGCGATGCAGCAATGCAGCGTTCCCTGGTGGTCCAGTGATTAGGATTCGGCGCTCTCACCACCGCGGCCCTGGGTCGATTTCCGGCCAGGGAAATTGCACTTCCATCAAAATTAAAACCTTATAAGAAAGAGTTACATGTATCTCATGTGGAAAAAAAGATTCATTGATTTAAACATCATTATTTAATCAATTATAGAACTTCAAACATTTATTTTGTCCTGAGTACATGAGGAACTTTTATCCCGACCTCATTGTATTTTAGGAGCATGGTCCAGCCCCGGTATCTCCACCTGTGAAAGTAGGAAACTGCTGGAAATACACAACAGGACGGGTAGCCTTTGACAAGCAATTAAACCCAGGTTACAGACTCTCTTCCTTCCCCTGCCCTTTGCGGGACATTTGTTCCCCTTTAATTTTACAGACTGACTGAGTTCACTAACCGCGGGGAGAGAGTAGGTGCCTCCGCGGCCCCACTGTGCTAACATGGAAGATAACACGATGGGGATGTGGGGTGGTGGGTGGAGATCAGTGACATGTTTGTGTAAAGGGCAGCGGAGGAGAAGGACTGACAGCTGTCAGTGAGGGACAGAAGTTGTTTAAGGTGAGCCAACACATTCCCGATCAGCACAGAAGGCATTCACTGGTCAGCTGCCCTCTGCTGTACTTCTGGTCAGAGCGGTTTCCGCAGTGGAGCCGTTATCACGTTTGCTTTCCACGTGAAAGGATCCCGTGCAGGAAGATTATGTTTAAACTTGCTGTGGATGAACAGTCATGGGCGAGTTTATTCTCCTGTCAAAAGGGCGACAGTGGCTTCTCCCTTATTCTTTAATTGCTCTTTATTTCATTTCAGTCAATAGATATATTTGAGTGAGAGAAATTGTTCCAGAGTGTCGCACACTTCATCTTTTGTTCCCTTTTAAACAGATAAAATGAGGCCGGGGAATAAATACAGGAAACAAAACAGAGGGATATAGACAAGAGGAAGAGAGAAGAGGAAATACTGTCCCCACCCAGAACTAATGCAGAAACCCCTCTGCTGCGCTCGGGGTGGCCACCCGCAGCCTGGATACACTAACGTCCCAACAGCTCATTGACTGTCGGAGTGGGACTGTGCGGCGCTTCAGAAGACAGGTCGAAAAAGCAAAGTCACTGATTCAGTCCCATGTGCTTCTCTGACTGACACCGGGGAAACGGTGAGACAGATTTTGGAGCATAGGTCTGGTTATTGTAAAACAGCAAAGAAAATATTCAGTCCGGAATTAAATTATTTAATGTGTATCCTGCTCGTTTAGTGGTTAGGCATTCACAGAGGGAGCCCGAGTTCGGAAAGTAACTTTTTAATTCAAGCTATTTTCAAATAATTACATGCAACTAATTAAACTCTGCAGGAGGCGGGGTGATTAATTGTTTTACTCACCATTCATTAACCGATAGAGTGGTTTTGCGGAATGGTCATCGACGGACAGTCGATTACTGAACTGTAATAATTTCAGGAGCTTTTATCATATATGATATTTTGCACCCTATCTGACTGAACACACTCTGTATTTTATGAGATTGGTTTAAAATGTTCACTGCTCATAAGACAAGGAACCTGGGGCTACTTTTGTTCAATTTATTTCACAGCAATTATATTCTAAAATGATGTTTCTGCCCGGTCTCGAAATGGGTCTTTTTGTCTGTGAAATGAACATGATAACCGGTACACTACAGAAACCGCTGCTTAGTTCCCACCCCAGAGAGAAGCGTTAAGCCAGAAGGTGTAATTCTGAATCCCTTTCTGTGAAAAAATCTTTTCACAAACATTTCTCTGACCGAAGCTGCACAAGTCAAAAATGTTCCTTTCAAAGTCGTCAAACTCCCAAATTAACGCACCTCCCGAATCTTCTGGATCAGAAAACATAGAAACATAGAAACATAGAAAATAGGTGCAGGAGCAGGCCATTCAGCCCTTCTAGCCTGCACCGCCATTCAATGAGTTCATGGCTGAACATGAAACTTCAGTACCCCCTTCCTGCTTTCTCGCCATAACCCTTGATCCCCCGAGTAGTAAGGACTTCATCTAACTCCCTTTTGAATATATTTAGTGAATTGGCCTCAACTACTTTCTGTGGTAGAGAATTCCACAGGTTCACCACTCTCTGGGTGAAGAAGTTTCTCCTCATCTCGGTCCTAAATGGCTTACCCCTTATCCTCAGACTGTGACCCCTGGTTCTGGACTTCCCCAACATTGGGAACATTCTTTCTGCATCTAACCTGTCTAAACCCGTCAGAATTTTAAACGTTTCTATGAGGTCCCCTCTCATTCTTCTGAACTCCAGTGAATACAAGCCCAATTGATCCAATCTTTCTTGATAGGTCAGTCCCGCCATCCCGGGAATCAGTCTGGTGAACCTTCGCTGCACTCCCTCAATAGCAAGAATGTCCTTCCTCAAGTTAGGAGACCAAAACTGTACACAATACTCCAGGTGTGGCCTCACCAAGGCCCTGTACAACTGTAGCAACACCTCCCTGCCCCTGTATTCAAATCCCCTCGCTATGAAGGCCAACATGCCATTTGCTTTCTTAACCGCCTGCTGTACCTGCATGCCAACCTTCAATGACTGATGTACCATGACACCCAGGTCTCGTTGCACCTTCCCTTTTCCTAATCTGTCACCATTCAGATAATAGTCTGTCTCTCTGTTTTTACCACCAAAGTGGATAACCTCACATTTATCCACATTATACTTCATCTGCCATGCATTTGCCCACTCACCTAACCTATCCAAGTCACTCTGCAGCCTAATAGCATCCTCCTCGCAGCTCACACTGCCACCCAACTTAGTATCATCCGCAAATTTGGAGATACTGCATTTAATCCCCTCGTCTAAATCATTAATGTACAATGTAAACAGCTGGGGCCCCAGCACAGAACCTTGCGGCACTCCACTAGTCACTGCCTGCCATTCTGAAAAGTACCCGTTTACTCCTACTCTTTGCTTCCTGTCTGACAACCAGTTCTCAATCCACGTCAGCACACTACCCCCAATCCCATGTGCTTTAACTTTGCACATTAATCTCTTGTGTGGGACCTTGTCGAAAGCCTTCTGAAAGTCCAAATATACCACATCAACTGGTTCTCCTTTGTCCACTTTACTGGAAACATCCTCAAAAAATTCCAGAAGATTTG
Organism: Pristiophorus japonicus; assembly: GCF_044704955.1. Classification (NCBI taxonomy): domain Eukaryota; kingdom Metazoa; phylum Chordata; class Chondrichthyes; family Pristiophoridae; genus Pristiophorus; species Pristiophorus japonicus. Next base: position 102,728 of record NW_027254505.1, read on the forward strand.
TCAAGCATGATTTCCCTTTCACAAATCCATGCTGACTTGGACCTATCATGTCACCATTTTCCAGATGCACTGCTATGACATCCTTAATAATTGATTCCATCATTTTACCCACTACTGAGGTCAGGCTGACCGGTCTATAATTCCCTGTTTTCTCTCTCCCTCCTTTTTTAAAAAGTGGGGTTACATTGGCTACCCTCCACTCCATAGGAACTGATCCAGAGTCAATGGAATGTTGGAAAATGACTGTCAATGCATCCGCTATTTCCAAGGCCACCTCCTTAAGTACTCTAGGATGCAGGCCATCAGGCCCTGGGGATTTATCTGCCTTCAATCCCATCAATTTCCCCAACACAATTTCCCGACTAATAAAGATTTCCCTCAGTTCCTCTTCCTTACTAGACCCTCTGACCCCTTTTATATCCGGAAGGTTGTTTGTATCCTCCTTAGTGAATACCGAACCAAAGTACTTGTTCAATTGATCCGCCATTTCTTTGTTCCCCGTTATGACTTCCCCTGATTCTGACTGCAGGGGACCTACGTTTGTCTTCACCAACCTTTTTCTCTTTACATACCTATAGAAACTTTTGCAATCCGCCTTAATGTTCCCTGCAAGCTTCTTCTCGTACTCCATTTTCCCTGTCCTAATCAAACCCTTTGTCCTCCTCTGCTGAGTTCTAAATTTCTCCCAGTCCCCAGGTTCGCTGCTATTTCTGGCCAATTTGTATGCCACTTCCTTGGCTTTAATACTATCCCTGATTTCCCTAGATAGCCACGGTTGAGCCACCTTCCCCTTTTTATTTTTACGCCAGACAGGAATGTACAATTGTTGTACTTCATCCATGCGGTCTCTAAATGTCTGCCATTGCCCATCCACAGTCAACCCCCTAAGTATCATTCGCCAATCTATCCTAGCCAATTCTCGCCTCATACCTTCAAAGTTACCCTTCTTTAAGTTCTGGACCATGGTCTCTGAAATTACTGTTTCATTCTCCATCCTAATGCAGAATTCCACCATATTATGGTCACTCTTCCCCAAGGGGCCTCGCACAATGAGATTGCTAATTAATCCTCTCTCATTACACAACACCCAGTCTAAGATGGCCTCCCCCCTAGTTGGTTCCTCAACATATTGGTCTAGAAAACCATCCCTTATGCACTCCAGGAAATCCTCCTCCACCGTATTGCTTCCAGTTTGGCTAGCCCAATCTATGTGCATATTAAAGTCACCCATTATAACTGCTACACCTTTATTGCATGCACCCCTAATTTCCTGTTTGATGCCCTCCCCAACATCCCTATTACTGTTTGGAGGTCTGTACACAACTCCTACTAACGTTTTTTGCCCTTTGGTGTTCTGCAGCTCTACCCATATAGATTCCACATCATCCAAGCTAATGTCTTTCCTAACTATTGCATTAATCTCCTCTTTAACCAGCAATGCTACCCCACCTCCTTTTCCTTTTATTCTATCCTTCCTGAATGTTGAATACCCCTGAATGTTGAGTTCCCAGCCCTGATCATCCTGGAGCCACGTCTCCGTAATCCCAATCACATCATATTTGTTAACATCTATTTGCACAATTAATTCATCCACCTTATTGCGGATACTCCTTGCATTAAGACACAAAGCCTTCAGGCTTGTTTTATTAACACCCTTTGTCCTTTTAGAATTTTGCTGTACAGTGGCCCTTTTTGTTCTTTGCCTTGGGTTTCTCTGCCCTCCACTTTTCCTCATCTCCTTTCTGTCTTTTGCTTTTGGCTCCTTTTTGTTTCCCTCTGTCTCCCTGCATTGGTTCCCATCCCCCTGCCATATTAGTTTAAATCCTCCCCAACAGCACTAGCAAACACTCCCCCGAGGACATTGGTTCCAGTCCTGCCCAGGTGCAGACCGTCCGGTTTGTACTGGTCCCACCTCCCCCAGAACCGGTCCCAATGCCCCAGGAATTTGAATCCCTCCCTGCTGCACCACTGCTCAAGCCACGTATTCATCTGCGCTATCCTGCGATTCCTACTCTGACTATCACGTGGCACTGGTAGCAATCCCGAGATTACTACTTTTGAGGTCCTACTTTTTAATTTAGCTCCTAGCTCCTTAAATTCGTTTCGTAGGACCTCATCCCTTTTTTTGCCTATGTCGTTGGTACCAATGTGCACCACGACAACTGGCTGTTCTCCCTCCCATTTCAGAATGTCCTGCACCCGCTCCGAGACATCCTTGACCCTTGCACCAGGGAGGCAACATACCATCCTGGAGTCTCGGTTGCGGCCGCAGAAACGCCTATCTATTCCCCTCACAATTGAATCCCCTATCACTATCGCTCTCCCACTCTTTTTCTTGCCCTCCTGTGCAGCAGAGCCAGCCACGGTGCCATGAACTTGGCTGCTGCTGCCCTCCCCTGATGAGTCATTCCCCTCAACAGTACCCAAAGCGGTGTATCTGTTTTGCAGGGGGATGACCGCAGGGGACCCCTGCACTACCTTCCTTGCTCTACTCTTCCTGCTGGTCTTCCATTCCCTATCTGGCTGTGGACCCTTTCCCTGCGGTAAGACCAACTCACTACACGTGATACTCACGTCATTCTCAGCATCGTGGATGCTCCAGAGTGAATCCACCCTCAGCTCCAATTCCGTAACGCGGACCGTCAGGAGCTGGAGGCGGATACACTTCCCGCACACATAGTCGTCAGGGACACCGGAAGCGTCCCTGAGTTCCCACATGGTACAGGAGGAGCATAACACCCGACTCAATCTATATATCTAACTTTGCACACCCTATATTTTAGGAGATTGGTTTAAAATGTCCATTGCTCATAAGACAAGGAACCTGGGGCTACTTTTGTTCAATTTATTTCACAGCAAACATATTCTAAAATAAAGCACGCGCCCAGGCTCAAACCGGGGGCATTTCGTGTGGGAGGTGAACATGATAACCGATACACTACATAAACCTTCCCTTAACCCAGCCCCAGGTTCGTCATTTGTACCAAAATTAAACCCAATAAGATCAGGATAAAAGTTGCTCACATGCTCATGGCAAAATAAATGGTTGAATATTTACAAAATAATTTATGTATTAATTAATGATGTTCAAGTCAATGATTCTTATATTTTATACATGATTTGCATATAGATCTGTAAAATAAATGAACTCTTTTTTTTTTAATAAGGTTTTGAATTAAAAGTACAACTTCCCAAGGTGGGAATTGAACCCAGGACATAACTTTGAGAGCATGGAATCATTGCCACGAGACAACCAGGGACCGATATACCATTTTATTGCTGCATCGTTATAGTTTATGACATTATTATCATTTTCAGTTCACTTGATTCACACCGAAACAGATTGTAACTGTTGTGTATGCATGCCTGTTTACTGTGTGATGTCTGTAACACTGCTATGCAACACTGAATGTACTCTTACACTGTACACACCTGACCTACACCAGAGGATGCTGCTGCTTGAGACCAAAAGGTTACCTGCAACCCAGTATATAAAGGAGCTCACAGCTTGGTGTCCTCACTTGAGGAGCTTCAAATAAAGGACTACACGTCTACACAGTTTAAGTATCATACCCTGCCTGGTGGAGCCATTATTAAAGGTGCCGACAGTAAACGTGATCTGAAATTCACGCCACTTGAGATCACATTCAAATGATTCACTGAATCCACCCCTTGTACCACCGCAACACAGGTTCGATTCTTGGTCAGGGAGATAATATTTACAACACAGTTTTCAAACTAATAGCCCAATATCATTGATGACATGCAGCTAATGTGAAAAAAATGAATTCATTTAACCACCTTCAATTAACCGATAACTTTCTTTTGCAGAATGAAAGAAATGATAATATGGTTACTGAGGGATAGTGGTAGCTTCAATCATTAATTTTCTCTTTACATGTGATGAACTTTTATCCCTATCTCATTTACACACTGTATTTTAGGAGAATGATTTAAAATTTTAAGTGCTATTGTCATGTATCCAACCAGCATTGTAACCCTTGTATAATCTGACCTCAGTTGTACACTGTGAGAACAATGACCACTAGGTGGTGAACTTGTGGGAGACACTCCGAACCTGGACCTTCAGGTATAAAAGGGGAAGCTCCACCCACTTTCATCACTTGAGTGCGAAGGAATAAAGGACAGGCCACAGACTGACCTTCTCTCAAGCATGGGCCTCGTGTGCATTTATACTCTATAGTAAGGACGTATCAATGGCGACGAGAAATTGGGATTTAAACCATGCGAGCATGGCCGCTAGCAGAATAGACGAGAGGTACTGTGTTAAGGAATGGTTGGAACAGAGAATCAACATTGTTAAAGCAGCACACAGTTCTCCAGGCAGACAAGGGCAATCGGGCATGCCCCAACATGTAGTCGAACCCAGAGGGGGAGTTCGACAGAGATAATGGCAAGCTGAATGGCGATTCACACCATTGCAAGGGACAATGTGGCTAGTAATGGGGCCATCAACACATGTTAATGGCACACTCAAGGACAGTCACAGGGGTATTCAGGACGATCGACTGGCAAGGGACCTTTTGTTTCCAACAACAGCTCATGTTGGAGGCATGGAGGCACACACTCAGCCGGAGATTGCAGATATGAGCAAAATACCTACAGAAATTGCAGAAATGAATGCTGGGGGAAATCGCTGGAAGCTGAAGTTCAGTGAGTTCATGTGGAGCACGTATACAGTTCATACACTAGGACGCCACCGATAATGATGAAAGTGCTCCTCAGTGGCATCCCAGTATCAATGGAGCTAGACACGGGGGCCAGCCAGTCCCTGATGGGTATCAAATAGTATGAAAAGTTGTGGGTGTCCAAGGCCAGGAGGGCCAAAATTATCACCGAATGACGCACAGCTACGGACATACACCAAGGAGATCATTCCGGTGCTAGGCAGAGCCACAGTAGTCGTGACCCACAAAGATTCGGAGAACAGGTTGCCACTCTGGGTTGTCCCGGGGGACGGTCCGCACTACTGGGGAGGAGTTGGCTTGCTGTCATGAACTGGAAATGGGGCAATGTCAATGCAATTTCCTCTGTGGAGCGAGTATCAATGCTCATAGATCCTGCACAAATTTGACTCATTATTTCAACCCAGCATTGGCACTTTGATGGGGGCCAAGGTAGTGATTCACATAAACCCAGACGCCAGGCCAGTACACCACAAGGCCAGAGCGGTGCCGTACATGATGCGGGAAAAGATAGAAGGCGAATTGGACCGCCTGCTGAGGGAAGGCATCATCTTGCCAGTCGAATTCAGTGACTGGGCGAGCCCGATTGTACCGGATGGGTGCGTCAGGATATATGGTGATTACAAGGCCACCATCAATCGGGTGTCACTCCAAGACCAGTACCCACTACCGAGAGCGGAGGACCTCTTTGTGACGCTATCCGGTGGCAAACTTTTTTCAAAATTGGACCTGACCTCAGCTTACATGACCCAGGAGCTGGCGAGAGAGTTGAAGAAGCTGACCACTATCACGACACACAAGGGATTGTTTGAGTCCAACAGATGTCCGTTCAGGATTCGCTTGGCCGCCGCAATCTTCCAACGAAACATGGAAAGCCTCCTCAAGTCGATTCCAGGGATGGTGGTTTTTCAGGACGAAATCCTCATCACGGGTTCCGATACTGAAGAACACCTCTGCAACCTAGAGGAGGTGCTACGCAGACTGGACCGGGTAGGGCTGCGACTGAAAAAGGCGAAGTGTGTCTTCCTAGCTCCAGAGGTAGAATTCCTGGGGATGAGGGTAGGAGTAGACGGGATCAGCCCTACTGCATCCAAGACGGAAGTGATCCAGAGAGCACCCAGACCCCGTAACACGACGGAGCTGCGTTTGTTCCTGGGGCTCCTGAACTATTTTGGAAACTTTCTTCCAAAATTGAGCACGCTGCTAGAGCCGCTACACGTGCTCCTACGCAAAGGTCGCGAATGGGTCTGGGGGGACAGCCAGGAAAGGGCTTTTAATAGAGCACACAATTTGTTATGTTCCAACAATCTGTTCACACAATACGACCCATGTATGAAACTTGTGTTAACGTGCGATGCGTCGTCCTGTGGTGTCGGGTGTGTGTTGCAGCATGTCAATGCCAAGGGTCAGTTACAGCTGGTAGCTTATGCCTCCAGAAGTCTGTCCCAGGCAGAAAGGGGCTACGGGATGGTAGAAAAGGAGGCGCTCACATGTGTATATGCGGTAAAAAACATGCACCAGTACCTGTTTGGCAGGAAATTTGAGCTGGAGACAGATCACAGACCCCTAACGTCCCTTTTGGCCGACAACAAGGCCATAAATGCAAACGCATCGGCCCGCATACAGAAGTGGGCACTCACGTTTGCCGCCTATGAATATACAATTTGGCACAGACCGGGTACCGAAAACTGCGATGATGCACTCAACAGGCTCCCACTAGCCACCACTGAGGGAGCTACCGAGCATGCTGCTGAGATGGTCATGGCTGTTGAAGCTTTCAGAAGCAAAGGCTCACCCGTGACAGCCCGTCAGATTAATGTCTGGACAAATAAAGACACGCTATTGTCCCTAGTCAAGAAATGTGTCCTGAATGGGGACTGGGCAGCCACGTACAGGGCATGCCCTGAGGAATTTAAACCTTTTCACAGATGCAAGGATGAACTTTCGATTCAGGCCGATTGCCTACTGTGGGGAAATCGCGTAGTCATGCCCTAGATGGGCAGAGAGGTGTTCATCAGAGAACTGCACAATGGGCACCCGGGCATTGTCACGATGAAGGCAATTGCCAGGTCACACGTTTGGTGGCCAAGGATAGATGCAGATCTGGAACTTTGTGTTCGCAGGTGCAACACGTGTGCCCAGCTGGGCAATGCGCCCAGGGAAGCCCCCCTTAGCCCCTGGCCATGGCCCGTCAAGCCTTGGTCATGCATTCATGTGGACTATGCAGGTCCTTTCATTGGAAAAATGTTTTAGGTTGTCGTAGACGCTCACTCCAAATGGATCGATAGAAGGTCTACGGGCAATGTTCACCGCCCACGGTCTACCGGACATCTTGGCCAGTGACAATGGCCCGTGCTTCACAAGCACTGAATTCCAGGACTTCATGGTAGGCAATGGAATTAACCATGTCAGAACGGCACCGTTCAAGCCAGCCTCAAACAGCCAGGCAGAACGAAAAGTGCAGATAATCAAACAGGGGATGCTTAGAATCCAAGGGGGTTCCCTACAAAGCCACTTATCATGCTTCCTGTTGGCCAATAGATCCCGACCACACTCGCTCACAGGGGTTCCACCCGCAGAGCTGTGAATGAAAAGGATGCTCAAAACCCGGTTATCCCTTGTACACTCCACCATGAAAGAAATTGTTGAGAGCGGCGCCAGTCACAATATAACTACCATGACAGGAATGCGAGGGCGCGATGTATTGGTGTAAATGACCCTGTTTTTGTCCACAACTATGCTGCAGGACCTAAATGGCTCACAGGCACTGTGATTGCCAAAGAGGGAAATAGGATTCTGGTAGTTAAACTGACCAATCTGCTGCAAACACGTGGATCAAACAAAAAGGAGGTTCAGCAACCCCATAGAAGAAGCAGAGGAAGAACATGATATAGAGTTCACTCCACCACAGGTGACCGAACACAGGAACCAAAGGGAGGAGAGCCCAGTCACTGTGGGCAGTCCGGATAGGCCTGAGTACTGCAAACAGCAGACACACAGGCCAGCGCCCAACAACCGAAGCCTCAACTCAGGTGCTCTACAAGAGAGCGTAAACTACCAGAGAGACTCAACCTGTGATCTCAATAAGACTTTGGGGTGGAGGTGATGTCATGTATTCAACCAGCATTGTAACCCATGTATAAACTGACAAGTTGTACACTGTGAGAACAATGACCACTAGGTGGTGAACTTGTGGGAGACACTCCTAACCTGGACCTTCAGATATAGAAGGGGAAGCTCCACCCATCACTTGAGTGCTAAGGAATAAAGGACAGGTCACAGACTGACCTTCTCTCAAGCATGGGCCTCGTGTGCATTTATAATGTACAGTAAGGACGCATCACTTATGACTCCAGGAACCCGGTGCAACTTTTGTTAAAATTAACAGGACCCGCTATTTCACAGAAAAAATCTTCTCCAACATAATGTTTTTAGATCATGCCCCGGCCGATCATTCTTCGGTGCAAAGTGGATGAACTGACCCTTCCCCACATTGAACACCAGTAATCACAGTCAAGAAGATATTTAATCGAGGTTTTCAGAATTATGGGGAAACTGCTTCCACGGGCAGGAGTGTCGGTAACCAGAGGACACAGACATAAGATAATTGGTAAAAGGAAAAATCCGGGACGGGGGATGTGGGGTGAGGAGATGTATTTTTACCTGCTCCTGATCCTTACATGTTTATGATCTTATGACCTTTCACAGGAGAACAAACTCGCCCCTGAGCATGCATGAGGAGAAAGCTCCAGAAAATATTCCCACCCGGTGAGCTTTCGCGTGTGAGGCGAACGTGTTAACCGCTACACTGCGGAAACATCTCCACTTTCAGCACCAGGTCAGACGGAAATGTTAAGCGAGCAGGTGAACTGCTGAATCCCACTTTTAAGCAGTTGGTCGTGATGCCGAACAAATGGGTTTTGCTCAATGACTATAATGAAGAAGTGGGATTCGAACCCACACTTCCAGAAAAAACTGCAAACTGAACACAGCACCTGAGACCGCTCGGCCATCCTGACTATTTCATGCTGTATGTGGCCATCTGCAGGTTGATTTTGAACTTGTGTGTCCTGTCACATGAAATAAATGAGGGCAGCAGGCGTATCTCTGCCTGACACCGGGGAAACAGTGAGACAGACCTTGGAGCAAGGGTCTGGTTATTGCAAAACAGCAAAGAAAATATTAATTCCGGAATTATCCAAAAGCAATGTGACCCCGACGTGAAATAATCAGGGGCTCAGTTTTGCCAGTATTTTCACAACTTAATGTTGCAATGTGAAACAATGCAGGAAATCAGTGGTGAAGATAAAATCCCACGTTGCTCATTTTCAGATTCAACACAGTACGATTTGAAATAAAGCGAAAGAATTTTGCAGTGAAAAGGTTTAGAAGTTTTACTTGTATTTGTGTCTTTAATTAAAGTTTGTGGCTTCTGACTCCCGTTCATGCCTCTGCTGAATAAGAAAGGAGGGTTTGACGTTGACCAGACTGCACTGCCCCTGATATTTGTGAGCTCATCCTTTATATTCAGTGGTTTCTCGCCCTTTGATGGGCTGCAGTGTAGCGGATATCACATTGGCCTCACACACGAAAGGTCCCCGGTGGATCCGTTTTCTCTCACTGAAAGTTATCTCTTTATTGAAGTGAAATAAAGAGCAATTCAGGAATAAGGGAGCCCTTTTGCCAGGAGAATAAATAGCAAATAAAAACAGCAAATGCTGGAAATCTCAGCAGGTCAGGCATCATTTGCCAGGAGACTAAACTTGCCTCCGATTCTTCATCCACAGTAAGTTTAGGGAAATTCCAACGTCCTGGGCCCGTACAAAGTTTCTACGGATTGCGGGATTTACGCATATCTTGCCCAGCAAATAGCCTCAAAAAACTTGCAGCTGAAAAAGCAAGCACACAGCGTAATTTTACAGGCACAAGTGTTTAAAAACACTCATAACCACAATAAAATAAAATAAACACAATGTATTGTGAAAAACTCTGCCAACTAAGGTAAGTTTATTTTTAACCCGAATTACAAAGCTTAAAAAAAATTGGAACAATCTTGTTTTTTTCTAATGCGTTTATTAACTTTAATTTCAATTAATTTTAATTATGTGATGTCTGTTTTTTATTATTTCTCAGTGTGTGTGTGTTTTTTGTTCTCATGAATAGCACTGAGAACTTGTAGGTCCGGGAGTCCCATTGCTATTAATGGGAAAGCTGTGGAATACGTACCTGATTGGCTGAGCAGTCACACGTGGGATCCCTCCGGACGGGAGCGTGCTTCGCAGCGCGGGAAGAGAAGGCCTCCCCAGCGGAATCCACGGTGCCTCCTAGACCACCAGGTAGGCTCGTAAAACATCTCCGGTCGGAAGGGAATTGTCCGCGGGAAGCCTCCAACCGGAATTTTTGGGCTAATATTCCCACCCGGATTGTTTTGCAGACTTACAGTCGAGACTTCAAAAACTGAACTGGAATAATTTCAGGAGCTTTAATCATCGATGACATTTTACACCCTATCTGACTTAACACACTCTGTATTTTATCAGATTGGTTTAAAATGTTCATTGCTCATAAGACAAGGAACCTGGGGTACTTATGTTCAACTTATTTCACAGCAAATATATTCTAAAATGATGTTTCCGCCCAGGATTGAGCCAGGGACCTTTTGTGCGTGAGACTAACATGATAACTGCTACACTACGGAAACCCCTGTTTAACTTCCTGCCCAGAGAGAAGTGTTAAGCCAGAAGGTGTAATTCTGAATCCCTTTCCGTGAAAAAATCTTTTCACAAACATTTCTCTGACCGAAGCTGCACAAGTCAAAAGTGTTCCTTTCAAAGTCGTTAAACTCCCAAATTTCCGTGCCCCCTGAATCTTCTGAATCAGAAAGCTCTCGATAACAAATAAAAACAGAATTGCTGGAAATCTCAACTGGTCAGACAGCATCAGCGTTTTTACCAGGAGACTAAGCTCGCCTCTGATTGTTCATCCACAGCACGTTTAAACATAATATAGAATCATGGAACGGTTACAGCACGGAAGTAGTCCGTTCGGCCTGTCGAGCCCGTGCCGACTCTCAGCTAGTCCCACTCCTCCGGCCTTTACCCGTACCCCTGAGATATTGTTCCTTCAGATACTTATCCAAATCCATTTTGAAAGATAAGATTAATTCTGCCTCTGCCACCCTTTCAGGCAGCGCATTCCGGATCTTAACCACTCACTGCCAAATGGTCTCTTCCTGTTCCCATGTTCCTGTGTATAAAGTCTGGGAAACACGAGATCAATTCCTGCCACTCTCACAGCCTTCCTAAATATAGCACCGTCATTCTATTCTCGTAAAACCAGCTCCTGAAGTATTGGCCAGCTGTGTTGGTTTGAGCTCTGGTTATGTTCCTAAGACAACATCTACCACCGTGTGTCTGTAGTGTAGCGGTTATCATGTTCCCCAAACACACCAAAGGTCCCCGGGTGGAATTATTTTGAAAAAATTAAAATGGACCGAATGGCCGACTCCTGTTCCTAATTCTTATGTTCTTATGATCTTATGTCCTTTCACTGGAGAACAATCTCTCCCCTGAACATGCATGAGGAGAAAGTTCCAACAAAATATTCCCACCTGGGGAGCTTACCCGTGTGAGGCGAAAGTGTTAAACGCTACACTGCGGACACATCTCCACTTGCAGCACCAGGTCAGACGGAAATGTTAAGCAAGCAGCTGAACTGCTGAATCCCACTTTTAAGGACTTTGTCGTGGTGTCAGAACAAATTCTGGGTGAGCCTCCATTTGCCGGCGAAGTTTGAACTTGCGGTTAGAACTTTTGCAAAGAATGACTTGCATTTTTACGTGGCCCTTCAACAACTCAGGATATCCCCAAGTGATTTAAAGTCAATGAAGTACCGATGGAGCCTTGTAATGTGGGGAAAGATGTGCCCCAATCACCCCACATGCATCTCAACTCTTTCCGAAGCAAGAGAGTGTGTAACCTGGGTCTATAATATAAAGTAATGGGATCATTAACGATTAAAGCCCATTATTAATCCTCTCACACACCTCAATGATATTTATGCAATGAATTGATGAAAATTTCAATAACTGAACTTTACTGAGTTAAGGAACTTTAATCATTGATGAAGTTTTATCCCCTATCTGATTTTACGCACACTGTATTTTAGAAGAGTGAGTTAAAATGTTCCTCGCTCATGATACAAGGAACCTGGGGCTACTTTTTAAAATGTATTCCACAGAAAAATATTCTCCAAAATAATGTTTCTGACGGTGCTCAAACCGAGGATATTTCACATGTGTGGCGAAGGTGATAACCGTTACACGACGGAAACCTCTGCTTACACCTCGAAAGAAAGCATCCTGCAGCGCTGCCTCACTTCCCAGCAGCAGATCAAAGCCACAAACAAACCCATCGATTATTCCCACTTCCCCACCTCCACAGATACTGCCCGACCTGCTGAGTGTTTCCAGCATTTTCTGTTTTTACTGAATACACAAACACAGGTATTTGTTCAAAATCAAACTGGAGGTGGCCACACACAGATTGAACAGAGCCAGAGAGACAGACAGGATCGGGAAACACCCGGAAATGGGGCGAAACCAACAGGCGCCTGGCTGCAATCACCGACAGGGACGTGTGATTTACATAATCCTTGCTAGCTCAGTAGAAAAAGCATGAGGCTCTTAATCTCACTATTGTGGGTTTGAGCTCCATGTTGGGCGAATCATTATCGTTAAATTTTATGTCGCTTTCTCGAGCAAACTTCATTAATTAACCGATCAGCTTCTTTTGCACAGTGAAAGAATGCTAACTGAGGGAAAGTCGATAATTGAACAATTGGTTCTGGGCTTTGCATGTTAACTGTTAAACCATATCCCATTTTACACACTGTACTTCAGGCATCTGATTCAGAATGTTCATTGTAACATGAACGTGCCCCTGGGGAAACAGTGAGACAGGTTTTAGAGCAAGGGTCTGGTTATTGTGAAACAGCAAACACAATATCAATTCCGGAAGAACAACACTAAATTAACTGATTTGAACACACAGCCTCCTGATCGGGAGTTAGACCCGTAACCTTTGCACCACGATGTCCAGATTCTGCAACAGTCCCAGCGGATCGGAAGGTCGCAAATGTAACATCGCTATTCAAGAAAGGAGGGAGAGAGAAAACCGGGAACTACAGGACAGTTAGTCTGACATCAGTCATCGGGAAAATGCTGTAATCCATTGTTAAGGAAGTGGTGTCAGAGCACTTCGAAAATTATAACATGATTCGACAAAGTCAACATGGTTTTATGTAAATGTCATGGGCAGGTACAGAAAATAATCAAATAAGACTAATGTTAAGCTGGCCTTCATATCTCGCGAACTAGATCACCAGCAAGTGATCAGGAAGGCCAATGGAATCTTGGCCTTTATTGTAAAGGGGATGGAGTATAAAAGCAGGGAAATCTTGCTACAGTTATACAGGGTATTGGTGAGGCAGCACCTGGAATACTGCGTGCAGTTTTGTTTTCCATATTTACGAAAGGATATACTTGCTCTGGAGGCAGTTCAGAGAAGGTTCACTTGGTTGATTCTGGAGGTGAGGGGTTGACTTATGAGGAAAGGTTGTTTAGATTGGGCCTCTACTCATTGGAATTCAGAAGAATGGGTGGTGATCTTATCCAAACGTATAAGATTATGAGGGGGCTTGACAAGGTGGATGCAGAGAGGATGTTTCCACTGGTGCGGGAGACTAGAACTTGGGGGCATGATCTTAGAATAAGGGGCCACCCATTTAAAACTGAGTTGAGGAGAAATTTCTTCCCTCAGAGGGTTGTAAATCTGTGGAATTCACTGCCTCAGAGATCTGTGGAAGCTGGGACATTGAATATATTTAAGACAGAAATCGATAATTTCTTAAACGATAAGGGGATAAGGGGTTATGGGGAGCGAGCGGGGAAGTGGAGCTGAGTGAATGATCAGATCAGCCATGATCTTATTAAAAGGTGGAGCAGGGTCGAGGGACGGTGTGGCCAACTCCTGCTCCTATTTCTTATGTTCGTATAACTGGAACACAAGGGGACAGATGTTGTGTGCAGCTACACAAAGCCCTGGTTAGACCTCACTTGGGGGACTGTGTTCAGTTCTGGTACCGCACAGGCAGCATCTGCTTTTTTGCCAGGAGACTAAACTCGCCTCCGATTGTTCATCCACAGCAAGTTTAAACATAATGTTCCCGCCCGGGATAGAACCAGGAACTTTTCACATGTAAAGCAAACGTGATAACCGCCACACTACAGAAACCTCTGTTACAGGAAGCACAACAGAGGGGAGCTGAACAGTGAGCTCCCTCGGTGCTGATCGGGACCGATGCTGATATGGAAGCAAGTCATCCTCGACTCCGGGGGACTGCCTCAGAAGAAGAGAGGAGGATCAGGAATGTGTTGGCTCACCTTAAACAACTTCTGTCCCTCACTGAAAGCTCTCAATCCTCTCCTCCGCTGCCCTTTACAGAAATGTCACGTAATTACCACCCATCATGTTCACTTCCACATCCTCACAGTGGGCCACAGAGACTCCTGCCGTCTCCCCGCGATCAGCGAACTCACCCAGTTTGTAAAGTTACACCCGGAACAAGTGTCCTGGAAAGGGCAGGAAAAGCCAGAGAGTCTGTAAACTCAGTGTGTAACAGGAAGTAACGGGATTATTAACGGTGATTACAGCAATTCATCATCATCATAGGCAGTCCCTCGAAATCGAGGAAGACTTGCTTCCACTCTAAAAGTGAGTTCTCAGGTGACTGAACCGTCCAATACGGGAATTACAGTCTCTGTCACAGATGGGACAGACAGTGGTTGAAGGAAAGGGTGGGTGGGACTGGTTTGCCACACGGTCCTTCCGCTGCTTGCGCTTGTTTTCTGCATGCTCTCGGCGATGAGACTCGAGGTGCTCAGCGCCCTCCAGATGCTCTTCCTCCACTGAGGGTGGTCTTTATCCAGGGACTCACAGGTGTCGGTGGGGATGTTGCATTTTATGAAGTGGCTTTGAGGGTCCTTGAAACGTTTCCCCTGCTCACCTGGGGCCCGCTTGCCGTGTAGGAGTTCCGAGTAGAGCGCTTGCTTTTGGAATCTTGTGTCAGGCATGCGAACAATGTGGCCAGCCCAACGGAGCTGGTCGAGTGTGGTCAGTGCTTCGATGCTGGGGTTGTTGGCCTGATCGAGGACGCTAACGGTGGTGCGTCTGTCCTCCGAGGGGATTTGCAGAAACATCGTTGGTGGTATTTCTCCAGCGACTTGAGGTGCCCACTGTATTAGGTCCATGTCTCTGAGCCATACAGGAGGACGGGTATCACTGCAGCCCTGTAGACCATGAGCTTAGTGGGAGATTTGAGGGCCTGATCTTCAAACACTCTCTTCCTCAGGCGGCCGAAGGCTGCACTGGCGCACTGGAGGCAGTGTTGAACCTCGTCGTCGATGCCTGCCCTCGCTGATAATAGGCTCCCGAGGTATGCAATTATTCATCCTCTCACAGACCTCAATTATTTTCATGCAATAAACTGATTGAGAATAGAAAGTGGGTTAGTGCTTGGGATCTTAACCACTCGGCCACCAAGGAATAATTAAGATAATTGTATATATTATCTATCTATATATATATATATTAATAGCAACATAGAATCAGAAAGTTTCAGCACAGAGTGAGGCCATTTCAGCCCATCGTGTCCCTGCCGGCCGATCAAGAGTTATCCAGCCTAATCCCACTTTCCAGCTCTCGGTCCAGAGCTCTGTAGGCTGCGGCACTTTAAGTGCACATCCACGTATCTTTTAAATGTGGTGAGGGGCCTTCCCTCTTCCACCCTTTCAGGCATTGAGTTCCAGACCCCCACCACCCTCTGGGTAATGAAATGTCTTCTCATATCTCCTCTAAACCTCCCCCAATTACTTTAAATCTAGGCCCCTGGTTGTTGACCCCTCTGCCGAGGGAAACAGGACCTTCCTATCCATTCTATCCAGGTCCCTCAATTTTACACACCTCAATCAGGTCTCTGCTCAGACTCCTCTGTTCCAAAGAAAACAGACTCAGCATCTCCAAACTATCCTCATAGCCAAAATTCTCCAGTCCAGGCAACATTCTAGTCAATATCTTCTGCACCCTTTCCAGTGAAATCACATCTTTCCTGTAATGTGGTGACCAGAACTGCACGCAGTACTCCAGCTGTGGTGTAGCCAGTGTTTTGTACAGTTCAAGCATAACCTCCTTGCTCTTGTATTCCATGCCTTGACTAATAAAGGCAAGTATTCCATATGCCTTCTTAACCACATTATCGACCTGGCCTGCTACCTTCAGGGATCTGTGGACCTGCACTCCAAGGTCCCTTTGTTCCTCTACACTTTTCAGTGTCGTACCATTTAAATCGCCCCACTGCATGACCTCACACTTATCCGGATTGAAATCCATTTGCTACAGTTCTACCCACCTGACCAGTACATTGATATCTTCCTGTAGCTTGTCGCTTTCTTCTTCATTATCAACGACACGGCTTATTTTAGTATCATCTGAAAACTTCTTACTCAACATTTAACTCCAAGTTATTGATGTATACTACAAAAAGCAAGGGACCCAGCACTGAGCCCTGTGGTACCCCACTGGATACAGCCTTCCAGTCACAAAAACACCCATCAACCATTACCCTTTGCTTCCTGCCTCCAAACCAATTTTGGATCCAACTTGCCACTTTGCCCTTGAATCCCATGGGCTTTTACATTCATAACCAGTCTGACAAGTGGGACCTTATCAAAAGCTTTTCTAAAGTGCATATACATTACATCATACCACTGCCTTCATCAACCCTCCTGGTTATCTCCTCGAAAAATGCAATCAACTTCACCAGACACGACCTTCCCTTGACAAATTCATGTTGACTATCCTTGATTAATCCATGTCTTTCCAAATGAAGATTTATCCTGTCCCTCAGAACTTTTACAAATAATTGTAAAAGGTTCGGCTGGCCAGCCTGTATTTACTCAATCCCTTTCTCCATTTTTAAACCAAGGTACAACATTAACATTCCTCCAATCCTCTGGCCCCGCTCCTGTAGCCAGTGAGGATTGGACAATGGTGGTCAGAGCCTCTGCTATTTCCTCTTTTGCTGCTCTTATCAGCCTGAGATACATTTCATCCGGGCCTGGGGATTTATCCACTTTCTAAGCTGCGAAGCCATCAATACTTCCTCTCTCACTCTGTTTATTTCATCTAATATTTCACACTTCTCCACCCTCATTGCAAAGTCCACATCGCCTCTCTCTTTTGTGAAAACAGATGCAAAGTATTCATAAAGAATCCTACCCAAGTCTTCCGCCTCCGCGTACAGATTCCCTTTATGGACTCTAATAGGCCCCACTCTTTCTCTAGTTATCATCGTGCTCTTAATGTATTTGTAAAACATCTTTGGGTTTTCCCAGATTTAATTGCCAACATTCTCTCATGTTCTCTCTTTGCTTTCCTGATATATTTTTTAATTGCACCTCTGCACCTCTAGAGTTTCTGCAGTATTGAGTTATTGGTATCTGTCATAAGCTTCCCTTTTTTTCGTTAACTTTCTCTGTATGTCTCCTGACATCCCGGGAGCTCTAGATTTGTTCGTCCCACCTTTGTTTTAAGGGAACATACTTGCTCTGTCCCCTCAGGATCTCCTCCTTGAATGCCTCCCACTGCTCTGACACTGATTTACCAGCAAGTAGCCGTTCTCAGTCCAATTTGGCGAAATTCCATCTTAGCTCAGCAAAATTGGCTTTACCCCAATTGAGAACTTTTATTCCTGGTCCCCTTTGTCCTTTTCCATAACTACCCTAAACCTTACTGAGTCTGATCACTCGCACCAAAATGCTCTCCCACTGATACCCCTTCTACCTGCCCCTCTTCGATCACAAGACCCAGTCCAGAACCGTCCCTCCCTTGATGGGCTTGTTACATACTGGATAAAGAAGTTCTCCTGAATGCATTTTTGGAATTCTCCACCATCTGTACCATTCACACTCTCATTTTATCAGTTAATATTCGGGTCGTTGAAATCCTCCACTATTACAGCTCGATAGGTTTTGCACTTCTCAACAATCTGCCCATATATTTGTTCTTCTATCTCCCTCTAACTGCCCAGGGTCTATAGTGCACTCTCAGTCGTGTGATCGCCCCTTTTTTGTTCTTTAATTCAACCCACATGGCCTCGTTTGATGACCCCTCGAACACATCTTTCCTTTTCACAGCTGCAGGATCCGTCAATAATCTCACACAACTCAACTGAAAGCAGCCGGAATGTGCAGATTTGAGAGGGGCTTTCTGCACCGTCAGGGCTGGAAACTGTCGAGTTTGAATGTGTACCGAACTGTACAGAGTATTCAGTAAATATAGCAGGACTGGGAGACATTGTGCTTTGTTAAAAGTGAACCAGAAATGCACATTATTCAATGTTTCTTTTCTTCAATTGAACATGTTTTCAACTGGCTTTGAACCGGGAACTTTTTGCGTGTTAAGCGAATGTGATGACCACTACACTACGGAACCCACGCTTTCAAAGCAGACTGCAACCTGAATGCAGCAACTTAGACCGCTCGGCCATCCTGACTGCTTAATATTATGTGTGGCCACCTGCAGTTTGATTTTGAACTTTTGTGTCCTGTCACATGAAATAAATGAGGACAGCAGCCGTATCTCTGCCTGACACTGGGCAAATATTGAGACAGACCTTGGAGCAAGGGTCTGGTTATTGCGAAACAGCAAAAATATATTAATTCTGGAATTACCCGAAAAAACAGTGACCTCAACATGATTTAAACATGCAACCTCTTGATCGGGAGGACAGATGTGCTACTGTTGCACCATGAGGCCTAAACCCTGAGTCTGAGATGTTCGTCTATATGAAGGTTCTGCAATAAAAGGGGCTTTAAAATCCCCGCCCGTTCCCACCGGGTGTCAGAAGCAGCGCTCACCTGCCAGTCACCGTATGTTTATTTGTTAAACTTTTGTGTTGCTTTCACGGGAAAGCATCATTAATTAACCCGTCACCTTCCTTTGCACAATGAAAGAAATGCTATCTGAGGGACAGTCGATACTTCAATCAATAAAAAGAGCAAATACTGGAAGTCTCAGCAGGTCAGGCAGTATTTGCCAGGAGACCAAACTCGCCTCCTATTGTTCACCCACAGCAAGTTTAAACATAATTTTCCCGCTCGAGATCGAACAGGGAACTTTTCACGTGTAAAGCAAATATGATAACCGCTACACTACAGAAACCTCTGTCACAGTAGCCTCAACAGAGGGGAGCTGACCAGTGAGCTCCCTCTGTGCTGATCACCACTGATTTTTAATGTGGAAGCAAGTCATCCTCGACTTCGGGGATTACCTAAGAAGAGAGGAGGATCCGGAATGTGTTGGCTCACCTGAAACAACTTCTGTCCCACACTGAAAGTTCTCAATCCTTCTCCTCCGCTGCCTTTACAGAAATGTCACGGATCATCCAGCCACATCCTCACAGTGGGGTCAAAGAGGCTCCTACCATCTCCCCGCGATCAGCGAACTCACCCAGTTTGTAAAATTAAACCCTGAACACGTGTCCCGCAAAGGCCAGGAGAAGAGGGAGAGTGTGTAAGCTCGTTCTGTAACAGATAGTAATGGGGTTATTAACGGCGATTACAGCAATCATTAATCCTCTCACACACCTCAATTATGTTTCTGCGATGAACTGATTGAGAATGGAAAGGGTTAATGCTCGGGATCTTAACCACTCGACCAGGGAACAGCTTCAATAATTTGTAAAAGTATAAAAATATATAATTATATATGAACCTGAATATCAACGGTTAGCTACCTAGACCTCATGGCGCAATAGTACTGCATCTAACTTTGAGTGAGAGAAGTTGTTCCACAGTGACACCCATTTCATCTTTTGTTGCCTTTTAAACACTAGAAACTGAGACATGGAGAATAAATAGAGAAATAAAAGCATAGGGATACAGACAAGAGGAAGAGAGAAGGGGAAATACTGTCCCCACCCAGAACTAATGCAGAAACTCCTCTGCTGCGCTCGGGGTGGCCACCCACAGCCTGGATACACTAACATCCCAACAGCTCATTGACTGTCGGAGTGGGACCGTGCGGCGCTTCAGAAGACAGGACGAAAAAGCAAAGTCACTGATTCGGTCTCATGTCCTTCTCTAATCAAGAGTAGCTACACACAAGAACTTGTTTTTATAATGGCTACACATTATCTCTATGATTGTTAAGCATTTGGTTCGTTGATCGAACAACATGATTTTTGCTTTGATCGAGATTAAATTAAATTTGCGAGAAGTCCAGGGTTCAAATCCTGGATGAGCCCGAATTTTGAAATTTTGCAAAGAAGGACTTGCATTTCTGCAGTGCCTTTCAGGAACTCATGACGTCCCAAAGCGCTTTACAGCCGTTGAGTTATGTTTGAAGTGTTGCAGTGTGGGGAAAGATGTGCCCAAATCACCCCACACAAACCTCAACTCTTTGCGAAGGATTT
This sequence comes from Pristiophorus japonicus, assembly GCF_044704955.1. Lineage (NCBI taxonomy): Eukaryota > Metazoa > Chordata > Chondrichthyes > Pristiophoridae > Pristiophorus > Pristiophorus japonicus. The sequence continues at coordinate 122,965 of NW_027254505.1, forward strand.
TGGTGCAAATAATCAGGTGCCTCAGGAACTTGGACTTTCTTTGAATGAGTTCTGCTTGTACCTGTATTCAAGCTTGAAATAGCAACTGGGCTTCCATCTCACGGGAGCAGTGTGTAGCGATTAGCGAGTAGGTGACGAGGTTTGGGGTTGATGTGCGTCGCTTTCAATCTTTGAAATTCACCCAAACAAAGAAACGGTAAATCCAACTGTCGCTATAAGCATTTTGTTCGGATTTAATCACAAGAATATCCGCAGTCAAGAGCTGAAAAAGAATTAAAACTTAATACCGGCTTTGGGACAATCAGAATACTTCATCACAGACAAGGCACCGGAAGGCTGGAAGGTAGATCACACCGGTTGTGGGAGAGCTGGTTGACGGTGACATGGAAGTGTCTGCAATGTGCGGGACCAGACTGCTTCCACACATCCACAATGAATGTCCCACACTTTATTTGGGAAAAGTACAACTGAGAGTGGACAAGTTCCATCCCGGTCGGAGCAATCTGAAGCTTTAACTGACTGACACCCTGGTTTGGGAGTCTTGCAATGTATGCTTATGTTAGTCTCTGTGGCGCAATGGGTTACCATGTTTGGATATTAACCAACTGGTTTGTGGTTCAAAGCCATTTACTGTTTTTCCCCAAGGATTCGGTGCCGCACGGTTCCAGGTTGTTATTGTGCGTTTTGGCTGCACAAATATATTCCACAAACGTTGCCAGCTGTGCTGTTATCCAGTGAGTTCCCACTCGAATACTTTTAGAGCATTCAGTTCATGTAAAACGATAACAATTTTTTCTATGGATCATGTTCCTCCATCCAGCCCACTAGAAATAAGTTATGTTATTGGGTTTACAGGAACTGGTGGAAATTGTCTGGGCTATCGTTATGGCTTTGCTCAGATTCTGGGTTTCAACAGTCAACAGTTTGCGAAGGATTACCTCATGCCAATGCCAAGCACGAAAAAGGCAGAGCGAAGGGCCAAATGGCCAACTCCTGCTCCTGGTTCCTGTGTTCTTATGCAGAGCACAGAACAAATGATTAAATTATCAATTCTCCCTCAGTTCGCATTTCATTCATTGTGCAGAAAAGTTAATGGGTTCATTAATGATGTTTTCCCATGAAAGCAACATAAAAGTTTAAGGAAAATAATTCACCCAACATGGGGCTCGAACCCACAACTCTAGGTTTAAGAATCTCATGCTCTACCGACTGAGCTAGCTAGGCTTCTCAAAATCTTCCTTGTCAATCCCCTTTAGAACATTGTCCGTGTCAATGAGATCACCTCTCTTTCTTCTGAACTCCAGAGAGTATCAGCATATTCTACACAATCTCTCACCATAGGACAGTCCTCTCATCCCAGGAATCAATCTGGTGAACCTCTGTTGTACCATCTGCAAGGCAAATGTATCCTTCCTTCGATAAGCAGACCAAAACTGTGCACAGTACTCCAGGTGTGGTCTCACCAGGGCCCTGTACAATTGTAGCAAGATGTCCTTACTCTTATACTGTGGACTATATATTAGGTACGATGGGGCAAGTGCCCTGTTTTTCTCCTGATCACTTGCTGTACCTGCATACTAACCTTTTGTGTTTCATGCACAAGTACCCCCAGGTCCCACTTTACTGCGGCACTTTGCAATTTTTCTCCATTTAAATAATAACTTGCTCTTTGATTTTTTTGTGCCAAAGTGTATGACCTCACACTTTCCAACATTATACTCCATCTGCCAAATTTTTGCCCACTCGACTGAGCCTATCTGTGTCCTTTTGCAGATTTTTTGTGTCCTATTCACATCTTTTCCTCCCATCTTTGTATCGTCAGCGAACTTGGCTACGTTACACTCGGTCCTTTCTTCCAAGTCGTTCATATAGATTGTAAATAGTTGGGGTCCCAGCATTGATCCCATCGGCACTCCCCTAGTTACTGATTGCCATCCCGAGAATGAACCATTTATCCCTCCTCTCTGTTTTCTGTTCGTTAGCCAATTCTCTATCCATGCTAATATATTGCCCCCAACCCCATGAACGTTTATCGTGTGCAGTAACCTTTTATGTGGCACCTTGTTAAATGCCTTCTGGAAGTCCAAATGGTCACATCCACAGGTTCCCCTTTATCCACCCTGTTCAGTACATCCTCAAAGAATTCTAGAAAATTTGTCAAACATGACTTCCCCGTCATAAATCCATGCTGACTCTGCCTGACCGAATTATGCTTTTCCAAATGTCCTGTTACTGCTTCTTTAATAATGGACTCCAACATTTTCCCAACCACAGATGTTAAGTTAACTGGTCTATAGTTTCCTGCTTTTTGTCGGCCTCTTTTTTAAAATAGGGGCGTTACATTTGCAGTTTTCAAATCTGCTGGGACCTCCCCAGAATCCAGGGAATTTTGGTAAATTACAACCAATGCATCCACTATCCCTGCCGGTACTTCTCTTAAGACCCTAGGATGCAAGCCATCAGGTCCAGGGGATTTATCCACCTTTCTTCCCATTATCTTACTGAGTTCTACCTCCTTAGTGATAGTGATTGTGTTAAGTTCCTCCCCCGCTATAACCCCTTGACTATCCACTGTTGGGATATTGTTTGTGTCCTCTACCGTAAAGACTGATACAAAATATTTGTTCAGAGTTTTTGCTATCTTCATGTTCCCCATTACTACTTCCCCGGTCTTGTCCTCTAAGGGACCAACATTTAAATTAACCACTCTTTTCCTTTTTATATACCTATAGAAACTCTTGCTATCTGTTTTTATATGTTGTGCTCGTTTACTTTCATAGTCTAGCTTCCCTTTCTCAATCATTTTTTTAGTCATTCTTTCCTGGCTTTTAAAAACTTTCCAATCTTCTGTCCTCCCACTAGTTTTGGCCATTTTGTATGCCCTTATTTTTAATTGGATACCGTCCTTTATTTCTTTAGTTAGCCACAGATGGCTATATTTTCTTTTACACCCTTTTCTCCTCACTGGAATATATTTTTCTTGAAAATTGTGAAATATCTCCTTAAATGTACACCACTGTTCATCAACTGTCCAACACTTTAATCTATTTTCCCAGTCCACTTTAGTCAACTCTGCCCTCATACCTTCATCATCTCCTTTATTTAAGCTTAGTATGCTGGTTTGAGATCCCACTTTCTCACCCTCCATCTGAATTTGAAATTCAATCATGCTGTGTGTTATGCTCATAATAAAGTGATACAACTAAGCACTGTATGCAATGAGTAAGTGTGACCTTAGCTCCTTTAATTAAACTCCAGAGTGCAGGTACAGGATGGGAGGCCTGCTTATATACAGTGCTCCCAAGGGATGCTGGGAAACCTTGGGACTCCAACAGGTATGCCCTCTGGTGGTGGTATGATACAGGTTGCCAAGGTTTACAGACATAACACTATGATCACTCATTCCAAGGGGATCCTTTATCAGGAGATTGTTTATTAATCCTGTCTCATTGCACAGGACCTGATCCAACATAGCCTGCCCCCTGGTTGGTTCCGTTATATACTGCTCAAGGAACCCGTCCCTTATGCACTCTATGAACTCTTCCTCAAGGCTACCCTGACCAATTTGATTTGTCCAATCAATATGGAGATTAAAATCATCCATGATTATTGCTGTTCCCTTTTTACAAGCCACCACTATTTCCTGGTTTATACTCCGACCAACAGAGTTGCTACTGTTAGGGGCCAATAGACTCCGCCCACCAGTGACTTTTTCCCCTTATTATTCGTTATCTCCACCCATACTCTTTCAACATCCTGATCATTTGAGCAAATATCGTTTCTCACTATTGCAGTGATTCCATCCTTTATCAATAGAGTTACCCCACCTCCTTTTTCTTTCTGTCTGTCAAATACCCCTGAATATTTAATTCCCAGTCCTGGTCACCTTGCCATCACGTCTCTGTAATGGTTATCAGATCATACCCATTTGTATCTATTTGTGCCGTCAACTCATCTATTTTGGTACGAATGCTACGTGCATTGAGACAAAGTGCCTTTAAATTTGTTTATTTACCCTTTTTACCTGCTTGTTTCCTCTCTCTTTCAAACTCACTTTCTTTATTTTTGTTTTCTAATTGCACCATTACTCCCCTCCCTACTGAATCTATTCTCAGGTTCCCATCCCCCTGCCAAGCTAGTTTAAACCCTCCCCAACAGCACTAGCAAACTAACAAAAGCGAGGATATTGGTCCCGGCTCTGTTTAGGTGCAAACTGTCCGGCTTGTAAAGGTCCCACCTCCCCCAGAAGTGGTGCCGATGCCTCAGGAAACTAAAGCCCTCCTGCCTGCACCATCTCTCCAGCCATGTATTCACCTGCTCTATCCTCCTATTTCTGTACTCACTCGCTCGTGGCACCGGGAGTAATCCGGAGATTACTACCTTTGAGGTCCTGCTTTTTAATATCTCTCCTAGCTCCCTAAACTCAGCCTGCTGGACCTCATATCTCTTTCTACCCATGTCATTGGTCCTGATATGGACCATGACCTCTGGCTGTTCACCCTCTCCCCCACCGAATGGAGGTGATGATGTTCCCATGCGCCTGCTGCCCTTGTCCTTCTAGACGGTAGAGGTCACGGGTTTGGGAGTAGCTGCCGAAGAAGCCTTGGCGAGTTGCTGCAGTGCATCTTGTAGATGGTGCACACTGCAGCCACGGTGCGCCGGTGGTGGAGGGAGTGACTGTTGAAGGTGGTGGATGGGGTGCCCATTAAGCGGGCTGCTTTGTCCTGGATGGTGTTGAGCTTCTCGAGTGTTGGAACCGTACTCATCCAGGCAAGTGGAGAGTATTCCATCAGACTCCTGACTTGTGCCTTGTAGATGGTGGAAAGGCTTTGGGGAGTCAGGAGATGAGACACTCGCCGCAGAATACCTAGCCTCTGACCTGCTCTTGTTGCCACAGTATTTATGTGGCTGGTCCAGTTAAATTTCTGGTCAATGGTGACCCCCAGGATGTTGATGGTGGGGGATTTGGCGATGGGAATGCCGTTGATAGCCGGGCCTGCTTAAGTTGCATGTTCCCATCGCTGATTGCTGCCAGGCGCCTACTGGCTCCGCCCCGTGGGTTTACCTCGAACTTCAAACCACGAAACCGGTTCTCCTGAATTCCAAGGTGTGTACGGAAATCAACTTACAAAAGCCCTGTCCTTATCCACAGGGATTGCGGCAATTTTCTGATCGCAAAGTGCTTTCGGTCCTTGTCCTTGTCCAGAAAATTGCAGATGTGGAAATTGGGGAGTTTAATGACTTTGAAAGGAGAACATTGTTGTTTGGTGCAGTTCCGGTCAGAGAAATCTTTGTGAAAGGAACTTTTGGTAGAGAGAGGGATTGAGCATTTCAGCTTGTTCCTGAACACTTCTCTCTGGGCACTGATTTTAGCAGCAGTTTCTGTAGTGTAGCGGTTAGCATGTTTGCTTTACATTCGAGAAGTCCATGGTTTGAACCTGGGCAGAAACATTATTTTTCCATCGGAAAATAGGTGCAGGAGTAGGCTATTTGGCACTTCAAGCCTGCACCACCATTCAAAAAGATCATGGCTGATCATTCCCTCAGTACCCCTTTCCTGCTTTCTCTCCATATCCCTTGATCCCTTTAGCTGTACGAGCCTGAGAAAAAGAGTGTTTGAAGATCAGTCCCTCAAATCTGCCACAAAGCTCATGGTCTACAGGGCTGTAGTAATGCCTGCCCTCCTGTATGGCTCAGAGACATGGGCCATGTACAGTAGACACCTCAAGTTGCTGGAGAAATACCACTAGCGATGTCTCCGCATGATCCTGCAAATCCCTTGGGAGTACAGATGCACAAACATTAGCATCCTCGACCAGGCCAAATCCCCAGCATTGAAGCACTGACCACACTTGATCAGTTCCGCTGGGCAGGCCGCATTGTCCGCATGCCAGACACGAGACTCCCAAAGCAAGCACTCTTCTCGGAACTCGTCCACGGCAAACGAGCCAATGGCGGGCAGAGGAAGTGTTACAAGGACACTCTCAAAGCTTCCCTGATAAAGTGCGACATCCTCATTGACACTTGGGAGTCCTTGGCCATAGAGCGAACTAAGTGGGGGAAGTGCATTCGGGAGGGCACTGAGCTCCTCAAGTATAGTCTCCGAGAGCATGCAGAAATCAAGCGCAGGCAGCGGAAAGAGCGTGCGGCAAACCAGGATCCCTGCCCACCCTTTCCCTCAACGACTATCTGTCCCAATGTGACAGAGACTCTGCTTCTTGTATTAGACTGTTCAGCCACCAGAGAACTCATGCTTAGAGTGGAAGCAAGTCTTCCTCGATCCCGAGGGGCTGACTATGATGATGAGCGTATTATTGTAACATTATTTATTTCCCATCCCTATTTGCCCTTCGGACGGTGATTGTCTGGAATCACTGCACTCCATGTTAGGGAGGGAGCTCCAGGGTTCTGACCCAGCAACAATGAAGTAATGACGATATATTTCCAAGTGAGGATTATGTGCGACTTTGACAGAGAAACACATGGGAACACCACCACCTGCAGGTTCCACACCAAGTCACAGCCCATCCTGATTTGGAAATATATCGTCATTCCTTCATCACCGCAGGGTCAGAATTCTGTCCATCCCTCCCTACCTGCACTGTGGGAGTGCTCTCAGCATACGGACTGCCGCCCTCACTGCTACCTCCTCAAGGGCAGATAGGGAAAGGCAATAAAGGCTGGCAGTGAGGGCCACAGCCCGTGTTTGGATAAAAACCCTTCAACTAAGAGCATGCTCGCAAGCTATGTGACTGCAGAGCCTTGAATACACAATCCAGGCTGACATTTCCAGTACGGAGGGAGTTCCAGTGGAACATTAAACCGAGGTCATGTAAATATCACACGGTACAACGTCGCTGTCAGAGCAAGTGAGATCTGCCTGGTTTCTTTCCCAATATTTCATCTTCAGCCAATTGAGAAACAGCTTATCTGGTCTCCAGCACCGGACTACTTTAGGAACAAATATTGTGGTGTGAAAACCGACTGCTGCAAATCTAAATGTACAACATTGCCGACACGTCAATGCTACACATTGCTGGTTTTTGCAACTTTCTCTCGGGATGCTGGGTCAATTGAAATTTTAAAGAAAACAATTGCTAGGTTTTTGTTTGATAATGGTATCACTGTATATGGACCAAAGGAAGTTGAGGTACAGACAATTATGATTCAATATCGGAACAGGCTGGAGCGGCTGAATGACCTTCGCCTGTTCCTCGGTTCCTCTGACGGTATTTGCAAGACTCATGGTGTCAGCTTATGGTTGGCTGCAGCTGAGTGTCCTCATTGAGTCAGTCCCAGCTTGTATCAGACTTTAGTCGGGAACGTGTCAACATTTTCAGGGATTGTGCAGAGTTTACACATTCCGAAAGCTCTGAGAACCTCCGTCTTTACCGGAGCCTGTGGGACTGGGGCACTATGTGGTTGCATGGACTGTAGAGCGGTGGGATCAGATTCAGTCATCATTTGCAAAAGGCACTTGGATAAATACTTGATGGGGAAAGGTTGCCTGGCTGTGGGGGAAAGGGCAGAGAGAGGGTTGACTGATTGGATAGGGCTTTCAAAGAGCTGGCACAGACACGATGGGCCGAATGTACTCTTTCTGTTCTATATTATCTAACATTCTCTATGATTCTACCTCCAGTGGGAGCCCTGACCATGTTCGTGTCCAATGGAGCCTTTCCTCGTGGCACAATATTGCACGGGATACTCCGGAGTCCATACATGCAGATTGTCGTCAGGCTCCAGTGGGCGGCGGCCTATAGGAGTGAGTTCCTGTTCTCAGGGGATACTGGGAGCTTGCTGTTCTTACAGTGCAGCCAGAGTATGATCTACTGTTCTAATACCATCGACAGGAGCCTTTGAATAATCAGTACTGTGTCAGTGTGTTCAGAGGTCTATGGTAAGAGAGATAATATCTCCCCAGCAGTGTCTCAACATTTACAGGGGATCTGGGAGGGGGTCACAAGTTACATGCAGTAAAGGTGTCTTGTCACAGTCAGGCAGTTCCTGGACTGTGGCAGCATTTACAGGGGAGTGTGGACGTGTGTTTCAGGAGTGCTTCAGCTTTTATTCAAAGAGTCCTCAGAGGGAGGTCTAGAATAAATGCCGATTTTATTGTGGGTTCCATGAGAGTGAGAACACCAGCGGCTGGTCGGGGCCATAAACGGAGCGGCGAGCGGCCTGGAGCAGTGCGAAGGCGTAATACTTCAGGGAGCAGCGCAAGCTGGTGCAGGAGGGCGATGGCAGACAAGTGACGTCATCAAGGTCCAGGTCGATAATTGGAGCATGGGCAGATACAGCAGGAGCAGCGAGATCGGGGCGAAGGAGTGGTGAGAGACTGTGGAGGGATGTGATCGGGGCCCAGGGGAGGCGTGAGTTCAGGGCCAGGAGCCCAGGGTTAGCACGGGCCAGCCCACACTGCGATATGTGTGCACTGGGTCCGTGCAGCAGAGCTGGTCTCCAGTCGTCTCGGTTAACACTTGCCACTGGACCAAGACCTCGCTCTGTCAAGCCCGTGTGATGGCTGGGGTGCAACGGCCACCACACGTTAAAAAAATTCACGCACAGGTATCTTCCACCCTTCGGGATGTAATTCAGGACCTGGAATATTAGGTCCTTCATTGAAACACCTGTGAACTCATCCTTTTTTGGCGCCGAAGCAAGTCATCCTCGCTTTGAGGGACTGCCTATGGTGATGATGATGCAATATTTACAGCGCGTGTCTGACAGTTTCCCCCTTTGTGGAAGAATTGACGTCAGTCTGTGGTGGAGTGATTGGAAGGTGGTTACTCGAAAGGTTTTAGTGTTTACAGGGGGTAACCGGTGATGTCACATGCTCACAGGCCTGCCGAGCAGTGTGTCTGTGTAAAGGACCATTCTATCATCCGTCCCTTCATTGTCTGACATCTGTCTGACTGGGTCAATGTTTGAAGACCCAATCACCATGTCTGGTCAATGTTTGCGGTTATCTGAGAAACCTCGTCAACATTTACAGGTGCTCCCAGGAGTCGGGGGGCAGAGGCTTGCAACAACTTTCCCACAAATATCGATAGTATTTTACAATATTTACGGGGATCCAGCGTCAATATTCATTGGTGAACCAGAGAATAACAGAGGTTTGTCGGTGATTTTCGGCAGTGGTTCTTTATTTAGAGTGCTCCATGAAATTGTTCATCTTTGCAGAGGGTGCGAGAGTCAGACAATATTTTCAATGGGCCCCTGAGAGTCACCATGGAAATTTGGTCTGGACCCCTCGATATTCTTCAGATCGACAGAACCCAGATAGACCGAGACCAGATGTGAATGTTAACATCTGCAAAGTGGTTCCGGAGTTCCCTAATGTCACAGGGTTGTATTGCATCATAGAAACAATCTCAAACAAGGAAACAGATCTCCTCCCACTTGTAAGCTGACTTCGAAAACTCAATCCCGTTTTATTTTCACCAATTATCATCTGGTCTCTGGTGGAACATGTGGCGAATAAATGTTGTTCTATAAAAAATGTGCAAGAACAAGGGATGGGCTGAATCTGTTTGTTCTAATTAATGTCAGCCTCCATGGATCATCATTGATTCATTAGAGGGTTTCTGGTATTATAAATGAGAAGGCACATCTTCCAGTGTCAGTGGATTCTGTGTCGCTCATAGAAAGGGGAGCATGGCTCGGAGTGAAAGGCTGCAGATTCACAGGTCTTCAGCTTTCACACAAAGCGGAAGATGGACCTTTATGGAACATCTCAAGATGCATTTTCTTTTTCGGGATATACAGAGTATTTACTATCCAGTCTTGGCTGCTTTCGGTGTTCCTTGTAAGTCACTTCTTCCCGATATGATTGATATAATGCGTGCTTTCATGCACTGTTGTCCTTTCCATTCACTATCCCACCTTGCCTGCTGTTGGTGAACCAAGTCATTGACTGTATGAAGTTATAACTTCTGTAAACCATGCTCAGTTGTGTGACTGTTCTGAACATGTATTCTCCTAAATCTGCTGCTGTTACTGGAGCAGGTAAGTTACTGTACTCAACTAATAAATCCAACAATATTCTACATTATTTATTTTCCGATTATTTCTGTCACGATATTAGTGGTTACTTGTATTGAGTATATTGCATCTGCTGTGTGGTTAATAATGTTGCATTTTCCCCTGACATGATTGCTTCTCCAATCGTTTATTGACTGGCCGAGCTCAGCGACTTCACTTTTCACGATTTGTTTGATTTGTTACAGCCGTATTAAGCAGCTGTCGTTCTTTGAGTCTGGAACACCATCAGTATTGTTGGGTGATTCTTTGTGTTGAGTATTCTGTATTGTGCTGCTCGCACTGAGCATGTGTTGCAAACTGGAAAGCTGCCTTGCAGCACTTTGATGGTCTCTGCAGAAATTCTGTGTGATGGCGAATTATAGAACGAATCCAGATAGACAGATGGTCAGTACAATGTGAAATAATTCAGCTCCCGTCAGTTGGCTGTATCATTCTCCCCTATCGACCACTTCGCCTTCCTGCCACTATTTTAATGGTTAGGTTATGATCAATTTAAAACACCAATGCTGTTCTTATCATTTAGTACACTATAATTATGCAATTGTTGTGTGAGTATGTTTAACTGTATTGCTACCCGTGTGAGTCGTGTCACAATATCCCGCTTTAATTGCCTTCAATATATTCCCTTGTTTTGTGTCTCACAATGCAGCCAGTTTTATTTATTTGTTCCAGGCGAGTTTTTATTGCCCATCCCTCGTTGTCCTTGAGAAGCTGGTGGTGACCCACCTTCTTGAACTGCTGCAGTCCAGTGCGGTGAAGGTGCTCCCACAGTGCTGCTAGGGATGGAGTTCTCGGAGCTTAACCCAGCGACAATGAAGGAACTTGATGTTCCTGTACACACACTCACTTTCATGGTTTAAATACAACAAATGGTACATCTTCACTTTGAATCATGGGCTTCAGATCAGAGATACACTTTGAAATCTTTTCGCAACCCACTGTTGATTGAATACTGGTCGGTTTTCACAATGTGTACCGCTAACACTCTTTGTTACTGATGTGTGTTTCGGGGATTTGAAAAGGGTTGCATTTATAGTTTTCATGCAATAATATGCTTAATCGGTTAAGCACCAGTGATATGATCTTTAATCATTGCTTCGAGATTTATTCCATGCCCATGTAACACTGACACTCCAGCGAGACGCCCACTAACCTCCGATTATCGTCCACTCTATTTATCGTAAATGATTAGAATTAGTTGCATCTAATGTTTAATAATTTGCTTTTTTAAGGTCATGTCCCGTACAAATTGCGAACACACTCATTCCTTACGAGCAGTTGAAACACCGCAGGTTAGCACGATTCAAACTATTTTGGCCTATGTTGCAGCAGCAGACACTGAGCTATGAGCAGCAGGTGATACATAAGCTGGCACTTGTCTATAAGCCAGGGTCTCTGGATAGAGATCAGGGACAGGGACCATGGCTGGTGGTCCTCCTACATACCGAGTCACTGGGATTCCATCAGCAGTAGGATCTAGGACTCATTTACCATCGCCAATCCAGGGTCACTGAGACCAATTCAATCTCTGTGACACAACACTTTCCCACGACTGGGTTTGGCACATTCTGGTCCTGTTTGATTCCGTGTTACAGCCCTCGTCGCTTTGAAGATTTGACCTGTGTCAGGCTCCTATATTGACCACTGCTCTTTTCTTCATTAAATTAATATGTTATTCCTATGTTAAGTTTAATGTCAGGCAAATATTGATTTCACCATTTAATATTGATTATTTTATGGTAAATAAAATGTCTGTACAAATAATATTTCTCGCGGATAAAATAACCAGAATCTATCATTGATTGCATTCACTAAATGTCATCTTTGGCCAATGTTTCAATCACACAGAGGCCTTTTTTCTCATTCTCTTCCTTCTCCTTTCATTCCTTACAGTTAACATCTTGACGATTGTGATCCTGTCTCGAGGAAAGTGCGGTCTCTCCAAATCTGTCACTCGCTACCTGGTGGCCATGGCAGCGGCGGATCTACTGGTCATGATCATCGATATGGTACTGAGACACCTCCCTGTCATTTATTACACAGAGTTCCTGTTCATGAGGGCCATCCCAGTGTGCAATATCCACGCGGTCGTGCTTTACGCAGTCACGGACTGTTCCGTCTGGTTCACCGTCAGTTTCACCTTTGATCGATATATCGCCATTTGCTGCCAGAAGCTGAAAGCTAAATATTGTGCGGAGAAAACGGCGCTGGTTGTTATAGCAACAGTTACTATGATGTCCTTTTTAAAAAATACTTTCTGGTTCTTTATGTACACGAGTAGATACTGGTTCATCAACCAATCCTGGTTTTGTATTGTAACAGATAGTGTGGCAGAGTCACCAATTTGGGGTGCAGTTGAATTCTTTCATTACACGTTAACGCCAAGCACTGCGTTTATTTTGGTCCTGCTGTTCAATGCTTTAACGGTCAGGTATATTTTTGTGGTCAGCAGAGCCCGCAGGAGACTCCGGAGTCCCGTCGGTGAGGAGAGTCCCAGTGACCCAGAGATGGAGAACCGCAGGAAATCAATGATTATACTGTATGCTGTCTCGGGGAATTTCATTCTGTTATGGGCGTTATATATGATATATTGTATTTATTGGCGAATGGCCTACCTGGGATATAAGGCTGTGTATCTACCTGTGTTTGTACGGGAGTTAGGGTTCATGCTTCAACTCATGAGTTGTTGCACAAACACCTGTATTTATGCAATGACACAGCCTAAGTTCAGAGATGAGATGAAGATTCTGTTAAAATATCCCTTCATTGCAATTGTTAAATTAATTAAAAAATGAGAACAACCCAACACTTGAAATCAATTTTGTCTCAACTTATTTCAGTCCCACTCCCTAGCAGCCTCAGTGATTGGGACATAATGGGTCCCATGCATTGCAAAGTGTCTGTTTTGCAGATGACACTAATTTCAGAGGGACAGTAAGTAGTACAGATGTGAGCAGGCTCTTACAACAGGATTAGACAGATGGAGTGAGTGGGCAAAACTATGGCAAATGGTGCAATGTGGGGAATTGCATCCAATTTGCAGCAAAGAAAGTTAAATTGAAGCCATTTCTAAACGGAGAGAAAGGAGGATCTGTAGAGGGTTGAACAGATTTTCGAGTCAATGTACACAAATGATTAAAACCAAGTAGATAGGTACAAAAAGCGATAAAACGTGCTCATGGCTGTTGGAACTTACCTCAAGAGAGCTGGAATACAAAGTGGTGGTAGTTATTCTACAGTTGCATCAAGTCTTGCTCAGACCCATCTGGAGAATTACTTTCAGTTTGAGCATCTGACCTCAGAAGGATATGGTGGCACTGGAGGAGTACTGCGCAGATGCACCAGAATGATACCCGGGCGAAAAGGGTTAAAATACGAGGAATGGTGGCATAAACATGGATTTTATTCCCTAGTTCAGGGTGATTGAGACGTGATCTGATCAAGCTGATTAAAATTTGAAAAGCAATCTCTCGAGTAAGTAAAGAGAAATGATTGCCTCTGGAGTTGTGATTAAGAACAAAAGGGTTACCATCTTAAAATCAGAGCTCAGGCGTTCAGGAGGGAAATGAGAAATCAGGTTGTCGCACAAGGTTACTAGAAATCTGGTGCTCTCTCCCCCACAAAGCTGTGGATGCTGGGGCACAATTGGAGCGGTTAAGACGGAGCTCGACAGTTTTGTGTTGGGAAAGTTTCTCAAAGCATGAGGAGCAAAGCTGGGTAAATCGAGTTGGGCGCAGATCAGCCCCGATCCAATTGGGTGGTGGAACAGCCTCGAGTAGATGAATTACCTGCACCTCTTCCTAATGTTCCTATTTTCATATCCAAATGCAACCAATTCCGTTTCTAGGGATATTCCCCTTTCGAAGTGAAAGAAATGGTAAGGGATATAAATTATAGCAGGCAAAAGAGCAGACAGAATGGTGGTCAGAATAATACTGAAGCTGGTGAACTAATCAACATTAGGGGGGTTGGAGAAATTGGCGATGTATGTAACACTTGCTTATATAGGTATAGCACACTTCTCACGCATTAAAACTATATCCTTAACCTTAGTAACACATACACGTCAGCAGTTACAATTTTGATTGGAAGTCTCTGAGGAAGAGATAAGACAGCCAGTATTTTGAGAACAGTTACTTTAGGCGATGTGCAGACTGGGGCAGAGGGCAAATAATGGAACAACACAATCATGGGAGATGGACAGTTGCATAGACCACTCAGAGCCAGTCTGATAAGAATCGACAAATCAATGTAACTCCGCTGATAGCAATGGACCTGTCGACGATTTTGTAGGCGGGTAGCCCCTCTCCAAAGCCTGTATAAATTATACTCAAAACCTCATGTATTTTGAAGGTTCCACACCGAACCTGACCTTGCATTGCTCGAAATAAAGCCGGTTAAACCTGACATTTAATTTGTTTACTTCCGTGGTCGTTATACAGAGGAGAAGGATGAGGTTTCGATTATCTATATCAGGTAGTCCACCCCGAGGGAGAGAAGCCTTCCTTTTACCCCTACATTTGCTGCTGCGAGCGGGTTTCAGACCCTCCGGCCTGGATGATGTGATAGCTAGCATTGGCAGTGAGTATGATTTTGTACCACATGCAGCTTTAGCATTGACGGGGAAGGAGGTAATATAGAATAGTCGAAAATAGGTGCGGGAGTAGGCCATTCGGCTCTATGAGCCTGCACCACCATTCAATATGATCATGACTGATCATGCAACTTCAGTACCCCATTCCTGCTTTCTCTCCATACCCCTTGATTTCTTTAGCATAAGGAGCACATCTGACACCCTTTTGAATATATCTAATGAACTGGCATCAACAACTTTCTGTGGTAGAGAACTCTCTGAGTTTACAATTCTCTGAGTGAAGAAGTTTCTCCTCATCTCGGTCCTAAATGGCTTACCCCTTATCCTTCGACAGGGACCCCTGGTTCTGGACTTCCCCAATATCAGGAACATTCTTCCTGCATCTAACCTGTCCAGTCTTGTCAGAATTTTATATGTTTCTATGGGATCCCCTCTCATTCTTCTAAATTCCAGTGAATAAAAAGCCGAGTCGATCCGTCTTTCGTCATATGTCAGTCCTGCCATCCCGGGAATCAGTCTGGTGAACCTTCGCTGCACTCCCTCAATAGCAAAAATGTCATTCCTCAGATTAGGATCTCAAAACTGTACACAATATTCAAGGTGTGGCCTCACCAAAGCCCTGTACAACTGCAGTAAGACTCCCTGCTTCTATACTCAACTCCTCTAGCTGTGAAGGCCAACATGCCATTTGCCTTCTTCACTGCCTGCTGGACCTGCATGCCAGCTTTCAATGACTGATATGCCATGACACCCAGGTCTCATTGGACCGCCCCTTTTCCTAATCTGTCATCATTCAGATAATATTCTGCCTTCCTGTTTTTTGCCATCAAAGTGGATAACCTCACATTTATCCACATTATACTGCATCTGCCATGCATTTGCCCACTCACCTAATCTGTCCTTGTCACCCTGTAGCCTCTTAGCATCCTCCTCGCAGCTCACACTGCCACCCAGCTTAGTGTCATCTGCAAATTTGGAGATATTACATTCAATTCCTTCGTCTAAATCATTAATGTATATTGTAAATAACTGGGGACCCAGCACTGAATCTTGCGGTATCCCACTAGTCACTGCCTGCCATTTTGAAAAGGACCTGTTTATTCCTACTCTTTGCTTCCTGTCTGCCAACCAGTTCTCTATCCACATTAATACTACCCCGATACCATGTGCTTTAATTTTGCACGCTAATCTCTTGTGTGTGACCTTGTCAAAAACCTTTTGAAAGTCCAAATAGACCACATCCACCAGTTCTCCATTGTCCACTCTACTAGTTACATCCTCAAAAAATTCTAGAAGATTTGTCAAGCATGATTTCCGTTTCATAAATCCATGGTGACTTGGACCGATCCTGTCACTGCTTTCCAAATGCGCTGCTATTACATCTCTAATAATTGATTACAACATTTTCCCCACTACCGATGTCAGGCTAACCGGTTTATAATTCCCTGTTTTCTCTCTCCTCCCTTTTTAAAAAGTGGGGTTAAATTAGCTAACCTCCAATCCATAGGAACTGATCCAGAGTCTATAGAATGTTGGAAAATGGAAAATGACCACCAATGCATCCACTATTTCTAGGGCCACTTCCTTACTTACTCTGGGATGCAGACTATGAGGCCCTATGTATTTATCGGCCTTCAATCCCATCAATTTACCTAACACAATCTGTATAAAGAACTAGAAGGGAGTAATCTGTCGAACAAAGTCATAGGGAACCACGGAAGGATAAAAACCAAGGTTGGGGATAGATGTATTGCCTGAAAAGAAGGAATACAACCTAAAAAGGGGTGTGAGTCCCCAGGATGTTTCGGAAAACTGGCCAGTGGGATAAAATTAAGATCAAGGGGAAGGGGGGGGGGGTCTCTGAGATATGGCCCAAAAGGGTCCCGAGTATAAGTGCTAAAAGGAAAACAAAGCGGTATTGTTAGAGGGGTCTAAAGGCTTGGAAACAGTACACGGAATCTGGTAGAGGGATAAGCTTATCCAGACGAAAACGTGTTTGCAATGGTCTTATGTAGTTTAAATTAACAAATTAACGGAGACACAAGCCCTCTGTGTAAAATGCTTGTTTTATACAAAATCTAATTTGAAGAAAGGAGATTTAAATGGAAAAATACGTAACTTAATAAATCCGAGTTGATATTGGCTGTGAAAAAGATATTGGTTTAATTGGAGGGTAATTAACCAATGAAAGCTGAATATTCTTAATGGCCACAGTGAAATCTCGGCTTTGTTTCAAAGTGTGAATATTGGAATACTCTATGTTGATAATGATTTTAAACTATGAGAAAGTTTCACTGCAGTCAAGAAAAATTGAAATTTCGGGTTTAAAAACCTTTTCAAAATGGTCGGTGCTTATCAAGGAAAAGTCCCGAACAGTCTAAACAAGCAGGAAGGTTTTGAAAAAAACGAGGGGAGAGGATCTAATCTATGCAAACTCAGCACAGGAAGGGGAAAAACTGGGAATTAGGAAATGTTGCTGAATTTAATTTCTTAAAAAAGATGGCACCGGCCAGAAGTTTAGCTTTTGTACCAAGAGAAATAAAATACAAGACTTTCTCAGTGAATGGGACCTTAAAAAAACATGAAATGCTGGAATGTCTATAGCTTGTGTGAAAAGGTAAACCGTGTGGCAGTTTCTCTGAGTGTTTAGACTATGATTTACTGAGCTAAGAAAAATAAGCCACAGTTGTCAGTACTTATTTTAAATTAGATTTCAGTAAACAAAATAGCTATTAAAAATGTGTGTTCTCGTTTTAAATCAATTAAAAAAAATCTTAGGCAAGTATTTGAATTGGAAGTTTAGAAAAATTGAAGTTTAAACTAAAAGGCTGTCTTTCCCGATGAGAAGGTTTTATTTAAAGCTAATTATAACAGCTTTACTAATGATTTCTGCTGTTTTAACGGATTCCTAATTTCTAAGCAAGTTTTGAAGGCACAAAGACCTGGGGTAAAAATGTTGTTGATTACGCGAAGTCACGTAATGACGTCAGGCCTTCTTACAAACCTGTAAAGGAGTTAAATCTTTCCATTAACAGCTGCTTTATACTGGACATTATTAATTTGGGTTTCTTAATAAAGGAAATGAAAAAGTAAGGATGGCAGCCAGAAAACTCACCTGACAGACGGAGGAAATGGTGGGATAGTCAGAATAAAGATAAAACGAAGAAAGCCTCTGTAATAATACTCGCCAGCTACAGAGGACAGATAAAAGAAATAGATACTCAAACAAAACAAATTCAATAATTAGAAGCTAAGATAAATAAGCTGGAGGAGATAAAAGACGGATAGTACGGTGCGCAGTCGTAGGAAAAAAATGCAAAGATTCCTCAAGCACGGGATGTTTAAAGACGAGCTAGGAGAAGCCCAGCAAAAGATAATGAAGTTGGGATTGAAAGTGGGGCATGATTACAATGAAGTGGGCAGAACAGGTGGAGGAGTTAAAGTCAGAACACAGGGAGAAGATACAAAACCAGCAGCAGAGACGAAGGGGGAGGAGACACCCCCCCGCACAGCTCCCCTGATATGTTTTAGCTGCAATAAGGGAGGAGGCGCAGGAAGGCGAGGCCCCAACAGGCAAAGAAGGGAGCACCCTTTGGCAGTATGTGGATGATATCCTTATTGCCTCCAGCACAGAACAACAACACACTAGCTTTAACTACAATGTGAGGAGCTCTACAGAGTGTGGGATTAAAAATAAATCCAAGGAAGGTGCAGTAGGGAAGGAGTGAAGTAACATATCTCGGACACATAATATCACAAGGGAAGAGACAGATGTCCGAGGACAGAAAGGAAACAATTCGATCACTGCCCAGGCCAGGGACCGTGACAGGGGTCAGGCAGATACTAGGGCTATTCAACTACGGCAGAAATGCCCAGATCAGGAAATTGTGGCTGTAAGGTTAAAACAAGCTCTCACAAGTGCTGCAGCCCTGGCATTACCCGACCAGAATAGGCCCTTCCACATCTATACCCACCACAGTAAAGATCATTAAATGGGGACAGGCATCGGCCAGTGGCAGAGTAATGTCGGGATACATACCCAGATACCTTAGTGGAATTGTTTAACACAGGAAGGCTAAAACCAGTATCCGACGTGCGAAGGGCAAGTTGGGAAGCATGCTCTTACCCCCCCATGGGACGGTGACAATAAAAGACAACTGTAACCAGCCTGCAGGGTGGATCATTACGCAGGGAGAGGAGAATCAGTGTAACACGACAGGAGAAGGCGAGGGAAGTAGTCAGGTTTCAGGAGGCAGACATGGATCTATACGTAGATGGGTCTCGGCGCTATATCAACGAGACACCATGGACGGGTGGGCCATGGGAGATAGCAGCAGACAGGTCAAAAGGGAAGGATTGCGAGAAGGGGGCTTATCAGCTGGAGTGGCTGAATTGGTGTCTCTCACCGAGGCTCTGAGGCTGGTGAAGGGAAAACGAGTAAACATCTCTGCAGACAGTCGATATGTTTTTGGAGTAGTGCATGATTATATGGTAGCCTGCAGCAGACAGGGATACATGACCTCAGGAGGAGGGGCGATTAAACATGAGGAGATTGTTAAACAATGAGTGGAAGGCTCCCTCCTACCCCAGGAGTGATAATAAAGGTCAAAGTGCACATAAACATTACCGACCAACACCAACAGGGAAACGCATGGGCAGACAAGGCAGCCACGCGGGTGGCAGAGACAGGTACAGTGGCCGGGGAAGCCCAGGTCGGAGCATGTACAATCGGGCCTGAGGAAGTAAACATGCTCAAGGTACAGGGAGAAGCCACTCCACAGGCAAAGGAGGGGTGGAAGTAGAGAGGGGCCCAAACCGGCGGGATATGGAGGAAAGATGGGAATGTGGTGGCCCCGGAAAGCATCTGGGGCAGCTGACTAAATCCATACAGGTAGGACCAACATGATAAGCTCGATGTCCAGATGCTGGTGGTGGAAGGGAATAGGGAGAGATATAGAGGACCACTGTACAAGGTGCGTGACATGCACCAAATATAACCCAGGGGGGAAAGTAAAGGTCAGAATGGGACATCAGCCCCGACAGAAAGGACCCTGGGAAAACGTGCAGGTAGATTTTACTGGACCGTTACCCAGCAACACGGAGAAGACAAACTGTCTGGTGATAATAGAGCAGTTTACGAAGTGGGTAGAAGCTTTCGCCACGAGAAATTGTTCAGCAGAAACTGTGGCCAGAATCCTAGCAGAGGAAATAATACCCCGATGGGGAATGTCACAGCAGCTGGACTCAGATCAAGGTCCCCACTTCACAGGGAAGGTGATGGAACAGACCTGCGCTTTACTAGGGATTAGGCAAAGGTTCCATATCCCATGCCACCCAGAATCCTCTGGATTGGTGGAATGAATGAATAGGACCTTAAAAACAGCCCGAGCTAAAACAATGGAGGAAAGTGGGAAAGGGTGGGTCGAGATGTTACCCCAAGGACTGATGATGCTCAGGGCATCCCCTCGTTGGACGACAGGACTGACACCCTTTAAACTAATGACTGGAAGGGCAATGAGACTGCCAGAGGTCTTGGTTACAGGAAGCGAGGACGTAGGAGCTTATAAAGACAGAATACGGAGATTTGTGATGGAACTCTGTAAGCAGTTACAAAACTTAAAAGCACAGGCTAGAGATCAGCAAGTAATCAAGGACTTCGAGAAGGACACTAAGGAACAGAAGGTCCATATAGCCCAAATAGGCAGTCAGGTAAAGATTAACCCCGAGAGGTCTGGACTCGCACCGAGATGGAACGGACCCCATCAGGTAATAATGGTGGATGACACGTGAGCCTCCGCAGATATTCGGTTTATAGGCAAACGGAAACACCGGACCCAGTTGAAAAACCATGGTCACTAACTAACCGGTGTTGACCGGGAAATATTATCTTTTACAGGATTCTGATGCTCGTGGAAACAACATGGAGTAACTCATCCGCATACCTAGGTCAACCGGCTGAGCAAGGCCTGTATTACAGGGGCTCGGATGACACTAGTTGTGATAAAGAATCAGGAATGCTGACGGTGACGGTCGGAACAACAGTGGACTTAAATTGCAGCATCGGATTAACAGGCACAAGACACGATAGCGAAGGTTTGTGTCGCCAATGGGGATGGGCCAATATTGCGGGAGTAACAGTTTGCATGAATTAGATTGCGGTGTGTTTTACAATGAAACGGGGGGACGAAGGTACTGCACCTGGGAAAAAGGGGCGGGGTGTACAGATAAGGTGCACGCCCAATTAACTTCAATATTCCGGAGTACCCCAGCAAGGGAAGGATTTTAAACCGTTCTCATAAAATACAGTGTGGAAATGAGATAGGGATAAAAGTTCATCACATGCAAAGAGAAAATGAATGATTGAAGATACCACTGTCCCTCAGTAACTATATTATTAGTTCTTTCATTCTGAAAAAGTTTATCGGTTAATTAACAGTGATTAAATGAATTCTTATTGTTTCACATTAACTGCATGTCGGCAATTTTATAAGGTTTTGATTTAGAACCGGTGTTACAAAAGTTACCGTCCTGACCTGGAATCAAAGCTGTTTTTCGGTGGTGTAAGGAGTGGTTTTACCCAATCATTTAAAGATGATTTCAAAGAATCACGTGGCATTAAATTCAGATCACGGTTACAATGTGTTTCGGTGTGAAACAAGTGGATTGAAAAGGACAATAATGACACCAAGCATTACGATGCAGCGATGCAGCAATGCAGCGTTCCCTGGTGGTCCAGTGATTAGGATTCGGCGCTCTCACCACCGCGGCCCTGGGTCGATTTCCGGCCAGGGAAATTGTACTTCCATCAAAATTAAAACCTTATAAGAAACAGTTACATGCATCTCATGGAGAAAAAAGATTCATTGATGTAAACATCATTATTAATCCATTGTTGAAGTTCAATCATTTATTTTGCCCTGAGTACTGAGGAACTTTTATCCCGACCTCATTGTATTTTAGGAACATGGTCCAGCCCCGGTATCTCCACCTGTGAAAGTAGCAAACTGCTGGAAATACACAACAGGACGGGTAGCCTTTGACAAACAATTAAACCCAGGTTACAGACTCTCTCCCTTCCCCTGTCCTTTGCGGGACACTTGTTTCCCTTTAATTTTACAGACTGACTGAGTTCACTAACCGCGGGGAGAGAGTAGGTGTCTCCGCGGCCCCACTGTGCTAACATGGAAGATAACACGATGGGGATGTGGGGTGGTGGGTGGGGATCAGTGACATGTTTGTGTAAAGGGCAGTGGAGGAGAAGGATTGACAGCTGTCAGTGAGGGACAGAAGTTGTTTAAGGTGAGCCAACACATTCCCGATCAGCACAGAAGGCATTCACTGGTCAGCTGCCCTCTGCTGTACTTCTGGTCAGAGCGGTTTCCGCAGTGGAGCCGTTATCACGTTTGCTTTCCACGCGAAAGGATCCCGTGCAGGAAGATTATGTTTAAACTTGCTGTGGATGAACAGCCATGGGCGAGTTTATTCTCCTGTCAAAAGGGCGACAGTGGCTTCTCCCTTATTCTTTAATTGCTCTTTATTTCACTTCACTAAATAGATATATTTGAGTGAGAGAAATTGTTCCAGAGTGTCGCCCACTTTTTTTTTCCTTTGAAACACATAAAATAAGGTCGGAGGAATAAATACAGAAAACAAAGCAGAGGGAGACAGACAAGAGGAAGAGAGAAGGAGAAATACTGTCCCCACCCAGAACTAATGCAGAAATCCCTCTGCTGCGCTCGGGGTGACCACCCACAGCCTGGATACACTAACGTCCCAACAGCTCATTGACTGTCGGAGTGGGACCGTGCGGCGCTTCAGAAGACAGGTTGAAAAAGCAAAGTCACTGATTCGGTCTCATGTGCTCCTCTCATCAAGAATAGCTACATATAGAAAAATGCTTTTATAATGGTTAGACCTCATCTCTGCAGTTGTCAAACTGTTGGCTCGTTGATCTAGAGGTATGATTCTCGCTTTAAAATTTGTGACAAGTCCAGGGTTCAATTTCCAACTGAGCCCTTTATTTTGCCGCGAATTTTGAATTTGCACAGAACTTTTGCAAAGAAAGACTTGTATTTCTGCAGTGCCTTTCAGGAACTCATGACGCCCCAAAGCACTTTACAGTCGTTGAGTTATGTTTGAAGTGTTGTAGTGTGGGGAAAGATGTGCCCAAATCACCTCACATGAACCTCAACTCTTTGCGAAGGAGTTTGGTGCAAATAATCAGGTGCCTCAGGGACTTGGACTTTCTTTGAATGAGTTCTGCTTGTACCTGCATTCAAGCTTGAAACAGCAACTGGGCTTCCATCTCACGGGAGCAGCGTGTAGCGGTTAGTGAGTCGGTGACGAGGTTTGGGGTTGATGTGCATCACTTTCAATCTTTGAAATTTCACCAAACAAAGAAAAGGTGAATCCACTTGTCTTTGTAAGCATTTTGTTCGCATTTAATCACAGGAATATCCGCAGTCAGGAGCTGAAAAGGAATTAAAACTTAATACCGGCTTTGCGATAAAAAGAATACTTTGTCATAGACAAGGCACCGGAAGGCTGGAAGGTAGATCACACCGGTTGTGGGAGAGCTGGTTGGCGGTGACATGGAAGTGTCTGCAGTGTGCGGGACCAGACTGCTTCCACACATCCACAATGAATGTCCCTCCATTTATTTGGGAAAAGTACAACTGAGAGTGGACAAGTTCCATCCCGGTCAGAGCAATCTGAGGCTTTAATTGACTGACATCTTCGTTTTGGATGTCTTGTAACATGTTCCTGCGCCTGTCTCTGTGGCGCAATGGGTTAGCGCATTTGGCTATTAACCGAAAGGTTGGTGCTTCGAGCCCACCCAGGGACAAAGCCTTTAACTGTTTTTCCCCGAGGATTCGGTGCCGCACAGTTCTTGGTTGTCATGGTGCGTTTTGGCTGCACGAATATATTCCAATATATTCCGCAAACATTGCCAGCTGTGCTGTTATCCAGTGAGGTCCCACTCCAATACTTTTATGAGCATTCAGTTCATGTAAAACGATAACAATTTTTTACATGATCATGTTCCTCCATCCAGTCCACTAGAAATATTATTGGGTTTAAAGAAACTGGTGGAAATTGATTCTATTGATCCAGATATAGAACTGGAACTTCGGTCTCAAGTGCTCCTCCTATCAAGAATCGGCACACACACAATCAATGGTTTTACAACTGGGTCATAAACACTTACAATTTTAAACCATTCTCATAAAATACAGCGTGTAAATGAGATAGGGATAAAAGTTCATCACATGTAAAGAGAAAATGAATGATTGAAGATACCACTGTTCCTCAGTAACTATATTATTATTTCTTTCATTCTGAAAAAAGGTTATCGGTTAATTTACGGTGATTAAATGAATTATTATTTTTTCACATTAGCTGCATATCGTCAATTTTATAAGGTTTTGAATTAAAAACGGTGTTCCAAAAGTTGCCGCGCTGACCTGGAATCGAAGCTGTTTTTCGGTGGTAGAAGAAGTGATTTTACCCAATCAGTTAAAGATGATTTCAAAGAATCACGTGGCGTTAAATTCAGATCACGGTTACAATGTGTTTCGGTGTGAAACAAGTGGATTGAAAAGGACAATAATGACACCAAGCATTGCGATGCAGCGATGCAGCAATGCAGCGTTCCCTGGTGGTCCAGTGATTAGGATTCGGCGCTCTCACCACCGCGGCCCTGGGTCGATTTCCGGCCAGGGAAATTGCACTTCCATCAAAATTAAAAACTTATAAAAAAGAGTTACATGCATCTCATGTGGAAAAAAAATTCATTGATTTAAACAACATTAATAATCCATTGTAGAACATCAATCATTTATTTTGCCCTGAGTACGTGAGGAACTTTTATCCCGACCTCATTGTATTTTAGGAACATGGTCCAGCCCCGGTATCTCCACCTGTGAAAGTAGGAAACTGCTGGAAATACACTTGGGACAAACAAGTGAAAGACACCTGGTGCTTGTGGGCAGTTTTGTTGCCTTTGTCACTGATGCTTGATCAACAAGTCTAGTTGTCAAATCGTGTGCTCAACCATCAGTTACCTGTTACAAATCAACGGAGGAGAAACCAGTTTGTTGTCCAATGCTGCCTTTGCCTGCACAATGTGTGCTGAGATTATCTGTGCAATATGCATTCCGCAGGATGAATAAAGGCAACGCCTGTTTATTATGTGATGTCTGCAACACTGTTATGCAACACTGAATGTACCCTTACACTGTACACACCTTACCTGTACACCAAAGGGTCTGCTGCTGGAGACCTAAGGGTTACCTGCACACTGCAGGTCACCCAGTATAAAAAGGAACTCACAGCTTGTTGTCCTCACTCAGGAGATGCAAATAAAGGACTACAGGTCTGAAAATTTAAGTATCGTACCCTGCCTCGTGGTGCCTATATACACTACAACTAACGACGAGAATACGAGGTCACGAACCAGAAGCTCAGCATGTTGAATCTCAGTATCTTTCAGTAATTTACTGATGTAGAAAGATTGGAACACTCAAGGAGACTGGCTGCACCGTGCGACTTTGGCGACCACCTAAATGAAGCACTAAACCGACGAGAGCAGTGCACCGCATTGATAATTTTAAGGCAGAAACGCTGCCCCGAGTCCTGCAACCCTGAGTCCGCCACATGGAGCAAACCGGCTAGCCCCATGCTGGCACTATTGAGGAAACCACAAGGCCCACCAGTGTCGCTACAAAGACTATACATGGAAAGAGAAAAGGCACTTTCAAAGGATGTGCAGAAAAAGCTTTACTCACCACATCTCTGATGAGTTGGCTGATCACCGGGGCTCCAACACAGAGGATGGTGAAGTTGCTCAACCCCTGGAAGAAGAGTATGGAAATCATACCTGCTCCATCGAAAGTGCTCCATGGACGATGAAAGTAGATGTTGACGAGGTCCCAGTTTCTCTGGCGAGGGACACAGGGGCGTGCCAGTCTATGATGAGCCAAGCGACCTTTGAAGAACTTTGGATGAATCCCGCCAATCGACCACAATGGCATCCTGTCCAAGCGAAGCTGCTCTCAGGCCTCCATGGCATCGCATGGATCCATCACAGCATCCGGAGATTCCACTGTCCAGCTCGACTGCCCTCAGCACCCCAGCAAAATCTCCGAGACCGAGGATCCAAACTCCACTTTCTGGGCTGGGGGAGCACTCCAAGAGGTGAATGGCGCCAAAAGAAATGGATTTCCGATGTCCAGGGTCGAACCTGTGGAAGGAAAGAGCTCCACAGCCGACCTGCAGGAGAGACAGAAAATGTCTGCCACACCAGCACCACGAGGAGAAAAAACTAAAATCAAAATGGCCACGGCCATACCACCAGGAGCATTGGAGGAGCATCACGTGACACCGAGGGCCAATCAGATTTGAAGGCTCCCTTAAAGGAGATCGGTAACCAAAAATATTTAAAGGGGAAGTTTCAACTATTTGAGTAGACGGACTTTAAAGCTAAAGATGCAATTTTCGGGTGCAAGTATGAAAATATATGCAATGAAACCATGAATTGTGATGCTGGTTTAATTAATGTGACTGATGAGATGAATGCAGATGTCAGTAAGTTTAAGAACAAGGTTATTATGCTTAACAATAATGATAGAGAATGTGAAATGCCTAATGTAACCATGTCTGTTGAAACCAGGACATCCAAAAGTGATGCAAATGCTAGAATGTATAATGCAGGCTCGACTATGTGTGATCAGAGCCAAGGTGCCAGGACACTGCCAAAGGATATTGGGTCCTACAGGGACCATGCTGATGCCAATGGAATCTCCCTGTGGGAGAACCCCAGGTCCAGCAGTCTACCTGACCATGTAGCCTGGACCTTTGGAACGAATGTGATGGCCCTTGCAGGTCACACACACAGGCAGTGGGAGCAGACCCACTACAGGGACAGTGGTCAATGGGCAGCCCAGCCACCACCAATGGCAACCTGCACCAGACCAGCCCTACAACCCCTGGCCACCAGGGCCAACACCAGGAGCATAAGGCCAATACCCTCCAGCTTCCCTGGCAAACCCTGGGATGACCTGACCCTCATCCCAATTGGTGGACAAGGAGCCCACCAAATCTTGTGGCCCTGCCCACCAGCCCACAACTACCCACATCACAGAGTATACACACTACCCACTGCCGTGGCTACCCACCGGAGGGATCCCACAACAGTGACACCTACTTCATCTGTGTGTGATGGAGGGGAAACGGTACAAGGCCAGCCTCAAGCACAGGGGTCACACCTGGCACCAACGCAGCCCTCACCACAATCTCCCAGAGCACATCACTGATCACCTCCCCTGGTCATGACAACAAGGATATGAGAAATGCTTAGGGGGGAGTGTTGTTGTGTATGCATGCCTGTTTATTGTGTGATGTCTGGAACACTGTTATGCAACACTGAATGTACACACCTTAACTGCACACCAGAGGGTGCTGCTGCTGGAGACCTAAGGGTTATCTGCACACTGTCGGTAACCCAGTATAAAAAGAAACTCACAGCGAGGTGTCCTCACTCAGCAGCTGCAAATAAAGGACTACAGGTCTACACAGTTTAAGATCACGCACTGCCTCGTGGAGTCATTACTAAAGGTGCCGACATACACTACACAGGCACTGCATGTTGTGCACGCAACAAAACGATGCATTTTCTTTTCATGCCAAGCATTTTGCATTAATGCATTGCAATGCCAACACACTTTATATCTGGCAAGACTGAAGTACAAGCTGTGATGAACAATGTGAAACAGAAACAGCTGCTTGAGAACCCATAGCCTCGACGGTATCTGTGTGAATTGCTCTGCATCGATAATTAGCAGAGCGTAAAGAGAGGAAACTGACGGTGTGGATGAGAAAAGGCCGAGCCAAAGTGTACTGTTGGAGAGGATTTTGTTGTTTTTGAGAAATGTTTCAAAGGTTTTGGCATGGTCCAGTTGTAGTCCTTGTTTTCCATCACAACATCCACAGTAAATCAAAATGACCAGCACGACCAGCTGAACCAGCACCAGCATAAGGACAGGGTGTATCATTGTGTTCATCACACCTGTTGCCGTCGGGCTCCATCCCAACAATGACTCCCACCAGCTCACATGTTCAATCTGCTCCAAAGTTGTGTGCACGTTCTCGATTTCCGCAGTGTGATGGTTAATGTCCACAACGATTGCTTGATTCAAACTCTGTAGCTGTTGAAATTTTGTATTCCATTTCCGTATTTCCTTCTTCCAAATAGCAGCACGCTTCGGGTCAAAGTAGGGTTCTTGTAGATTCAGATTCTCAGGATGCCACTTTAAAGTCCGTTGGTATGTGATCACCATATCCATTTTTACTTAAAAGTCAATTTTCAATTTTTGATGTTTCCGACTGAATTCCATGCTGTTTACATTCAGAAATGTAAACTCACAATCGGTGTCTTCGACTAAGTCTGTTACCCTCTGCACAGGTTTTAACAATTTCCTCTGCTTTGTGGGAGAAGTGTAACAACATCGAGTAAAGGATGACGGAAATGCTGAATAGTCAGTCGAGAGACCCAGTCCTTCTCTCAGTTCACCCTTCGGAACTGCTGTCATTCACTCTCTCGACATTTGCAACGATCCAACTTCTATTTCACATCCTTTAAGATCATGTTTGTAACTCCCACATTTGAGCTTTTCACTGAACATCTCATCAGTTCTGAGAGAGCCCATTCCTGCAGAAACTTTAAATGTTTCTGAACAAGCTTCTGCTCGAGAAGGATTGGGTCTCTCGACTGACTATTCAGCATTTCCGTCATCCTTTACTCGATGTTGTTACACTTCTCCCACAAAGCAGAGGAAATTGTTAAAACCTGTGCAGAGGGTAACAGACTTAGTCGAAGACACCGATTGTGAGTTTACATTTCTGAATGTAAACAGCATGGAATTCAGTTGGAAACATCAAAAATTGAAAGTTGACTTTGAAGTAAAAATGGATATGGTGATCACAGACCATTGGATTTTAAAATGACATCCTGAGAATCTGAATCTACAACAACCTTACTTTGACCCGAAGCGTGCTGCTATTTGGAAGAAGGAAATACGGAAATGGAATACAAAATTTCAGCAGCTACAGAGTTTGAATCAAGCAATCGTTGTGGACATTAACCATCAAACTGCGGAAATCGAGAACGTACACACAACTTTGGAGCAGATTGAACATGTGAGCTGGTGGGAGTCATTGTTGGGATGGAGCCTGACGGCAACAGGTGTGATGAACACAATGATACACCCTGTCCTTATGCTGGTGCTGGTTCAGCTGATCGTGCTGGTCATTTTGATTTACTGCGGATGTCGTGTTGGAAAACAAGGACTACAACTGGACAATGCTGTTGAACGAGCTCGAGCCACCATGCAAATGTATGTTACCCAGATAAGACCTGCAGAGAGGCGAGGAGAAGAAGTGGGGGAATGTGAGAGCACAGTCCCGCATTGCTGAACTCTTTGCTTCAGCACGCGGTCTGAAGTTTGGATTAAAAAACAGAAAGATTGAAGTTTGGATCGAAAGAGACTGTTAGACAATGTGGTGCCTTAGAAACATAGAAAATAGGTGCAGGAGTAGGCCATTCGGCCCTTCTAGCCTGCACCGCCATTCAAGGAGTTCATGGCTGAACATTCAACTTCAGTACCCTATTCCTGCTTTCTCGCCATACCCCTTGAACCCCTAGTAGTAAGGACCTCATCTAACTCCTTTTTGAATATATTCAGCCATTGAAATGAGTAACTGGTCATTGTCTGGATGTTAAATATTTGATTGTACCTTTGTTACTATTTAATGACATCTGTAGGTTAAACAAGCAATATTAAGTCTGTATGTTAAACAATTCACAAAGCCGTTAGCTGTGATTGTCTAAATGCAAAGAAATAAGAGTATAAAGATGAGACTCACACACACAGACACCAGAGACACTGGACATTCGGAAGGTGTGTGTCTCAAGCAGCCACGGAAATCGAAGCAAGCTGCCTTTGTGAAGTGTTCTCAGTAACTTTCATACTTGGTTTGTTTAGTATGAATGTTTAAATAAAAGACCCGATCCTGCCTTTACTACAACTGAATGTGTGCCGGTAATTCGAGGTTAAAAGCAATGAAGTGAAAAGAGCAAGACAGCCGTTTACAACATTTTGTAACAGGTAACTGACGGTTGAGCACACGATTTGATAACTAGACTTGTAGATCAAGCATCAATGACAAAGGCAACAAAACTGCCCACCAGCACCAGGTGTCTTTCACTTGTTTGTCCCAAATTTTCAGCAGCTGGGACAACAAGGAATCAGGTTCCACCGAGATTTGAACTCAGATCCCAGAGTGCTCAGCATTACACTATGGAACCAAACATGGTAAAATATTTGAAACAATTCTCAAAAACAACAAAATCATCTCCAACATTACACTTTGTCTCGGCCTTTTCTCATCCACACCGTCAGTTTCCTCTCTTTGCTCTCTGCTAATTATCGATGCAGAGCAATTCACACAGATGCCATCGAGGCTATGGTTTTACAAGTAGCTGTTTCTGTTTCACACTGTTCATCACAGCTTGTACTTCAGTCTTGCCAGGTAAAAAGTGCGTTGGCATTGCAATGTATTCATGTAAAATGCTTGGCATGAAAAGAAAATGCAACGTTTTGTTGAGTTAGTGAGTAGGTGACGAGGTTTGGGGTTGATGTGCGTCGCTTTCAATCTTTGAAATTTCACCAAGCAAAAAAACGTGAATTGAACTGTCCCTGTTAGCATTGTGTTCGCGTTTAATCACAGCAATATCCACAGTCAGGAGCTGAAAAGGAATTAAAACCTAATACCGGCTTCGGGACAATCAGAATACTTCATCACAGACAAGGCACCGGAAGGCTGGAAGGTAGATCACACCGGTTGTGGGAGAGCTGGTTGGTGGTGACATGGAAGTGTCTGCAGTGTGCGGGACCAGACTGCTTCCACACATCCACAATGAATGTCCCTCCCTTTATTCGAGAAAAGTACAACTGAGAGTGGACAAGTTCCATCCCGGTCGGAGCAATCTGTAGCTTTAACTGACTGACACCCTGGTTTGGGATGTCTTGCAGTGTCTGTCAGTGTAAGTCTCTGTGGCACAATGGATTAATGTGTTCGGCTATTAACTGAAAGGTTGGTGGTTCGAGTCCACCCAGGGACGATGCCTTTAACTATTTTTTCCCGAGGATTCGGTGCCACACAGTTCCAGGTTGTCATTGTGCATTTTGGCTGCACAAATATATTCCGCAAACATTACCAGCTGTGCTGTTATCCAGTGAGTTCCCACTCCAATACTTTTATGACCATTCAGTTCAAGTGTAGAGTTTGAGTGTATGCAGAACTGTACAGAGATATCAGAAAATTTAACAAGGCTGTGGGACATTGTGTTTTGTTAATATTGAACCACGAATGTGAATAAACCAATTTTTTCTAATATTTAATTGAACAAGTTTTCAAAATATTTCCACCCAGTTTCGAACTGTGGACTTTTCACGTGTGAGGTGAATGTGATAACAACTACATTACGGAAACACTACAGCAATGTTAGGAACATAACCAGAGCTTTAACCTACACAGCTGGCCGACATTTCAGGAGCTGGTTTTACGAGAATAGAATGACAGTGCTATATTTAGGAAGGCTGTGAGTGTGGCAGGAATTGATCTAGTGATTCCCAGACTTTACACATAGGAACAGGAGAGGGCCATTTAGCAGCGAGTGGTTAGGATCTGGAATGCACTGCTTGAAAGGATGGTGGAGGCAGACTCAATCTTATCTTTCAAACGGGAGCTGGATAACTGTCTGAAGGAAAAACAATTGCAGGACTACGGGGAAAGGGCGGGGGAGTGGGACTCGCTGAGAGTCGGCACGGGCTCGACGGGCCGAATGGCCTTCCGTGCTGTAACCATTCCATGATTCTATAAGTTAGTGGCACATTTCATAGTGTGGGTGGAAGCAGAACATTGCAAAGGGACATGGATTGAGTCGGCAAAACTAGAGGAATCTGATTCAGGAGATTCGGGGACGCGGAAATTCGGGAATTTAATGACTTTGACAGGAACATTTTTGTTCAGTGCAGTTTCGGTCAGAGAAATGTTTGTGAAAGGAATTTTTTGCACAGAGGAATGCAGCATTTAATCTTCTGCCTTAACACTTCTTTCTGGGTGTCGGGGTCACATTTCTTTTCGATGTCATTCTTCGAGAATTTATATTTCCTTTGGTGTTTCACAATAACCAGACCCTTGCTCGAAAGTCAGTCGCACTGTTTCCCCAGTCTCCTGTTGATATTACCAGCAATGAACATTTTGAACCAGACCCTGAAAGCACAGTGTGTAAAATGGGACATGTTTTAACAGTTAACGTGGGGCTCGAACCCCCAAATTCGAGATTAAGATTCTCATGCTCGACCGATTGATCTAGTGGGGCTTCAGTCAAATACACATTTCTGTCACCGATTGCAGCCAGGCGCCTGTTGGCTCCGCCCCAGATGTTTAAACTTGCTGTCGAGGAACTGCCAGGATCTTCTTGAATGGTGGACCAGGCTCGAGGGGCCGAATGGCCTACTCCGGCCCCTAATCCTTACATGTTTATGATCTTATGACCTTTCACAAGAGAACAAAGTCGCCTCTGAGCATGCATGAGGAGAAAGTTCCAGAAAATATTCCCGCCCGGTGAGCTTTCGCGTGTGAGGCGAACGTGTTAACTGCTACACTGCGGAAACATCTCCACTTTCAGCACCCGGTCAGACGGAAATGTTACGCAAACAGGTGTTGAATCCCAGTTTTTAGGAGCTCGTTGTGGTGCCAAATGATTAAAAATAATATGTGTCACAAGTGGGATGAGAAGCCAGGCTTTCAGAGCAGACTGTAACCTGAACACAGCACCTGAGACCGCTCGGACATCCTGACTATTCAGTGCGGTGTTGATTTTGAACTTTTGTGTCCTGTCACATGAAATAAATGAGGACAGCAGGCGTATCTCTGCCTGACACCAGGGAAACAGTGAGACAAACCTTGGAGCAAGGGTCTGGTTATTGCAACACAGCAAAGAATATATTAATTCTCAAAGAACAGTATCCAAGAATACAGTGACCCTGATGTGATTTGACCACACAACCTTCTGGTCTGGATTCAAACTCACTACCATTGCACCACGAGGCCTACACAACTAGTCTGAGATGTTCATCTATATGAAGGTTTCACAATACAAGTGGCTTTAAAATCCCCGCCCATTCCCACCTGGTGTCAGAAGCAACACTCACCTGCCAGTCACCGTGTGTTTTTTTCTTAAACTTTTGTGTTGCTTTCACGGGAAAGCATCATTAATTAACCCCTCACCATCTTTTGCACAATGAAAGAAATGCTAATTGAGGGACAGTTGCAGATACTTCAATCATTTGTCCTGTGCTTTGTGAAGCGGGCAGGGAAGTGGACCTGAGTCCATGATCAGATCGGCCATGATCGTATTAAATGGCGGAGCAGGCTCAAGGGGCCGTATGGCCTACTCCTGCTCCTATTTCTTATGCTCTTATATTCTTATGCATGTTAACCTATTTTACACACTGTATTTTAGGAGTCTGGTTCAAAATCTTCATTGCCGATAACACTTGGAATCTGGGGCAACTTTTGTCAAATTTAACTGCACTGGTTATTCCTACGTGCACAGAAAATAGAATCAGTAGTGAAGATAAAATCCTACGGTGCTCATTTTCAGATTCAATGCAGTAGGATTTCAAATAAAGTGAAATAATTTTATTGTGAAAAGATTTGGAAGTGTTACTTGTATTTGTGTCTTTAATTAAACTTTGTGGCGTCTGACTCCCGTTCATGCCTCTGCTGAATAAGAAAGGAGGGTTTGACGTTGACCAGACTGCACTGCCCCTGATATTTGTGAGCTCATCCTTTATATTCAGTGGTTTCTCGCCCTTTGATGGGCTGCAGTGTCGCGGATATCACGTTGGCCTCACACGCGAAATGTCCCCGGTGGATCCGTTTTCTCTCACTGAAAGTTATCTATTTATTGAAGTGAAAAAGAGCAATGAAGGAATAAGGGAGCCCTTTTGCCAGGAGAATAAATAGCAAATAAAAACAGCAAATGCTGGAAATCTCAGCAGGTCAGGCAGCATTTGCCAGGAGACTAAACTCGCTTTTGATTGTTCCTCCATAGCAAGTTTAAACATAATGTTCCAACCTGGAATTGAACCGGGCACTTTTTGCATATAAAACACACATGAAAACCACTACACTACAGAAACTGCTGGCACAACTTGCAAATCAAAGGGGAGATGACCAGTGAGCTCCCTCTGTGCTATTCGGGAATGTGGAGACTCACCTTAAACAACTTCTGTCCCACACTGAAAGTTCTCAATCCTTCTCCTCCGCTGCCCTTTACAGAAATGTCACGGATCACCCAGCCACTGTGTTCACTTCCACATCCTCACAGTGGGGCCACAGAGGCTCCTTCTGTCTCCCCGCGATCAGCGAACTCGCCCAGTTTACTAAATTAAACCCCGAACACGTGCCCGGCAAAGGGCAGGAGAAGCCAGATAGTCTGTAAGCTCGGTCTATCGCAGAAAGTATTGGTATTCATGGTGATTACAGCAATTATTAATCGTCTCACAGACCTCAATTATTTTTATGCGATGAACTGATCGAGAATTTAAACCAGGTTAGTGCCTGCATCTTAACCCCTCGACCATCAGGGAACAGTTATGATAGATTTGGATATATTTATATATATTTATATATGAACCTGAATATCAATGGCTAGCCCCCTAGACCTCATGGTGAACGGTAGTGTTTCTAACTTTGAGTGAGTGAAATTGTTCCACAGTGACACCCATTTCATCTTTTGTTCCCTTTTAAATGCTAGAAACTGAGACAGGTGGAATAAATAGAGAAATAAAAGCCCAGGGATATAGACAAGAGGAAGAGAGAAGGGGAAAGATACTGCCCCCACCCAGAACTAATGCAGAAACCCCTCTGCTGCGCTCGGGGTGGCCACCCACAGCCTGGATACACTAACGGGAGAACACCAGCGGCAGGTCGGGGCCATAAAAGGAACAGCGAGCGGCCCTGGGAGCAGCTTGGAGGTCCCGGGAGACTACTCCAGGGAGCAGCGCGAGCTGGTGCAGGAGGGCGGCGGCAGCGAAGTGTGACGTCATCAAGGTCCAGGTCGGTGATTGGAGCGTGGGCAGATACAGCAGGAGCGGCAAGATCGGGCCAAAGGAGCGGCGAGAGACTGTGGAGGGATGTGATCAGGGCCCAGGGGAGGCATGAGATCAGGGCCAGGAGCCCAGGGGCAGCACGGACCAGCCCACACTGCGATATGTGTGTGGGCACTGGGTCCGTGCAGCAGAGCTGGTCTCCAGTCGTCTTGGATAACCCTTGC
The DNA here is from genome assembly GCF_044704955.1 of Pristiophorus japonicus. Lineage (NCBI taxonomy): Eukaryota > Metazoa > Chordata > Chondrichthyes > Pristiophoridae > Pristiophorus > Pristiophorus japonicus. The sequence continues at coordinate 158,010 of NW_027254505.1, forward strand.
CACTGGACCAAGACCTCGCTCTGTCAAGCCCGTGTGATGGCTGGGGTGCAACGGCCACCACACGTTAAAAAAATCCACACACAGGCATCTTCCACCCTTCGGGATGTAGTTCGGGTCCTTCATTGAAACACCTGTGAACTCATCCTTTTTCGGCGTGGAAGCAAGTCATCCTCGTTTCAAGGGACCGCCTATGATGATGATGATGATGGATACATTAACGTCCCAACAGCTCATTGACTGCAGGAGTGGGACCGTGCGGTGCTTCAGAAAACATGTCGAAAAGGCAAAGTCACTGATTCCGTCTCATGTGCTCCTCTGATCAAGAATAGCAACACACACTAAAAATGCTTCAATAATGGTTAAATCTTATCTCCACATTTGCTAAGCTCGTTGGTCTCGGGTATGATTGTTGCTTTGGGGTTGTTGCTTGAAATTTGCGAGAGATCCTGATTTCAAATCCCAGACGGGCCTTGAATTTGCATCGAACTTTTGCAAATAAGGACTTGAATTTCTGCAGTGTCTGTCAGGAACTCATGATGCCCCAAAGCGCTTTCCAGCCGTTGAGTTGCCTTTGTCATGTGAGGAAAGATGTGCCCAAATCACCTCAACTCTTTGCAAACGAGTTCATAGAATCATAGAAGTTTACAGCACAGAAGGAGCCATTTCGGCCCGTCGTGTCCGCGCCGGCCAACTAGAGGCTATCCAGCCTAATCTCACTTTCCAGCTCTAGGTCCATAACCCTGCAGGTTACGGCACTTCAGGTGCACATCCAAGCACTTTTTAAATGTGGTGAGGGTTTCTGCCTCTCCCACCCTTTCAAGCAGTGAGTTCCAGACCACCACAACCCTCTGCGTGAAGAAATTTCCCCTCTAAACTTTCGACCAATTACTTTAACTTTATGCCTCCTTGTTGTTGACCCCTCTGCAAAGGGAAATAGGCCCTTTCTATCCACTATATCTCGGACCCTCATAATTATATACACCTCAATGAGATCTCCCCTCAGGCTCTGTTCCATGGAAAACAAATCCAGCCTATCTAATCTGTCTCATGGCTAAGATTCTCCACTCCCGGCAACATCCTCATAAATCTCCTCTGTACCCTCTTCAGTGCAATCATGTCCTTCCTGTAATATGGCGACCAGAACTGCACGCAGTACTCCAGCTGTGACCTAACCTGCCCCACCGACCCCATCTCTTGTATTCTATATCTCCGCTAATAAAGGCAAGCATTCCATATTCCTTCTTAACCACCTTAGCTACCTGGCCTGCTACTTTCAGGGATCTGTGGACATGCACTCGCTGGATTCTGGGGAGGAGCCAGCAGATTGGAAAACTGCAAATGTAATGCCCCTATTTTAAAAAGGAGGCAACAAAAAGCAGGAAACTACTGACCAGTTAGCCTTACATCTGTGGCTGGAAAAATGTTGGAATCCATTATTAAAGAAGCAGTATCAGGACACAGAAACATAGAAACATAGAAAATAGGTGCAGGAGTAGGCCATTCGGCCCTTCGAGCCACACCACCATTCAATAAGATCATGGCTGATCATTCAGCTCAGTATCCCTTTCCTGCTTTCTCTCCATACCCCTTGATCCCTTTAGCCATAAGGGCCACATCTAACTCCCTCTTGAATATATCTAACAAACTGGCATCAACAACTCTCTGCGGCAGAGAATTCCACAGTTTAACAACTTCTGAGTGAAGAAGTTTCTCCTCATCTCAGTCCTAAATGGCCTACCCCTTATCCCTTAGACTCTGACCCCTGGTTCTGGACTTCCCCAACATCGGGACCTGTCCAGTCCCGTCAGAATTTTATATGTTTCCATGAGATCCCCTCTCATTCTTCTAAACTCCAGTGATCTCTCGATCCCTTGATTCCCCGAGACTCCAAAAATCTATCGAATGCAGCCTTGAATATATTCAGAGACTCAGCATCCACAGGCCTGTGGGGCAGAAAATTCCACAGATTCATAACCCTCTGAGTGAAGAAATCCCTCCTCATCTCTGTCTTAAATGGCCGACCCCTTAACCTGAGATTGTGCCCCCTGGTTCTCGACACTCCAGCCCAGGGGAAACAACCTCTCAGCATCGACCCTGTCAATCCCCTTCAGAATATTGTGTGTTTCAATGAGATCACTTCTCATTCTTCTAAACTCTGGAGAGTATCGGCCCATTCTACACAATCTCTCAACTTAAGACAGTGCTCTCATCCCAGGAATCAATCTGGTGAATCTCTGTTGTACCACCTCCCAGGCAATTATTTCCTTCCTCAAATAAGGAGACCAAAACTGTGCGCAGTACTCCAGGTGTGGTCTCACCAGGGCCCTGTACAATTGTAGCAAGACTTCCTTACACTTGTACTGTGGGCTATATATTAGGTACTATGGGCCGAGTGCCCTGTTTTTTTGCTGATTCGATGGTTGTATAAAAAGTTATTAAAATTTGACAGTTGCTCGGCAAACATATTTGTATTTCCTTCAGTGTACTCCTTACTCTTCAAGGGCTAGATTTTCCCCAAGCAGTATTGTCGGCGCACTGACCTCAAGCGCACTGACATTGCGCGCTGGAAACGGCTCGGGGAAAAACTCGCCCCATCCTGGCCGCTGTGTACAGTCCCCGGAGTCCTGGCGTGGTGTCGATGGTGAAGTGGGGGGCGGAGCCAAATGCCTGCGCCGAAAACACTGCCGGCACCTTCGCACATGGGCAGTAGGGAGAGAAAACTTGGCACTCTGCCATTTTTAAACAGTGTCAAACCCGATGAAAAGCACAGCAGCTTCTCAGCTTCTCCGGTCGCTCGGTGGGCTCTCCCCCCGTCCCTCCCCGATAAAACGCACAGCTCCAGCAGCTGCAACTTCTCCGGTCCACAAGCTCACACTTCTCCGGTGTGTCTTCCCTCCCCTATCCCAGGGATATAGGGACCCAGTGTAATGGAGCCAAGTTTGCTGATGATACAAAGATGGGTGGGAAAGTAAATTATGACACAGCAAAGAAAATCTCAATTCCGGAAGAGCAATATGGAAAAGTACAGTGACCCCGACGTGATATAAACACACAGCCTTCTGATCTGGAGTCAGACACACTACCGTTACACCATGAGGTCTACAGAGCAGAGTGCCCATGTTTGTATACATGAAGGTTCCTGAAACATAGTTTCATTTGCCCTGCATTGGTGCAATGAAAGGGCTTTAAAATCCCCGGCCACTCCCACCGTGGGTCAGGCAGCATCAGAAGCAGTGCCCACCTGTCACTCACCCTCTCACGCCCGCTTTCATCACCTGCTGCCCGCGGACTGCAGCAAATCCAGTTCATCATCATCATAGGCAGTCCCTCGAAGCGAGGATGACTTACTTCCACGCCAAAAAAGGATGAGTTCACAGGTGTTTCAATGATGGACCTAATATTCCAGGTCCCGAACTGCATGTTGAAGGGTGGAAGAGGCCTGTGCGTGGATTTTTTTAATGTGTGGTGGCCGTTGCACCCCAGCCATCACACGGGCTTGACAGAGCGAGGTCTTGGTCCAGTGGCAAGGGTTAACCAAGACGACTGGAGACCAGCTCTGCTGCACGGACCCAGTGTCCACACATATCGCAGTGTGGGCTGGTCCGTGCTGCCCCTTGTGGAAAGTATTTTTATCTGAGCTGATACCATACGGTATTTGTGTGCCTTTTGATTAAAATGGAGTCCTGGCCCTTCCAGAACTTTCTGCATTTTAGCAGTCAGCTTGCATAAACAGCTAAACCTGCTGTTAGATGGCTGATGGCCATCAGACAGCTAAGAGACAAGTCATGCTGAGACAAGTAACCCCCCATGGTGCTCTCCTATTGTCTACACTACAGGAGTTCCATGTCACCCCACCCTTATCTTCTAGCCATTATCTCTCTCCGAGACCTCATCCATTTGATGCAAACAGATAAACTGACCAGGAAATTGAAACAATCCTGACACAATACAAGACAAGTGATAGCCCATTACCTATGACTCATGGAGTAATGGCCGTTTGGCTTTCTGATAACCCTGACAAAAGGAAATATCTGGACACCATGTCAGGACCAGGATATAGTAATTAACTCTTTATCTGTATTCACTGACTGTGAGACAGAGCAATACACAGGGAGAGGCCAGAACTTTGGTTTTACTGTATAAATATCTTGTTAAACTGAACCATTTCGGAGGTGTTCACTTAGCCCTTGACTGAGTGTGACCTACCACTTGCGAGCAAGTAAATTAAATAGGAAACTTCTACCGGAGCTGTAAGTGTCGGAGTCATTCTTTTCGGAGGTCGAGATTTCGACAGTTATTGGAGGTTCCTCCGAGATACATACTCTCTGTCCTGTGAGTAAAACGGATACAGGCATAGTGCCTCTCCAGTGAAAGGCTTCAGTGGCCAAACAAGGTGAGCCTTTTGCTCACAAGAGGTTTTTTTCACTGTTGAATCGCATATGTAATCTGTTGTCCACAGCGGAGGTACTGCATCTACAAGACTCGGCATTTAAAAGTTAAAGGTATTTATTTTATAACCATTTCTTTCTCAGCTCGCCAGCAGAAGAGAACAGGTTCTGGAAAAAACATCGAGACAGCCCGGGGAAGGTTTCAGTAGGTAAGGGAGCGCTAGTTGATCGAAAAGGGTTCCAGGTTCTTATGTGATAAGATTTTTATTGTTTTTAATTCGGAAGGGGTTCTTATGTGATAAGACTATAAAAAAAAAGAGCGCAATCGATCAAAGAGTTTGGGTACGGAACCTTAAGTTTTATCAGTTTTTATTATGATAAGTTAAGGACTCGGTCTGTAGTGGCGTACAACGCAGACTGAGAAGTTGTGATTCGGAAAAAAAAAACACAAGGATTGATTAAGAAAAGAAACAGTAACTGATTGATCAACTACGGTTGGTTCGTGCCAACATATCTCACACACCCAGACTGAGCCCGAATTAAGAGCCTTTTCAGGCCACGTAACGGCCAGGAGAAGTGGGCGTAGAGAACTCGGTTGGCTGAAAGGATTGTGAGATCAGAAACTGTGGAAAAATCTTAAATCATCCAGAATGGGGGCTGGAGCAAGTAAACCACCACCAAAAAGGGACCCCAGCCCATTTTATGCTCCAGAATTGTGGTCAGTCTTCAATTGGCCACCTAAGAGAATGGGTAAAATGGACTAAGGGTGAAAACAGGCCATTTCCACCCGATGGTTCATTCAATTTAGAGAGAATAACCTGTCTAGAAGAATGCCTTATAGACAGAGACCCAGGTAGAAGAGGGGAAAAAAAAGTAAATTGGTCAGCGTTTGGAGATTGGAAAAGGGAAGCTGAGGAACGACACGAGAAGAGCCTAAGAGTTAGCAAGCAGTGTACTAGAGGGAGAAAGCAGGGGGATGAACGGGTAGAGCAGGTGAATCGCCCTCGACATAACAAACACCCATCCGTTATGGTTGCTAAAGAGACAAAGGCACACTCACCTAGGGCCCCTGAGGGTTGGGATAAGGATGAGGATGAGGACTGGGATGAGGATTGGACTCCCTACAGCCATCGACCACCGCCGTATGTTCCATCCCCGGGGGGTGCTCCAGGCCAAGGAGGAGATGATCCTCGGGCCGGAGTACAGGGAAACGGGGTAACACCCGCTCCCAACAATACAGGTGCGGCTGCAGGATATATAAGTCAGTCACAAGGGAATCAATACCGTGACGGCCCTGCAGGTGGCACACGAAGTCTTACCCGTGGACCAGAGCCCGTTGCCCTGGAGCCATCATCATCTGCATACCCAGTAAGACTTTTTCCCAGTCCACTCTCTGGGGGGGCTCCGGTCCCTATTTATCGACCATGGTCACCAAGTGAATTAAGAATAATTGTGGAAGGATTGGCAGACCCCAAAACCAATATTGAAAAGGCCATAGACCAGTTAAAAGTAATCATCTTGTGCCACGAACCCAGTATATTAGATGGTCAAATCTTACTGAAAGCATGGTTAAAGGACACAAAATTTGCCGAACTTGAAATAAAATTCAAAGATTTTAAAACCCATCGAGAGGCTCCGGAGGCAGATCCCAGCACGAAGCCAGGAGAGGGGTTCTGGGGAAGATGTTGGGAAGCCTTACATTCGGTGTTCCCGAGGAAAACGAATTGGTCCAAAATTATGGAAACTACACAAAGAAAGGAGGAGGATGTTGAGGATTATGTAGAAAGAGTGCGAGAGATCATGAACCAATGTTCAGGCACGAAAATGGAGGAGGTAGAAGCTCCTATGATCAGCGCCGTGGTAAACGGGCTACGACCCGAACTCAGAGATCCCTTTAAACTAGTTTGTCTCGGATGGCGACAGGAATCGCTATCCAAGGTTGTATCTATGTTAAAGGACATACAAGAGCGAAATAGAGAATCTAGAAGCAAGGTCACAATGTTTGTCGGACAAGCAGCTCCAATAACACCCACCCCGGTGACACCGTCCTACGCCCCCCCCCAGGGTAGAGGAAGAGGGCGAGCCAGAGGAGGATATTACAGGGGAAAAGGGAGAGGAGGTGCAGGGCAGGAACAATATGATACCTGTCACAATTGTGGTCAGATTGGACACTGGGCTAGAACTTGCCGGGCAAAACAGCAACAACCAAATCATGATTGGACTCAACAGGCAGGTAATAGAGTACACCCTCCCACTTCAGAACCCAACCCGTTTGCGACCCAAGTCCAGGTACATGCTAGACCTCAGACTAATTTCTCTGTTCAAGATCCATTTGGATCACAGAATCAAAAGCAATTCGGCCAACCACCAAATTGCCCGTATAATGATCAATGACGCCCAATCCCAGACCCGAGTGCTGCGAACAAACAGCCACCCGTCGTTTTGTTAAATGCCATAGGAGAACCTGAAGTAAAAATACGAATACAAGGAAAGGATATCCCATTCCTAGTGGATACTGGTGCCACCTATTCGGTCCTTTCAAGGGAGGATACGAGGGGAATTCCCACTTCCACTAATCAAACCTCAGTGATTGGACTATCTGGACACGCACAGCAAATGTTTTTCTCCAACCCTACCAATGTACAATTAGAGGATTACGAAGATAGTCATTCGTTCCTACTGTCTAAGGAGGTTCCAGTGAATCTGTGTGGACGTGACCTGTTATGTAAAATGAATGCCACGATCCTCTGTTCCCCAGCTGGTCTGGAGGTTCGAGTCCCCATAGATAAATGTGGCGCATATCCACTACTTCAACCCACAACTCCCATATTGTATGCCTGGAAAAATTTGGACCCCACACTAAGCAAAACCCTATCCTATTTGGTTGGTTCATATTGGTGTGTAACAAGGTTAATCACAGACTACCTCAAATCTCAAACCTTGGGCAAGTGGTACGAAACATTACACTGCACAGCATATTGTGACAAAACGGGATCAGACGCTACAGCACAAATCTTTTATCAACCATTCCTGCACCAGAAACATCAATTGATGATCGAAAAAATCTTTATCGGACCCGAAGGGATAGCGGCAGGGGTTGAATTATCCTCCCACAGTCAGAGCTTGTTTAGGGTTAAAGGGAGCGTTCCACACTGCACCCTTGCGGTTGCAGGCACACATAAACCCCAGGATTTAGGACGAATGGTTAAAAGAATGCAAGGATCCCCAGTACAAGAGGAATGGCACACACGTAATGGAACTTTGGGGCAACATGAAAGGGGGGGAGGCTATTCTGTCAAGTTGAATGGGAAAATATACTTCGATGCTGTCTTAGAAGAAAGGATGCTCTCAGCCACTAGCTTCCCAGTACGACAAAGCACAGCAGAGCTTCTTGCTAAAGTTCCAGAACAACTATGGTCTACACACGCTAATGAAGTAGGAAGGATGCTCACCGCACAACCCTATAAGGTAGCGATCAATTCAACCGCCCCGCTCCCCAAGAAGCCTCAATACCCCTTGTCCCCAGCCGCAGAACAAGGTATTGAGCCAGTCATTAAGTCCCTGCTGGCCCAGGGAGTAATCGTTCCAACTAGAAGTCCATGTAACACACCGATCTTTCCGGTGCAGAAGCCCAATAGTGACAAATGGAGATTTGTCCAAGACCTACGAGCCGTGAATCATTCGGTATTCCCAACTTATCCAGTGGTACCCAACCCGGCAATTATACTTGCCAGTATTCCGGCATCATCAACGTATTACACAGTAGTTGATCTGTGTTCAGCATTTTTCTCAATACCCATTCACCCAGAGTCCTAATTCCTGTTTGCCTTCACGTATAAAGGACGCCAATATACGTGGACAAGACTCCCGCAGGGATTTACCGAGAGCCCTACCATATTCTCACAGTGCCTAAAGAGGGATCTGGAAGATGTAATTTTACCAGCAGGTTCTACACTTGTGCAGTATGTTGACGACTTATTGCTCGCCTCACCCTCCAAATTGGCCTGCGAAACGGACTCCCTTGTGTTATTAAAAGCTCTGGCCTCGAAAGGACACAAGGTGTCAAAGGCAAAGTTACAATTTGTCTCAGAAAAGGTTCGGTATCTAGGGCACGAATTGGTCAGAGATACGAGACAATTGACACAAGACCGAGTAAAAGCAATCTGCTCTGCCCCACTACCAGTAACCAAGAGAGAAATGAAACACCTCCTCGGCATGACAGGATACTGCCGGCAATGGGTTACGAGTTATTCCGAGATTGTTAGACCACTGTTAGACATGTCCATGCCCGCACTACCAGAGAAGTTGATTTGGAATGAGGTATCCCGGAATGCTTTTCAGAACCTTAAACAGTCCCTCACTTCAGCACCCGCCTTGGGATTACCAGATTACACTAAGCTATTCAACTTATTTGTGCATCACAAGTCGGGTTTTGCACAATCTGTTTTGACTCAGTTACATGGGGACAGGCAGCGACCGGTAGCGTATTTCAGTACCCAACTAGACCCAGTGGCACGCGGACTACCAGGATGTCTTCCTTCGTTGGCAGCAGCTTATTATGCTATGCAACAGGCTCAGACAATAACTCTAAATCATCAGACCATTTTGTATATCCCACACTCTGTCGAGATTTTACTTACTAAATGTGCCACCCAACACCTAACCTCCGCAAGAACCACTAAATACGAGGTCGAACTGTTATCAAATCCGAACCTTATCATCAAAAGATGTACTACCTTAAATCCAGCCACTCTGCTCCCCACGGAAGAAGACGGCGAACCCCATTCATGTGAAATGGTAACCGAATTAGTGACTAAACCACGTATCAATCTAACAGATGTACCAATGTGTAACCCTGATCTAGTGTACTATGTTGACGGATCAGCCTTACGAAATGATAGGGGCCAACCTAGAGCGTCTTATGCAATTGTAACTCAGTTTAATGTTGTCGAAACAGCCTCTCTTCCAGACTCCTTTTCAGCCCAACAAGCCGAATTGTTTGCGTTAACTCGAGCCTGTATTCTGGCTGAAGGACACACAGTTAATATCTACACTGACTCCAGGTATGCTTTTGGGGTATCACATGACTATGGACAAATTTGGAAGAATCGCGGGTACCTGACTTCTTCAGGAACCCCTATCAAAAATGCAGAACAAGTGGAAAATCTCCTGCGAGCCATTCAATGCCCTTTGAAACTTGCCATTATCAAATGCCAAGCACATACAGGCCAGTCGAATGAGGTGGCACTTGGGAATGCCAGAGCTGATAATGCAGCTAAGTCAGCAGCTCTGTCAAAAGGGGGGATGCAGGTGTCATTGTTCCCACTAAGGAAAAATAATTGCTCAGACCCGCCACCCACTATTAATGACGTGTTGGCCTTTCAGACACAGGCCAGTACGGAGGAGGTGGTGACCTGGACGAAGGATCAATGTTATAAAAATCCAGAAGGAATATGGGTTCACCATGACGGCTGCGTGGTGGCCCCTAGATCCTTACTTCCATGGATTGCCCGATGTGTTCATACATTCACACATGCAGGCAAAGGGGGATTGGCAGATTATATTTTGGCAACTTGGTATGCACCAGGTATTTCGGCAATTGCAAAACAAATCTGTGAAAATTGTGTTACCTGTCAGACAATGAATCCGGGTAAGACGGAAAAAGTAAAATCTGCCTCCCACTCAAATCCAGTCGGGCCTTTTGTACATTTACAAATGGATTTTATTGAATTACCTATGTGTATGGGATTCAAGTATGTATTAGTTATTGTAGATGTGTTCTCTAGATGGATTGAAGCCTTTCCATGTAAAAAGGCCGATGCCACTACTGTTGCTAAATGTTTGTTAAAAGAAATTGTACCGCGCTTCGGAATCCCTGCTAAGCTTTCCAGTGATAACGGGTCACATTTCACGGGAACTGTTATAAGAGAAATGTGTAAAGCTTTACAGATTAATCAACGTTTTCATTGCAGTTATCATCCACAATCAGCTGGACTTGTTGAAAGATATAATGGAATGCTTAAAAATAAGCTGGCAAAACTATGCAATGACACTGGACTGAAATGGACAGAACTGCTGCCCTTAGCTTTGATGGTAATGCGATCTGCAACCAACAGAACAACAGACCTGTCATCGCATGAGATAGTTATGGGACGTCCCCAACGACTACCTTTTACAGCACCATTTACTGCAAAACAGATGGACATCCACAAAATGGAGGAAAATATGTTGAATTATTGTATTGCACTAACCAAATGTATTTCCAGCTTTCATTCACAGGTAAAGGAAGCCCAAGTCAAGCCAGCGGAAGGGAAGTGTCATAACCTGGAGCCAGGGGAATTCGTTTACATCAAGATTTTTAAAAGGAAAAGCAGTCTACAGCCAAGATTCGAAGGACCATACCAGGTCTTGCTGGCGACCAATACTGCAATCAAGGTAAAGGAAAGACCAACATGGATCCACGCATCCCATTGCAAACGGGCACCCGACCAGGAGGAAGGGACGAAGGAATCAGAGGAACAGAAAAAGGAAGACTGAATAAGGAACTGTATGGACTATGGGGACTGATGGTGCTGGGCTTGACAGGGTTTTACTTCACATTATTGATTACACCAGGGGTACAGACCCGCCACCGAAGGGAATTGCACGTAAACGTATTTATGGCTCTGAGTCATAGGTATGCTCAAGAAAGAAACTTGTCGAGTTGTTGGATATGTTCCCATGTACCTGTCCACTCCAGGGGGGGTATTCCCCTGAGATCTGTCCCCTTTAACGAATCAGAAATGGTAGAATGGTTGACAGTGCAAAACAGGACAAAACTAACTAAGGGGCCAGAAACGAAGGAGCAAACAGAATGGAGGTCGGCAGAGTATAAACTTACAGCCTTCCAGGGATGGTACCAGCCCAATTATGATAATAACCATCAGCCTCCCTTCCTAAGCATTACTCCCAGAATAGGAAATCCTGAAGGTATAATATGCCGAGTGAGTAATGAAACTAAAGGACCAGAAATGGGACGCAGCAAGTGTTCCCAAATGATTAAATGGCAAGCCACAACTAATCCCACTGAGAGAAAGATAGCAACCGTTGGCTGGACAACGGTCCATAACAAAGCCCCAGGTAAAGGGTGGGAAGGTGAGACCACTCGAGTAGGGACAGTGCGAAAGGACCAGGAGCTGACGTCCTATAATTGCACCTACTTTATTTGTGGCCATAAAGCCTACCCATGGTTACCAGCCAACTGGACAGGGTCCTGTTACTTAGGATATGTGGTACCCCTTATCAGATCAGTAAGGACTCTAAGGGAGGCCTATGGAAGTCATAGATTTAAACGGGATTTGACGTGGCTAAACGGAATATTCAAGGTAATGGTGCCACCCTATGGAATAGCATCGACCGAATGGCAGTTACGGGAACTGGCTAACTTAGTAGAATCAGTAGCCAATGCAACTTCCCAAGCCTTTGAAGGGATAAATGATGAAATGGTAGCTATTCGAACAGTGGCTCTCCAAAATCGTATGGCCTTAGATTATCTCCTAGCCAAGGAGGGAGGAACATGCGCATTAATAGGTGAAGAATGCTGTACGTATATCCCAGATAAATCAGAAGATATCGGCAGTCTAGCTGAAAACATCAGGATGGTTGGGAGCCCTGGGGAAATCTGTGGTACAGGGTTTGATCATATTCCTGCTGATAGTCTTCGCCCTGTATCTATTATTTGTCGTCGTTAAGTGTTGCTGTGCCAGGGTGGGAGAAACGATGTTACCTACCGAGACCACGGCTAGAGTTATGGTAGCAACAACTGCTGAAGGCTCTTGTGTGGAAATGGAAATGGAGAGACTGTACAAGATCAGAATGGATTGAGTTGTCCTTGTGAAGGACAAAATGGGGGAATGTGGAAAGTATTTTTATCTAAGCTGATACCATACGCTATTTGTGTGCCTTTTGATTAAAATGGAGTCCTGGCCCTTCCAGAACTTTCTGCATTTTAGCAGTCAGCTTGCATAAACAGCTAAACCTGCTGTTAGATGGCTGATGGCCATCAGACAGCTAGGAGACAAGTCATGCTGAGACAAGTAACCCCCCATGGTGCTCTCCTATTGTCTACACTACAGGAGTTCCATGTCACCCCACCCTTATCTTCTAGCCATTATCTCTCTCCGAGACCTCATCCATTTGATGCAAACAGATAAACTGACCAGGAAATTGAAACAATCCTGACACAATACAAGACAGGTGATAGCCCATTACCTATGACTCATGGAGTAATGGCCGTTTGGCTTTCTGATAACCCTGACAAAAGGAAATATCTGGACACCATGTCAGGACCAGGATATAGTAATTAACTCTTTATCTGTATTCACTGACTGTGAGACAGAGCAATACACAGGGAGAGGCCAGAACTTTGGTTTTACTGTATAAATATCTTGTTAAACTGAACCATTTCGGAGGTGTTCACTTAGCCCTTGACTGACTGTGACCTACCCCTTGCGAGCAAGTAAATTAAATAGGAAACTTCTACCGGAGCTGTAAGTGTCGGAGTCATTCTTTTCGGAGGTCGAGATTTCGACACCCTGGGCCCCTGGCCCTGAACTCACGCCGCCCCTGGGCCCCGATCACATCCCTCCACAGTCTCTCACTGCTCCTGCTGTACCTGCCCACGCTCCAATCACCGACCTGGACTTTGATGACATCACACTTCGCTGCCGTCGCCCTCCTGCACCAGCTCGCGCTGTACCTTGCCGTGGTACACCACCACGCTGCTCCCAGGCCGCCGCTCACCGCTCCTTTTATGGTCCCGACCTGCCGCTGGTGTTCTCACGCAGGTCGGGGCCTCCACGCTGCTCCCAGCAAATCCAGTTACACCCCGTGTCACCGCACAATTCTCAGCTGTGATTGTAAGCTGACTATATTTAAAGCTATCGCAGAGGCTGCAAGCAGTGTTCCCTGGTAGTCTAGTGGTTAGGATCTGGTGCTCTCACTGCCGTGGTCTGGGTTTGATTCCCGGTCAGAGAAAGCATTTTTACAAAGCAAGCTGACAAATATATTTCAAGTCTGTGAGATACTGAATAATTGTTTCAATCATCATTAATCCACCCACATGTGTTGCACACTGAAGGAAATACAAATATATTTGCTGAGTGACTGTTGAATTTTTATAACTTTTTATACAACCGTAGAATCAGCAGAAAAACAGGATATTCGGCCCATAGCACCTAATATTCCGCCCATAGTGCAAGAGTAAGGAAGTCTTGCTCCAATTGTGCAGGGCCCTGGTGAGACCACACCTGGAGTATTGCGCACAGTTTTGGTCTCCTTATCTGAGGAAGGATATATTTGCCTTGGAGGTGGTACAATGGAGGTTCACCAGATTGATTCCTGGGATGAGAGGACTGTCCTATGGTGAGAGATTGTGTAGAATATGCCGATACTCGCTGGAGTTTCGTAGAATGAGAGGTGATCTCATTGAAACAGACAATATTCTGAAGGGGATTGACAGAGTAAATGTTGAGAAGCCCTGCTAGCTCAGTCGGTAGAGCATGAGACTCTTAATCTCAGGGTCGTGGGTTCGAGCCCCACGTTGCGCGATTACTTTTCATTAAACTTTTATGTTGCTTTCGCGGGTAAATATCATTAATGAACCCATGATCTTCTTTTGCACAATGATAAAAATGCGAACTGAGGGAGAGTTGATAATTTAATCAAATATTGAAAGCAGTGCCTCAGACCGCTCGGCCGTCCTTACTGTTAGATGTTCCAGTTACAAGTTATTACTCTGGAAAGTTTCAGACCGGGCGCTTGTTCAGGGCTGCTGGAAGGCCCAGTGACCGGGATAACCTCTCCCCCGGTGTTTTCCTGAGCCTGTGCTCGGTGTACGGGGAGCTTTGGCCTGGGTCTGAGGTAGCTTGTATCCCAGGGATGGACAATAACCCTCTGAGCTCTGGAACTGGGGAAAAGCGAATAATTAATGAGTTGTTTGCGTGTTTCAAATGCAGCTTAGATCTGCTGGTGTAAACCGATAGTGTTGTTTCACAGAATGAAAGAAATGCTGACAGGGACAGTCAAAACTTCAATAAGTGAACTTTAATAATTCATTAAACTTTAATCCTTGATGAAGTTTTATCCCCGATCTGATTTTACACAATCTGTATTTGAGGAGACTGGTTTTAAATGTGCATTGCTCATGCAACAATGTATCCAAAACAGCTTTTATTTAATTTTATTGCAGACAAGTTTTTGTTTGAGAAATAATGTTTCTGCGCAGGCTTGAACCGGGAACTTTTCACGTGTGAGGGAAATGTGATCGCCTCCACACGACAGAAACTGCTGCTGAGCTCAGTGCCCAGAGAGAAGTGTTCAGGAACAAGCTGAAATGCTCAATCCCTCTCTCTGCAAAAAGTTCCTTTCACAAACATTTCTCTGACCAGAACGGCACCAAACAACAATGTCCTCCTTTTAAAGTCATTAAACTCCCCAATTTCTGCGTCTGCAATTTTAAGGACAAGGACTGAAAGCGCTTTGCGATCAGAAAATTGCAGGAAACCCCTGTGGCTAATGACAGGGCTTTTGATGGTTGATTTCTGTACACATCTTGTGTTATGTATTTAACCCATGACAACCTGTACACACCACCACCAGAGGGCCTACATGTTGGAGTCCCAAGGGATCCCAGTATCCCTTGGGAGCACAGTATGTAAGCAGGCCACCCATGAGGTACCTGTACTCTGGAGTCTTATTAAAGGAGCTAAGGTCACACTTACTCATTATTCACAATACTAAGTTTCATCCTTTATTATGAGCGTATCAATTGGCGACGAGACAATGAACAACCACGCAAAAATGCAAGGAACAGTTGGTATCCTGGAGAAGTTCTCAGAAGTGGATGATTGCGAAGCCTTTGTGGAGATACTCGACCAATACTTCGTGGCCAGTGAGCTGGAAGGGGACGAGAACGCTGCCAAATGAAGGGCGATCCTCCTTACCGTCTATGGGGCAGCAACCTATGGCCTCATGAAGAATCTTCTAGCTCTGGTGACACCAACAACTAAATCCTATGAAGAATTGTGTACGCTGGTCCGCGAGCATCTAAATCCTAAAGAAAGCGATCTGATGGCGAGGTATCGGTTCTACACGTACCAACGGTCGGAGGGCCAGGAAGTGGCGAGCTATGTCGCCGAATTAAGGCGCCTCGCAGGACATTGCAAATTTGAGGGATTTCGAGAACAAATGCTGAGAGACATTTTCACGCTTGGCATTGGCCATGAGATAATTCTTCGCAAACTGTTGACTCTCAGAATCTGAGCAAAGCCATAACGATCGGTCAGACAATTTCCACCAGTTCCTTTAAACACAATAACATAATTTATTTCTCGTGGACTGGATGGAGGACCATGGTCCATGTAAAAAATTGTTATCGTTTTCCATGAACTAAATGTTCATAAAAGTATTGGAGTGGGAATTCACTGGATAACAGCACAGCTGGCAATGTTTGCGGAATATATTCGTGCAGCCAAAACGCACAATGACAACCTGGAATTGTGCGGCACCGAATCCTCGGGGAAAAAACAGTTAAAGGCATCGTCCCTGGGTGGGCTCAAGCCACCAACTTTTCAGTTAATAGCTGAACGTGCTAACCCATTGCGCCACAGAGACTAACTTAAATGTAAATTGTAAGACATCCCAAACCAGGGTGTCAGTCAGTTCAAGCTTCAGATTGCTCCGACCGGGATGGAACTTGTCCACTCTCAGTTGTACTTTTCCCAAATAAAGGGTGGGACATTCACTGTGGATGTGTGGAAGCAGTCTGGTCCCACACACTGCAGACACTTCCATGTCACCACCAACCAGCTCTCCCACAACCGGTGTGATCTACCTTCCAGCCTTCCGGTGCCTTGTCTGTGACAAAGTATACTGATTGTCCCAAAGCCAGTCGTTGGTTTTAATTACTTTTCAGCTCCTGACTGCAGATATTCCTGTGATTAAACCTGAACAAAAGGATTACAGGGACAGTTGGATTCATCATTTCTTTGCTTGGTGAAATTTCAAAGATTGAAAGCGATGCACATCAACCCCAAACCTCGTCACCTGCTCACTAACCGCTACACGCTGCTCCCGTGAGATGGAAGCCCAGTTGCTGTTTCAAGCTTGAATACAGGTACAAGCAGAACTCATTCAAAGAAAGTCCAAGTCCCTAAGGCACCTGATTATTTGCACCGAACTCCTTCGCAAAGAGTTGAGGTTCGTGTGGGGTGATTTGGGCACATCTTTCCCCACACTACAACACTTCAAACATAACTCAACGACTGTAAAGCGCTTTGGGGCATCTTGAGTTCCTGAAAGGTGTTGCAGAAATGCAAGTCCTTCTTTGCAAAAGTTCTATGTAATTTCAAAATTCGCAGCAGAATAATGTGTTCGCCCAATCACGTCGGGGTCACTGTTCTTTCAAAATTAATATTTTCTTTGCTGTTTGGCAATAACCAGACCCTTGCTCCAAGGTCTGTCTCACTGTTTCCCCGGTGTCAGGCAGAGATACGCCTGCTGTCCTCATTTACTTCATGTGACAGGACACAAAAGTTCAAAATCAAACTGCAGGTGGCCACACATAATATTGAGCAGTCAGGATGGCCGAGCGGTCTAAGTTGCTGCATTCAGGTTGCAGTCTGCTTTGAAAGCGTGTGTTCCGTAGTGTAGTGGTCATCACATTCGCTTAACACGCAAAAGAAACCCGTTTAAAACCAGCTGAAAACGTGCTCAATTAAATATGAGAAGCATTGAATAATGTGCATTTCTGGTTCAGTATTAACAAAGCACAATGTCTCCCAGTCCTGCTATATTTGTTGAATACTCTGTACAGTTCGGAACACATTCAAACTCTACAGTTTCCAGCCCTGACGGTGCAGAAAGCCCCTCTCAAAGCTGCACATTCCAGCTGCTTTCAGTTGAGTTGTGAGAGATTATTGACGCATCCTGCAGCTGAGAAAAGGAAAGTTGTGTGAGAGGGATCATCAAACGAGGCCATGTGGGTTGAATTAAAGAACAAAAAAGGGGCGATCACACTACTGGGAGTGCACTATAGACTCCCAGGCAGTTAGAGGGAAATAGAAGAACAAATATATGGGCAGAATGTTGAGAAGTGCAAAACCTATCGAGCTGTAATAGTGGAGGATTTCAACTACCCGAATATTAACTGGGAAAATGATAGTGTGAATGGTACAGATGGTGGAGAATTCCTAAAATGCATTCAGGAGAACTTCTTTATCCAGTATGTAACAAGCCCATCAAGGGAGGAGCGGTTCTGGATTGGGTCTTGTGATCGAAGAGGGGCAGGTAGAAGGGGTATCAGTGGGAGAGCATTTTGGTGCGAGTGATCAGACTCAGTAAGGTTTAGGGTAGTTATGGAAAAGGACAAAGGGGACCAGGAATAAAAGTTCTCAATTGGGGTAAAGCCAATGTTGCTGAGCTGAGATTGAATTTCGCCAAAGTGGACTGAGAACGGCTACTTGCTGGTAAATCAGTGTCAGAGCAGTGGGAGGCATTCAAGGAGGAGATCCTGAGGGTACAGAGCAAGTATGTTCCCTTAAAACAAAGGTGGGACTAACAAATCTAGAGCTCCCGGGATGTCAGGGGACATACAGGGAAAGTTAACGAAAAAAAGGGAAGCTTATGACAGATACCGATAACTCAATACTGAAGAAACTCTGGAGGTGCAGAGGTGCAATTAAAAAATATATCAGGAAAGCAAAGAGAGAGCATGAGAGAATGTTGGCAATTAAATCTGGGAAAACCCAAAGATGTTTTATAAATACATTAAGAGCACGATGATAACAAGATAAAGAGTGGGGCCTATTAGAGTCCATAAAGGGAATCTGTACGCGGAGGCGGAAGACTTGGGTAGGATTCTTTGTGAATACTTTGCATCTGTTTTCACAAAAGTGAGGGGCGATGTGAACTTTGCAATGAGGGTTGAGAAATGTGAAATATTAGATGAAATAAACATGGTGAGAGAGGAAGTATTGGTGGTCTAGCAGCTTTGAAAGTGGATAAATCCCCAGGCCCGGAAGAAATGTATCCCAGGCTGATAAGAGCAGCAAAAGAGGAAATAGCAGAGGCTCTGACCACCATTGTCCAATCCTCACTGGCTACAGGTGCAGGGCCAGAGGATTGGAGCACTGCTAACATTGTACCTTTGTTTAAAAAGGGAGAAAGGGATTGAGTAAATACAGGCTGGCCAGCCGAACCTTTTACAATTATTTGTAAAACTCCTGAGGGACAGGATAAATCTTCATTTGGAAAGACATGGATTAATCAAGGATAGTCAACATGAATTTGTCAAGGGAAGGTCTGACTAAGTTGATTGCATTTTTCGAGGAGGTAACCAGGAGGGTTGATGAGGGCAGTGGTATGATGTAATGTATATGCACTTCAGCAAAGCTTTTGATAAGGTCGCACTTGGCAGACTGGTTATGAATGTAAAAGCCCATGGGATTCAAGGGCAAAGTGGCAAGTTAGGTCCCAAATTTGTTCAGAGGCAGGAATCAAAGCGTAATGGTTGATGGGTGATTTTGTGATCCAGTGGGGTTCCGCAGGGCTCAGTGCTGGGTCCCTTGCTTTTTGTGGTATACATCAATGACTTGGACTGAAATGTTGAGGGTATGAGTAAGAAGTTTGCAGATGACACTAAAATAGGCTGAGTGGTTGATAATGAAGAAGAAAGTGGCGGACTACAGGAAGATATCAATGGACGTCTCAAGGCGCTTTGCAGCCAATGAAGTACTTTTTGAAGTGCGGTCACTCTTGTAGTGTGGGAGACACAGCCGCCAATTTGCACACGGCAGGCTCCTATAGGCAGCAGTGTGATGATAACCAGATCATCTGTCTCTGTGATGTTGATTGAGGGATAAATATTGACCAGGACACGAATCCTGGCCACATTGATCCTCCCACCACTTCACACTGTTCTCCGAGGGACCAGCGCGATGATACTAAAACAACAAGCGAAGTTGGTAAGCTATCCATGCAGTCCATCGGAATCCAGCCACACCACCTTATACCACGGGTAACATCTCTCCATGGATTCTGGAATCTGGATCAACAAACCATAATCACGTCTTATAAGGGATTCTGGGAGGTGCTTCAAGTTTTATTCCATATATGTTAACAGTTTTATGTTAACCCTGGTCGTCATTTTGGAGCATGAGCAGGAACATCGGCAGGGCCCAGGTACAGAGGAGTGGGAAGGTCGGGGCGGATGAGCGGTGAGTGTTTGTGGCGAGATGCGGTGAATGTTTATGGTGGAGGAGCGGCGACAGATCGTGGAGGAGGTGTGACAGATGAGGGGACGGGGCCCAGAAGAGCCGAGGGCCAAGGGCAGCACGGGCCCAGCCCACACTGCGATATGTGTGGGCACTGGGTCCATGCAGCAGAGCTGGTCTCCTGTCGTCTTGGTTAACCCTTTCCACTGGACCAAGACCCAGCTCTGTCAAGCCCGTGTGGTGGCTGATGTGCAACGGTCACCTCACGTTAAAAAAATCCACACAAAGGCATCTTTCACTCACTCAATTGGATTCAGGACTGGAACATCGGGTCCTTCATCGAAACACCTGTGAACTCATGGAAGCAAATCGTCCTCGATCGAGGGACCGCCTATGATGATGATGATCAATGTACTGGTCAGGTGGGCAGAACTGTGGCAAATGGAATTCAATCCGGATAAGTGTGTGGTAATGCATTTGGGGAGGTTTAACAAGGCAAGCGAATACACATTAAATGGTACGACACTGAAAAGTGTAGAGGAATAAAGGGACCTTGGAGTGCAGGTCCGCAGATCCCTGAAGGTAGCAGGCCAGGTAGTTAATGTGGTTAAGAAGGCATATGGAATACTTGCCTTTATTAGTCAAGGCATGGAATACAAGAGCAAGGAGGTTATGCTTGAACTGTACAAAACACTGGCTACACCACAGCTGGAGTACTGCGTGCAGTTCTGGTCACCACATTACAGGAAAGATGTGATTTCACTGGAAAGGGTGCAGAGGAGATTTATTGGAATGTTGCCTGGTCTGGAGAATTTTGGCGATGAGGATAGTTTGGAGATGCTGAATCTGTTTTTTTTGCAATAGAGACGTCTGAGCGGAGACCTGATTGAGGTGTATAAAATTGAGGGGCCTGGATAGAGTGGATAGGAAGGTCCTGTTTCCCTTGGCAGAGGGGTCAACAACCAGGGGGCATAGATTTAAAATAATTGGGGGAGGGTTAGAGGGGATATGAGGGAACATTTCATCACCCAGAGGGTGGTGGGGGTCTGGAACTCAATGCCTGAAAGGGTGGTAGAGGGAGGGACCCTCACCACATTTAAAAGATACGTGGATGTGCACTTAAAGTGCCGCAACCTACAGAGCTCTGGACCGAGAGCTGGAAAGTGGGATTAGGCTGGATAGCTCTTGGTCGGCCGGTGCAGACACGATGGGCCGAAATGGCCTCACTCTGTGCTGAAACTTTCTGATTCTATGATTCTATTAATATCGATATATATACATATATATAATATACACCATTATCATAATTTTTCCTTGGTGGTCGAGTGGTTAAGATCCCGAGCACTAACCCTCTTTCTATTCTCAATCAGTTTATCACATGAAAATAATTGAGGTCTGTGAGAGGATGAATAATTGCATACCTCGGGAGCCTATTATCAGCGAGGGCAGGCATCGACGACGAGGTTCAACACTGCCTCCAGTGCGCCAGTGCAGCCTTCGGCCGCCTGAGGAAGAGAGTGTTCGAAGATCAGGCCCTCAAATCTGCCACTAAGCTCATGGTCTACAGGGCTGCAGTCATACCCGTCCTCCTGTATGGCTCAGAGACATGGACCTGATACAGTGGGCACCTCAAGTCGCTGGAGAAATACCATCAATTATGTTTCTGCAAAATCCAGCAAATCCACTCGGAGGACAGACGCACCAACGTTAGCGTCCTCAATCAGGCCAACATCCCCAGCATCGAAGCACTGACCACACTCGACCAGCTCCGTTGGACGGGCCACATTGTTCGCATGCCTGACACAAGATTCCAAAAGCAAGCGCTCTACTCGGAAATCCTGCACGGCAAGCGAGCCCCAGGTGAGCAGGGGAAACGTTTTAAGGACCCTTAAAGCCACTTCATAAAATGCAACATCCACACCAACATCTGGGAGTCCCTGGATAAAGACCGCCCTCAGTGGAGGAAGAGCATCTGGAGGGTGCTGAACACCTCGAGTCTCATCGTCGAGAGCATGCAGAACACATGCACAGGCAGCGGAAGGAGCGTGTGGCAAACCAGTCCCACCCAACATTTCCTTCAACCACTGTCTGTCCCACCTGTGACAGAGACTGTAAATCCTGTATTGGACGGTTCAGTCACCTGAGAACTCACTTTTAGAGTGGAAGCAAGTCTTCTTCGATTTCGAGGGACTGCAGATGATGATGATGAATTGCTGTAATCACCGTTAATAACCCCGTTACTTCCTGTTACACACTGATTTTGCAGACTCTCTGGCTTCTCCTGCCCTTTGCGGGACACTTGTTCCGGGTGTAACTTTACAAACTGGGTGAGTTCGCTGATTGCGGGGAGACGGCAGGAGTCTCTGTGGCCCACTGTGAGGATGTGGAAGTGAACATGGTGGGTGGTAATTACGTGACATTTCTGTAAAGGGCAGTGGAGGAGAAGGATTGAGAGCTTTCAGTGAGGGACAGAAGTTGTTTAATGTGAGCCAACACATTCCTGATCCTCCTCTCTTCTTCTGAGGCAGTCCCCCGGAGTCGAGGATGACTTGCTTCCACATCAGCATCGGTCCCGATCAGCACCGAGGGAGCTCACTGTTCAGCTCCCCTCTGTTGTGCTTCTTGTAACAGAGGTTTCTGTAGTGCAGCGGTTATCACGTCGCTTTACATGTGAAAAGTTCCTGGTTCTATCCCAGGCAGGAACATTATGTTTAAACTTGCTGTGGATGAACAATCGGAGGCGAGTTTAGTCTCCTGGCAAAAAAGCAGATGCTGTCTGTGCGGTACCAGAACTGAACACAGTCCCCCAAGTGAGGTCTAACCAGGGCTTTGTATAGCTGCACACAACATCTGTCCCCTTGTGTTCCAGTTATACGAACATAAGAACTAGGAGCAGGAGTTGGCCACACCGTCCCTCGACCCTGCTCTGCCATTCAATAAGATCATGGCTGATCTGATCATTGACTCAGCTCCACTTCCGCGCCCGCTCCACATAACCCCTTATCCCCTTATCATTTAAGAAATTATCGATTTCTGTCTTAAATATATTCAATGTCCCAGCTTCCACAGCTCTCTGTGGCAGCAAATTCCGTAGATTTACAACCCTCTGAGGGAAGAAATTTCTCCCCATCTCAGTTTTAAATGGGCGGCCCCTTATTCTAAGATCTAGTTCTAGTCTCCCCCACCAGTGGAAACATCCTCTCTGCATCCACCTTGTCGAGCCCCCTCATAATCTTATACATTTGGATAAGATTACGACCCATTCTTCTGAATTCCAATGAGTAGAGGCCCAATCTAAACAACCTTTCCTCAGAAGTCAACCCCCTCAACTCTGGAATCGACCAGTGAACCTTCTCTGAACTGCCTCCAGAGCAAGTATATCCTTTCATAAATATAGAAAACAAAACTGCATGCAGTATTCCAGGTGTTGCCTCACCAATACCCTGTATAACTGGAGCAAGATTTCCCTGCTTTTATACTCCAGCCCCTTTGCAATAAAGGCCAAGATTCCATTGGCCTTCCTGATCACTTGCTGGTGATCGAGTTCGCGAGATATGAAGGCCAGCTTAACATTAGTTTTATTTGATTATTTTCTGTACCTGCCCATGACATTTACATAAAACCATGTTGACTCTGTCAAATCATGTAATAATTTTCGAAGTGCCCTGACACCACTTCCTTAACAATGGATTACAGCATTTTCCCGATGACTGATGTCAGACTAACTGTCCTGTAGTTCCCGGTTTTCTCTCTCCCTCCTTTCTTGAATAGCAATGTTACATTTTCTACCTTCCGATCCGCTGGGACTGTTGTAGAATCTGGACATCGTGGTGCAAAGGTTACGGGTCTAACTCCCGATCAGGAGGCTGCGTGTTCAAATCAGTTAATTTAGCTGTTGTTCTTCCGGAATTGATATTGTGTTTGCTGTTTCACAATAACCAGACCCTTGGTCTAAAACCTGTCTCACTGTTTCCCCAGGGGCACGTTCATGTTACAATGAACATTCTGAATCAGATGCCTGAAGTACAGTGTGTAAAATGGGATATGGTTCAACAGTTAACATGCAAAACACAGAACCAATTATTCAATTATCGACTTTCCCTCAGTTAACATTACTTTCACTGTGCAAAAGAAGCTGATCGGTTAATTAATGAAGTTTGCCCGAGAAAGCGACATAAAATTTAACAATAATGATTCACCCAACCTGGGGCTCAAACCCACAACCCTGAGAATAAGAGCCTCATGTTGGATCTACTGAGCTAGCAAGGATTATGTAAATGACATCTCCCTGTCGGTGATTGCAGCCAGGCGCCTGTTGGTTCCGTCCCATTTCCGGGTGTTTCCCGATCCTGTATATCTCTCTGGCTCTGTTAGATCTGTGTGTGGCCACCTCCAGTTTGATTTTGAACAAATACCTGTGTTTGTGTATTCAGTAAAAACAGAAAATGCTGGTAACACTCAGCAGGTCGGGCAGTATCTGTGGAGGTGGGGAAGTGGGAATAATCGATGGGTTTGTTTGTGGCTTTGATCTGCTGCTGGGAAGTGAGGCAGCGCTGCAGGATGCTTTTTTTCGAGGTGTAAGCAGAGGTTTCCGTCGTGTAACGGTTATTACCTTCGCCACACATGTGAAATATCCCCGGTTTGAGCACGGACAGAAACATTATTTTAGCGAATATTTTTCTGTGGGATACATTTTAAAAAGTCGCCCCAGGTTCCTTGTATCATGAGCGATGGGCATTTTAACTCACTCTCCTAAAATACAGTGTGTGTAAAATCAGATAGGGGATAAAACTTCATCAATGATTAAAGTTCCTTAACGCAGTAAAGTTCAGTTGTTGAAGTTTCCATCGATGCATTGCATAAACATAACTGAGGTGTGTGAGAGGATTAATAATGGGCTTTAATCGTTAATGAGCCCATTACTTTATGTTATAGACCCAGGTTACACACTCTCCTGCTTCTGAAAGAGTTGAGATGCGTGTGGGGTGATTGGGGCACATCTTTCCCCACATTACAAGGCTCCATCGGTACTTCATTGACTTTAAATCACTTGGGGACATCCTGAGTTGTTGAAAGGCCACGTAAAAATGCAAGTCATTCTTTGCAAAAGTTCTAACCGCAAGTTCAAACTTCGCCGGCAAATGGAGGCTCACCCAGAATTTGTTCTGACACCAAGACAAAGTCCTTAAAAGTGGGATTCAGCAGTTCAGCTGCTCGCTTTACATTTCTGTCTGACCTGGTGCTGCAAGTGGAGATGTGTCCACAGTGTAGCGTTTAACACGTTTGCCTCACACACGGGAAAGCTCACCGGGTGGGAATATTTTGTTGGAACTTTCTCCTCAAGCATGTTCAGGGGAGAGATTGTTCTCCAGTGAAAGGACATAAGATCATAAGAACGTAAGAATTAGGAACAGGAGTCGGCCATTCGGTCCATTTTAAAGTTTTCAAAATGATTCCACCCGGGGACCTATGGTGTGTTTGGGGAACATGATAACCACGACACTACAGACACACAGTGGTAGATGTTGTCTAAGGAACATAACCAGAGCTCCAACCAACACAGCTGGCCGATACTTCAGGAGCTGGTTTTCCGAGAATAGAATGACGGTGCTATATTTAGGAAGGCTGTGAGAGTGGCAGGAATTGATCTTGTGTTTCCCAAACTTTATACACAGGAACATAGGAACAGGAGGAGGCCATTTGGCAGCGAGTGGTTGGGATCCGGAATGCGCTGCCTGAAAGGGTGGTGGAGGTAGAATTAATCTTATCTTTCAAAATGGATTTGGATAAGTATCTGAAGGAAAAATATCTCAGGGGTACGGGTAAAGGCCGGAGGAGTGGGACTAGCTGAGAGTCGGCACGGGCTCGACAGGCCGAACGGACTACTTCCGTGCTGTAACCGTTCCATGATTCTATATTATGTTTAAACTTGCTGTGGATGAACAATCGGAGGGGAGCTTAGTCTCCTGGTAAAAACGCTGATGCTGTCTGACCAGCTAAGATTTCCAGCAATTCTGTTTTTATTTGTTATTTATGGATTGAGTCGGTACAACTAGAGCTTTCTGATTCAGAAGATTCGGGGGGCACGGAAATTTGGGAGTTTAACGACTTTGAAAGGAACATTTTTGACTTGTGCAGCTTCGGTCAGAGAAATGTTTGTGTTATGATTTTTTCACAGAAAGGGATTCAGAATTACACCTTCTGGTTTAACACTTCTCTCTGGGCAGGCAGTTAAGCAGCGGTTTCCGTAGTGTAGCGGTTATCATGTTAGTCTTTCACACACAAAAGGTCCCCAGTTCAAGCCCAGGCAGAAATATCATTTTAGAATATATTTGCTGTGAAATAAGTTGAACATAAGTACCCCAGGTTCCTTGTCTTATGAGCAATGAACATTTTAAACCAATCTGATAAAATACAGAGTGTGTTAAGTCAGATAGGGTGTAAAATGTCATCGATGATTAAAGCTCCTGAAATTATTACAGTTCAGTTTTTGAAATATCGACTGTAAGTCTGCAAAACAATCCGGGTGGGAATATTGGCCCAAAAATTCCGGTTGGAGGCTTCCCGCGGACAATTCCCTTCCGACCGGAGATGTTTTACGAGCCTACCTGGTGGTCTAGGAGGCACCGTGGATTCCGCTGGGGAGGCCTTCTCTTCCCGCGCTGCGAAGCACGCTCCCGTCCGGAGGGATCCCACGTGTGACTGCTCAGCCAATCAGGTACGTATTCCACAGCTTTCCCATTAATAGCAATGGGACTCCCGGACCTACGAGTTCTCAGTGCTATTCATGAGAACAAAAAACACACACACACTGAGAAATAATAAAAAACAGACCTCACATAATTAAAATTAATTGAAATTAAAGTTAATAAACGCATTAGAAAAAAACAAGGTAGTTCCAATTTTTTTTAAGCTTTGTAATTTGGGTTAAAATTAAACTTACCTTAGTTGGCAGAGTTTTTCACAACACATTGTGTTTATTTTATTTTATTTTATTGTGGTTATGAGTGTTTTTAAACACTTGCGCCTGTAAAATTACGCTATGCGCTTGCTTTTTCAGCTGCAAGGATTTTGAGGATATTTGCTGGGCAAGATATGCGTAAATCCCGCAATCCGTAGAAACTTTGTACGGGCCCAGGACGTTGGAATTTCCCTAAACTTACTGTGGATGAAGAATCGGAGGCAAGTTTAGTCTCCTGGCAAATGATGCCTGACCTGCTGAGATTTCCAGCATTTGCTGTTTTTATTTGCTATTTATTCTCCTGATAAAAGGGCTCCCTTATTCCTTAATTGCTCTTTATTTCACTTCAATAAATAGATAACTTTCAGTGAGAGAAAACGGATCCACCGGGACCTTTCACGTGTGAGGCCAACGTGATATCCGCTACACTGCAGCCCATCAAAGGGCGAGAAACCACTGAATATAAAGGATGAGCTCACAAATATCAGGGGCAGTGCAGTCTGGTCAACGTCAAACCCTCCTTTCTTATTCAGCAGAGGCATGAACGGGAGTCAGACGCCACAAAGTTTAATTAAAGACACAAATACAAGTAACACTTCTAAATCTTTTCACTGCAAAATTCTTTCACTTTATTTCAAATCGTACTGTGTTGAATCTGAAAATGAGCACCGTGGGATTTTATCTTCACCACTGATTTCCTGCATTGTTTCACATTGCAACATTAAGTTGTGAAAATACTGGCAAAACTGAGCCCCGGATTATTTTACGTCGGGGTCACATTGCTTTTGGATAATTCCAGAATTAATATTTTCTTTGCTGTTTTACAATAACCAGACCCTTGCTCCAAGGTCTGTCTCACTGTTTTCCCGGTGTCAGGCAGAGATACGCCTGCTGCCCTCATTTATTTCATGTGACAGGACACAAAAGTTCAAAATCAACCTGCAGATGGCCACATACAGCATGAAATAGTCAGGATGGCCGAGCGGTCTCAGGTGCTGTGTTCAGTTTGCAGTTTTTTCTGGAAGTGTGGGTTCAAATCCCACTTCTTCATTATAGTCATTGAGCAAAACCCATTTGCTTGACACCACGACCAACTCCTTAAAAGTGGGATTCAGCAGTTCACCTGCTCGCTTAACATTTCCGTCTGACCTGGTGCTGAAAGTGGAGATGTTTCCGCAGTGTAGCGGTTAACACGTTCGCCTCACACGTGAAAGCTCACCGGGTGGGAATATTTTCTGGAGCTATCTCCTCATACATGCTCAGGGGCGAGATTGTTCTCTTGTGAAAAGTCATAAGAACTTAAACATGTAAGGATCAGGAGCAGGTAAAAATACATCTCCTCACCCCACATCCCCCGCCCGGATTTTTCCTTTTACCAATTATCTTATGTCTGTGTCCTCTGGTTACCGACACTCCTGCCCGTGGAAGCAGTTTCCCCATAATTCTGAAAACCTCTATTAAATCTCCCCTTAACTGTGATTACTGGGGTTCAATGTGGGGAAGGGTCAGTTCATCCACTTTGCACCGAAGAATGATCGACCAGTGCATGATCTAAAAA
Organism: Pristiophorus japonicus; assembly: GCF_044704955.1. Classification (NCBI taxonomy): domain Eukaryota; kingdom Metazoa; phylum Chordata; class Chondrichthyes; family Pristiophoridae; genus Pristiophorus; species Pristiophorus japonicus. The sequence continues at coordinate 186,168 of NW_027254505.1, forward strand.
CATTATGTTAGAGAAGATTTTTTCTGTGAAATAGCCGGTCCTGTTCATTTTAACAAAAGTTGCACCAGGTTCCTGAAGTCATAAGTGATACGCCCTTACTGTACAGTATAAATGCACACGAGGCCCATGCTTGAGAGAAGGTCAGTCTGTGACCTGTCCTTTATTCCTTTGCATTCAAGTGATGAAAGTGGGTGGAGCTTCCCCTTTTATACCTGAAGGTCCAGGTTAGCAGTGCCCCCCACAAGTTCACCACCTAGTGGTCATTGTTCTCACAATGTACAACTTGTCAGTTTATACATGGGCTACAATGCTGGTTGAATACATGACATCACCTCCTACCCCAAAGTATTTTTGGGATCACAAGTTGAGTCTTTCTGGTGGTTTACGCTCTCTTGTAGAGCGCCTAAGTTGGGGCTCTGGTTGTTGGGCGCTGGCCTGTGTGTCTGCTGTTTGCAGTGCCTCAGGCCTATCCGGACTGCCCACAGTGACTGGGCTCTCCTCCCTTCGGTTCCGGTGTTCGGTCACCTGTGCTGGAGTGAACTCTATATCGTGTTCTTCCTCTGCTTCTTCTATGGGGTTGCTGAACCTCCTTTTTGTTTGATCCACGTGTTTGCGGCAGATTTGTCCATTGGTAAGTTTAACTACCAGAATCCTATTGCCCTCTTTGGCAATCACAGTGCCTGCGAGCCATTTAGGCCCTGCAGTGTAGTTGTGGACAACAACAGGGTCGTTTACACCAATATATCGTGCCCTCGCATTCCTGTCATGGTAGTTATATTGTGATTGGCGCCTGCTCTCAACAATTTCTTTCATGGTGGGGTGTATAAGGGATAACGGGTTTTGAGCGTCCTTATCATTAGCAGCCCTACGGGTGGAACCCCTGTGAGCGTGTGTGGTCGGGATCTATTGGCCAACAGGAGGCGTGATAATTGGCTTTGTAGGGAACCCCCTTGGATTCTGAGCATCCCCTGTTTGATTATCTGCACTTTTCGTTCTGCCTGGCCGTTTGAGGCTGGCTTGAACGGTGCCTTTCTGACATGGTTAATTCCATTGCCTGCCATGAAGTCCTGGACCATTGTCGCTGACCAAGATGTCTGGTAGACCGTGGGTGGCGAACATTGCCCGTAGACTGTCTACCGTGGCAGAGGATGTGCTTGAATTTAAAATATCACACTCGATCCATTTGGAGTGGGCGTCTACTACAACCAAAAACATTTTTCCAATGAAAGGACCTGCGTAGTCATCATGGATGCGTGACCAAGGCTTGGCGGGCCATGGCCAGGGGCTACAGGGGGCTTCCCTGGGCGCATTGCCCAGCTGGGCACACGTGTTGCACCTGCGAAAACAAAGTTCCAGATCTGCATCTATCCCTGGCCACCAAACGTGTGACCTGACAATTGCCTTCATCATGACAATGCCCGGATGCTCATTGTGGAGTTCTCTGTTGAACATCCCTCTGCCCATCTGGGGCATGACTACGTGGTTTCCCCACAGTAGGCAATCAGCCTGAATCGAGAGTTCATCCCTGCCCCTGTGAAATGGTTTAAATTCCTCAGGGCATGCCCTGTACGTGGCTGCCCAGTCCCCATTCAGGACACATTTCTTGACTGGAGACAATAGCGGGTCTCTATTTGTCCAGACTTTAATCTGACGGGCTGTCACAGGTGAGCCTTCGCTTCCGAAAGCTTCAACAGCCATGACCATCTCAGCAGCATGCTCGGTAGCCCCCTCAGTGGTGGCTAGTGGGAGCCTGCTGAGTGCATCGGCGCAGTTTTCAGTGCCCGGTCTGTGCCGAATTGTGTAGTCATAGGTGGCTAACGTGAGTGCCCACCTCTGTATGCGGACCGATGCGTTTGCATTTATGGCCTTGTTGTCGGCCAAAAGTGACATTAGGGGTTTGTGATCTGTCTCCAGCTCAAATTTCCTGCCAAACAGGTACTGGTGCATTTTCTTTACCGAATATACATATGCGAGCGCCTCCTTTTCTACCATCCCGTAGCCCCTTTCTGCCTGGGACAGACTTCTGGAGGCAAAAGCTACCGGCTGTAACTGACCCTTGGCATTGACATGCTGCAACACACACCCGACCCCATAGGACGACGCATCGCACGTTAACACAAGTTTCTTACATGGGTCATATCGCGTTAACAGATTGTTGGAACATAACAAATTGTGTGCTCTATTAAAAGCCCTTTCCTGGCTGTCCCCCCAGACCCATTCGCGACCTTTGCTTAGGAGCACGTGTAGCGGCTCTAGCAGCGTGCTCAATTTGGGAAGAAAGTTACCAAATAGTTCGGGAGCCCCAGGAACAAACGCAGCTCCGTCGTGTTACGGGGTCTGGGTGCTCTCTGGATCGCTTCCGTCTTGGACGCAGTAGGGCTCATCCCGTCTACTCCTACCCTCATCCCCAGGAATTCTACCTCTGGAGCTAGGAAGATGCACTTCGCCTTTTTCAGTCGCAGCCCTACCCGGTCCAGTCTGCGTAGCACCTCCTCCAGGTTGTGGAGGTGTTCTTCAGTATCGTAACCCATGATGAGGATGTCGTCCTGAAAAACCACCGTCCCTGGAATCGACTTGAGGAGGCTTTCCATATTTCATTGGAAGATCGCTGCGGCCGAGCGAATCCCGAACGGACATCTGTTGTACTCAAACAACCCCTTGTGTGTCGTGATGGTGGTCAGCTTCTTCAACTCTCTCACCAGCTCCTGGGTCATGTAAGCTGAGGTCACGTCCAATTTTGAAAAAAGTTTGCCACCGGATAGCATCGCAAAGAGGTCCTCCACTCTCAGTAGCGGGTACTGGTCTTGGAGTGACACCCGATTGATGGTGGCCTTGTAATCACCACATATCCTGACTGACCCATCCGCCTTGAACACCGGTACAATCGGGCTCGCCCAGTCACTGAATTCGACTGGCAAAATGATACCTTCCCTCAGCAGGCGGTTCAATTCACCTTCTATCTTTTCACGCATCACGTATGGCACCGCTCTGGCCTTGTGGTGTCCTGACCTGGCTTCCCGGTTTATGTGAATCACTACCTTGGCCCCCATGAAAGTGCCAATGCCGGGTTGAAAAAATGAGTCAAATTTGTGCAGGATCTGTGAGCATGATACTCGCTCCACAGAGGAAATATCATTGATATTGCCCCATTTCCAGTTCATGACAGCAAGCCAACTCCTCCCCAGTAGTGCGGGACCGTCCCCCGGGACAACCCAGAGTGGCAACCTGTTCTCCGAATCTTTGTGGGTCACGATTACCGTGGTGCTGCCAAGCACCGGAATGATCTCCTTGGTGTATGTCCATAGTTGTGCGTCAATCGGTGATAATTTTGGCCCTACTGGCCTTGGACGCCCACAACTTTTCAAACTATTTGATACCCATCAGGGACTGGCTAGCCCCCGTGCCTTGCTCCATTGATACTGGGATGCCACTGAGGAGCACTTTCATCATTATCGGTGGCGTCCTGGTGTATGAACTGTATACATGCTCCACATGAACTCACTGAACTTCAGCTTCCAGCGATTTCCCCCAGTGTCCATTTCTGCAATTTCTGTAGGCATTTTGCTCATCTCTGCAAACTCCGGCAGAGTTTGTGCCTCCATGCCTCCAACATGAGCTGTTGTTGGAAACAAAAGATCCCTTGCTAGTCAATCGTCCCTGACAACACCTGTGACTGTCCTTGAGTGTGCCATTTACAAGTGTTGATGGCCCCATTACTGGCCACATTGTCCCTTGCAATGGTGTGAATCACCGTTCAGCTTGCCATTATCTCTGTCGAACTCCCCCTCTGGGTTCGACTACATGTTGGGGCATGCCCGATTGCCCTTGTCTGCCTGGAGAACTGTGTTCTGCTTCAACAATGTTGATTCTCTGTCCCAACCATTCCTTAACACAGTATCTCTCGTCTATTCTGCTAGCGGCCATGCTCACGTGGTTAAAATCCCAATTTCTTGTCGCCATTGATACATCCGTACTCTACAGTATAAATGCACACGAGGCCCATGCTTGATAGAAGGTCAGTCTGTGGCCTGTCCTTTGTTCCTTTGCACTCAAGTGATGAAAGTGGGTGGAGCTTCCCCTTTTATACCTGAAGGTCCAGGTTAGGAGTATCTCCCACAAGTTCACCTCCTAGTGGTCATTTTTCTCACAGTGTACAACTGAGGTCAGATTATATATGGGTTACAATGTTGGTTGAATACATGACAATAAGCACTTAAAATTTTAAACCATTCTCCTAAAATACATTGTGTAAACGAGATAGGGATAAAAGTTCATCACATGTAAAGAGAAAATGAATGATTGAAGCTCGTAAAAGATCCTCTCGGAATGAGTGATCACAATATGCTTGAATTTGTAATACAGATTGAGGGTGAGGAAGTAGTGTCTCAAACGAGCATACTATGCTTAAACAAAGGGGACTACAGTGGGATGAGGGCAGAGTTGGCTGAAGTAGACTGGAAACACAGACTAAACGGTGGCACAATTGAGGAACAGTGGAGGACTTTTAAGGAGCTCTTTCACAGTGCTCAACAAAAATATATTCAAGTGAAAAAAAAGGGCGGTAAGAGAAGGGATAACCAGCCGTGGATAACCAAGGAAATAAAGGAGAGTATCAAATTAAAAACCAATGCGTATAAGGTGGCCAAGGTTAGTGGGAAAATAGAAGAATGGGAAAATTTTAAACGACAGCAAAAAATGACAAAGCAAGCAATAAAGAAAGGAAAGATAGATTACGAAGGTAAACTTGTGCAAAGCATAAAAAGCAATAGTTAAAGCTTTTACTGATATATAAAACGGAAAAGAGTGACTAAAGTAAATGTTGGTCCCTTAGAAGATGAGAAGGGGGATTTAATAATGGGAAATGTGGAAATGGCTGAGACCTTAAACAATTATTTTGCTTCGGTGTTCACAATGGAAGACACAGAAACCATGCCAGAAATTGCTGGTCACAGGAATGTGGGAAGAAAGGACCTTGAAACAATCACTATCACGACGGGGGTAGTGCTGGACAGGCTAATGGGACTCAAGGTAGACAAGTCCCCTGGTCCTGATGAAATGCCAGGGTAGTAAAAGAGATGGCGGAAGTTATAGCAGATGCATTCGTTATAATCTACCAAAATTCTCTGGACTCTGGGGAGGTACCAGCGGATTGGAAAGCAGCTAATGTAACGCCTCTGTTTAAAAAAGGCGGCAGACAAAAGGCAGGTAACTATAGGCTGGTTAGTTTAACATCTGTAGTAGGGAAAATGCTTGAAACTATCATGAAGGAAGAAATAGCGGGACATCAAGATAGGAATAGTGCAATCAAGCAGACGCAGCATGGATTCATGAAGGGGAAATCATGTTTAACTAATTTACTGGAATTCTTTGAGGATATAACGAGCATGTTGGATAGAGGTGTACCGATGGATGTGGTGTATTTAGATTTTCAAAAGGCATTCGATAAGGTACCACACAAAAGGTTACTGCAGAAGATAAAGGTACGCGGAGTCAGTGGAAATATATTAGCATAGATAGAGAATTGGCTGGCTAACAGAAAGCAGAGAGATGGGATAAATGGGCCCTTTTCAGGTTGGAAATCGGTGGTTAGTGGTGTGCCACAGGGATCGGTGCTGGGACCACAACTGTTTACAATATACATAGATGACCTGGAAGAGGGGACAGACTGCAGTGCAACAAAATTTGCAGATGACACAAAGATTACTGGGAAAGCAGGTTGTGTAGAGGACACAGAGAGGCTGCAAAGAGATTTAGATAGGTTAAATGAATGGGCTAAGATTTGGCAGATGGAATACAATGTCGGAAAGTGTGAGGTCATCCACCTTGGGAAAAAAAACAGTAAAAGGGAATATTATTTGAATGGGGAGAAATTGCAACATGCTGGGGTGCAGAGGGACCTGGCGGTCCTTGTGCATGAATTCCAAAAACTTAGTTTGTAGGTGCAACAGGTAATCAGGAAGGCGAATGAAATGTTGGCCTTCATTGCAAGAGGCATGGAGTACAAAAGCAGGGAGGTCCTGCTGCAACTGTATAGGGTATTGGTGAGGCCGCACCTGGAGTACTGCATGCAGTTTTGGTCACCTTACTTAAGGAAGGATATACTAGCTTTGGAGGGGGTACCGAGACGATTCATTCGGCTGATTCCGGAGATGAGGGGGTTACCTTATGATGATAGATTGAGTAGACTGGTTCTTTACTCGTTGGAGTTCAGAAGGATCTTGTAGAAACATTTAAAATATTGAAAGGGATAACAAGATAGATGCAGAGAGATTGTTTCCACTGGTCGGGGAGACTAGAACTAGGGGGCACAGACTCAAAATACGGGGGAGCCAATTTAGAACCGAGTTGAGAAAGAATTCGTTCTCCCAGAGGGTTGTGAATCTGTGGAATTCTCTGCCCAAGGAAGCAGTTGAGGCTAGCGCATTGAATGTATTCAAGTCACAGATAGATAGATTTTTAACCAATAAGGGAATTAAGGGTTATGAGGAGCGCGCGGATAAGTGGAGCTGAGTCCACGGCCAGATCAGCCATGATCTTGTTGAATGGCGGAGCAGGCTCGAGGGGCTAGATGGCCTACTCCTGTTCCTATTTCTTCTGTTCTTATGTTCTTATGTACCACTATCCCTCAGTAACCATATTATCATTTCTTTAATTCTGCAAAAGAAAGTTATCGGTTAATTGAACATGATTAAATGAATTCATTTTTTCACATTTGCTGCATGTTGACATTTATATAGGGCTATTAGTTTGAAAACTGTGTTGTAAATATTATCTCCCTGACCAAGAATCGAACCTGTGTTGCGGTGGTACAAGGGGTGGATTCAGTGAATCATTTGAATGTGATTTCAAGTGGCGTGAATTTCAGATCACGTTCACTGTCGGCACCTTTAATAATGACTCCACCAGGCAGGGTATGATACTTAAACTGTGTAGACGTGTAGTGCTTTATTTGAAGCTCCTCGAGTGAGGACACCAAGCTGTGAGCTCCTTTATATACTGGGTTGCAGGTAACCTTTCGGTCTCAAGCAGCAGCATCCTCTGGTGTCGGTCAGGTGTGTACAGTGTAAGAGTACATTCAGTGTTGCACAGCAGTGTTACAGACATCACACAGTAAACAGGCATGCATACACAACAGTTACAATCTGTTTCGGTGTGAATCAAGTGAACTGAAAATGACAATAATGTCATTAACTATAACGATGCAGCAATAAAATGGTATATCGGTCCCTGGTTGTCGAGTGGTCAGGAGGCAATGCTCTCAACGTTGTGTCCTGGGTTCAATTCCCACCCTCGGAAGTTGTACTTTTAGTTCAAAACCTTATTAAAAAAAAAGAGATCATTTATTTTACAGATCTATATGCAAATCATGTATAAAAAATAAGAATCATTGACTTGAACATCATTAATTAATACATAAATTATTTTGTAAATCTTTTACCATTTATTTTGCCATGAGCATGTGAGGAACTTTTATTCCGATCTCATTGGGTTTAATTGTGGTACAAATGACGAACCGGGGGCTGGGTTAAGGAAAGGTTTACGTAGTGTAGGCGTTATCATGTTCACCTCCCACATGAAATGTCCCTGGTTTGAGCCTGGGCGCGTGCTTTATTTTAGAATATGTTTGCTGTGAAATACATTGAACAAAAGTAGCCCCAGGTTCCGTGTCTTACGAGCAATGAACATTTTAAACCAATCTCCTAAAATACAGGGTGAGTAAAGTCAGATTTATGGATTGAGTCGGCACAACTCGAGCTTTCTGATCCAGAAGATTCGGGGGGTGCGTTAATTTGGGAGTTTGACGACTTTGAAAAGAACATTTTTGACTTGTGCAGCTTCGGTCAGAGAAATGTTTGTGAAAAGATTTTTTCACAGAAAGGGACTCAGAATTACACCTTCTGGCTTAACACTTCTCTCTGGGCACTAAGTTTAGCAGTGGTTTCTGTAGTGTAGCGGTCATTGCGTTTGTCTCAGACACGAAAGGTCCCAGGTTCGAGCCGGGATAAAAACATTATTTTAGAATATAATTGCTGTGATATAAATTGAAAAAAGTACCCCAGGTTCCTTGTCTTCTGAGCAATGAACATTTTAAACCAATTTCAAAAATTCAGAGTGTGTTAAGTCAGATAGGGTGTAAAATATCATCTATGAAGAAAGCTCCTGAAATTATTACAGTTCAGTTATTGAAGTATTGACTGTAAGTCTGCAAAACAATCCGGGTGGGAATATTGGCCCAAAAATTCCGGTTGGAGGCTTCCCGCGGACAATTCCTTTCCGATCGGTGATGTTTTAATCACCCCGCCTCCCACAGAGTTTAATTAATTGCATGTAATTATTTGAAAAAAGTTTGAATTAAAAAGTTACTTTCCGAACTCGGGCTCCCTCTGTGAATGCCTAACCACTAAACGAGCAGGATACGCATTAAATAATTTAATTCCAGACGTAATATTTTCTTTGCTGTTTCACAATAACCAGACCTATGCTCCAAAATCTGTCTCACCGTTTCCCCGGTGTCAGCCAGAGAAGCACATGGGACTGAATCAGTGACTTTGCTTTTTCGTCCTGTCTTCTGAAGCGCCGCACAGTCCCACTCCGACAGTCAATGAGCTGTTGGGACGTTAGTGTATCCAGGCTGTGGGTGGCCACCCCGAGCGCAGCAGAGGGGTTTCTGCATTAGTTCTGGGTGGGGACAGTATTTCCCCTTCTCTCTTCCTCTTGTCTGTATCCCTCTGCCTTGTTTTCTGTATTTATTCCCCGGCCTCATTTTACGTGTTTAATGGGGAAGAAAAGATGAAGTGTGCGACACTCTGGAACAATTTCTCTCACTCAAATATATCTATTTAGTGAAGTGAAATAAAGAGCAATTAAAGAATAAGGGAGAAGCCACTGTCGCCCTTTTGACAGGAGAATAAACTCGCCTATGGCTGTTCATCCACAGCAAGTTTAAACATAATCTTCCTGCATGGGATCATTTTGCGTGGAAAGCAAATGTGATAACGGCTCCACTGTGGAAACCGCTCTGACCAGAAGTACAGCAGAGGGCAGCTGACCAGTGAATGCCTTCTGTGCTGATCGGGAATGTGTTGGCTCACCTTAAACAACTTCTGTCCATCACTGACAGCTGTCAATCCTTCTCCTCCGCTGCCCTTTACACAAACATGTCACTGATCCCCACCCACCACCCCACATCCCCATCGTGTTATCTTCCATGTTAGCACAGTGGGGCCGCGGAGACACCTACTCTCTCCCCGCGGTTAGTGAACTCAGTCAGTCTGTAAAATTAAAGGGGAACAAGTGTCCCGCAAAGGGCAGGGGAAGGAAGAGAGTCTGTAACCTGGGTTTAATTGTTTGTCAAAGGCTACCCGTCCTGTTGTGTATTTCCAGCAGTTTCCTACTTTCACAGGTGGAGATACCGGGGCTGGACCATGCTCCTAAAATACAATGAGGTCGGGATAAAAGTTCCTCACGTACTCAGGGCAAAATAAATGATTGAAGTTTTACAATGGATAAATTAATGATGTTTAAATCAATGAATCTTTTTTACCACATTAGATGCATGCAACTCTTTCTTATAAGGTTTTAATTTTGATGGAAGTGCAATTTCCCTGGCCGGAAATCGACCCAGGGCCGCGGTGGTGAGAGCGCCGAATCCTAATCACTGGACCACCAGGGAACGCTGCATTGCTGCATCGCTGCATCGTAATGCTTGGTGTCATTATTGTCCTTTTCAATCCACTTGTTTCACACCGAAACACATCGTAACCTTGATCTGAATTTAACGCCACGTGATTCTTTGAAATCACCTTTAAATGATTGGGTAAAACCACTCCTTATACCACCGAAAAACAGCTTCGATTCCAGGTCAGGGCGGTAACTTTTGTAACAGCTTTTTTCAATTCAAAAAATAAGAATTCATTTAATCACCGTTAAATAAACCGATAACCTTTTTCAGGATGAAATAAATAATAATATACTTACTGAGGGACAGTAGTATCTTTAATCATTCATTTTCTCTTTACATGTGATGAATTTTTATCCCTATCTCATTTACATGCTGTATGAGAAATTGTAAGTGTTTATGACTCAGTTGTAAAACCATTGATTGTGTGTGTGTCTATTCTTGATAGGAGGAGCACTTGAGACCGAAGTTCCAGTTCGATATATGTATCAATAGAATCAATTTTCACCAGTTCCTTTAAACTCAATAACATAATTTATTTTGATTGGACTGGATGGAGGAACATGATCCATGTAAAAAAATTGTTATCATTTTACTTGTGCTGAATGCTCATAAAAGTATTGGAGTGGGAACTCACTGGATAACAGCAAAGCTTGCAATGTTTGCGGAATATATTCGTGCAGCCAAAATGCACAATGACAACCCGGAACTGTGCGGCACCGAATCCTCGGGGAAAAACATTAAAAGGCTTCGCCCGGAGATGGGTTTGGATTACCCACCTTTCAGTTACCAGCCGAATGCGCTAAACCATTGCACCACAGATACACACTGCAAAACATGCAAAACCAGGGTGTCAGTCAGTTAAAGCTTCAGATTGCTCCGACCGGGATGGAACTTATCCACTCTCAGTTGTACTTTTCCCAAGTAAAGGGTGGGACATTCATTGTGGATGTGTGGAAGCAGTCTGGTCCCGCACACTGCAAACACTTCCATGTCACCACCAACCAGCTCTCCCACAACCGGTGTGATCTACTTTCCAGCCTTCCAGTGCCTTGTCTGTGACGAAGTATGTTTCAAAAGTTTTGGCATAGTTGGTTCCATGGTGTAATGGTGAGCCCTCTTGATTTTAAATCTCGTGATCTGAGTTCAAATCTCAGTAAAACCTAAATTCTTGTTGTCCCAGCTGCTGAAAATTTGGGACAAACAAGTGAAAGACACCTGGTGCTGGTGGGCAGTTTTGTTGCCTTTTTCATTGATGCTTGATCGACAAGTCTAGTTGTCAAATTGTGTGCTCAACCGTCAGTTATCTGCTGCAAATCAGCGGAGGACAAATCACTTTGTTGTCTAATGCTGCCTTTGCCTGCACAATGTGTGCTGAGATTATCTGTGCAATATGCATTCCGCAGGATGAATAAAAGCAATGCTTTTTGAAATGCAGGCACTGCATGTTTTGCACTCGACAAAACGTTGCATTTTCTTTTCATTAATTTTACATTAATGCATTGCAATGCCAACGCACTTTTTACGTGGCAAGATCGATAATTAGCAGAGCAGAATGAAGAGATCGCAAAGTTTCTGTTTAAAGAATGGACTCAGTCGAGAATATTTTGTGGATTTTATTTTTCTGAGGCTATTTTCCCTGTGCTGGGATCAACCTGCGCAGATATGTGAAAAAGCTGGTTTTGTTAAAACTCCAGAGACCTCATGGCAGTGAGCTGGGACAAAAGACCTGTCAGTCATCCATTGACAAAAGAGCTGTCGGCCAGGAAGGGGGGCCACTGACAAAGCCACTCTAATTTGTAAAAGCACTTCTCACCTCCATCTCAGAAGGAGACACAGAACAATGAACCCACCAGCCTGGCCAGCCAAGGAGGAGCCGGGTCTTTCCCAACACAAAGGCTCAGAGAGATGCCCAGACTAAGGGCCATCAGCCCAATGCATGGGTGGGATGGCCCATCACTGACTAAGTACCCGTGCTTAGAAACAAAGGGGTTTTAAAGATTGTCGGGAAAGATAGGGGTAGCAAGACTCCCAGAAAGACAGGGTCCTTTCCACTTTATTTTTAGCTTGGAGCTTGGTGTGAAGCTTGGAGCTTGCAGCTTGCAGCTTGTGTCTAGAGAGAGCCCCCTCTCCCTCTCGCTCTCGCTCCACCGATCGATGTACCAGAGGAAGGGGCCGCAGTACTGCAGAAGAAGCCACCGAGACTGAAGACCAGGCAGTGACTTCCCACAGCTGAGCTGAGCAAGGAAACGGGCTGCGTGTGGTGGTGAACATGGTCGCGAGTGTCCCAAGCCAGTAACCAGATATCCCAGGCCAGCTGGGTAAGGGCTCAGGGTTTTCTCAGAAGTGAAGCTTTTCAGGGCTATTCTGGGGAGGGTAATTCATTGGTAGGGGTGGGGTTAGAATCCACCAGGGAATTACTGCGTGTTTCTAGGTTCATTTCTGTACTGTATGTATGTTGTTTGGAACCGGGATTTTATTCTCCACAGAGACATTTCGTTTAGCAGTGCATGTTTTAGCCAGTGTATGTTACACCAAATAAATATACTATGATTTATCACCGAAGCATCCCTTTCCGTGACTCATTTAATTTACACTCTGAATAATAATTCCCAGATCGAGAACTTTCGTAAGGTGGGGGCGATTCAAACCGTCCGTCTGGCAATTGAGCGTGGATCACAAACACTTACAATATTTATGAAAGGATATACTTGCTTTGGAGGCAGTTCAGAGAAGGTTCACTGGGTTGACTCCGGAGATGAGTGGTTGACTTATGAGAAAATGTTGAGCAGGTTGGGCCTCTACTCATTGGAATTCAGAAGAATGAGAGGTGATCTTATCGAAACGTTTAAGGTAATGAGGGAGCTTGATAAGGTGGATGCAGAGAGGATGGTTCCACTGATAGGGGAGACTAGAACTAGGGGGCATAATCTCAGAATAAAGGGCCGCCCATTTAAATCTGTGATGAGGAGAAATTTCTTCTCTCAGAGGGTTGTAAATCTGCCGAACTCACTGCCTCAGAGAGCTGAGAAAGCCATGACATTGAATAAATTTAAGACAGAGATAGCTTCTTAACTGATAAGGGAATAAGGCTTATGGGGAACGGGCAGGGATGTGGACTTGAGTCCATGATCGGATCAGCCATGATCATATTAAATGGCGGAGCAGGCTCGAGGGGCCATATGGCCTACTCCTGCTCCTAGTTCTTAAGTTCTTATGTTCTGAATAGCGACACACACAAAAATGCTTTGATCATGGTTACACCTTATCTTCACGTTTGTCAAACAGTTGGCTCGTTGGTCTCGGGCTATGATTCTCCCTTTGGAGTTGTTCATTGAAATTTACGAGGGGTCCCAGAGGAGCCCTGATATTGCTCGCAAATTTTGAAATTGCATCGAACTTTTGCAAAGAAGGACTTCCATTTCTGCAGTGCCTTTCAGGAACTCATGTCACCCCAAAGCGCTTTACAGCCGTTGAGTTATGTTTGAAGTGTTGTAGTTTGGCAAAAGATGTGCCCAGATCACCAAACATGAACCTCAAATCTTTGCAAAGGAGTTTGGTGCAAATAATCAGGCATCTCAGGGACTTGGACTTTCTTTGAATAAGTTCTGCTTGTTCCCGCATTCAAGCTTGAAACAGCAACTGGGCTTCCATCTCACGGGAGGTTTGGGGTTGATGTGTGTCGCTTTCAATCTTTGAAATTTCACCAAGCAAAGAAACGGTGAATCCAACTGTCCCTGTAAGCATTTAGTTCCCGTTTAATCACAGGAATATCCGCAGTCAGGAGCTGAAAAGGAATTCAAACCTAATACCGGCTTCGGGACAATCAGAATACTTTGTCACAGACAAGGCACCGGAAGGCTGGAAGGTAGATCACACCGGTTGTGGGAGAGCTGGTTGGCGGTGACATGGAAGTGTCTGCAGTGTGCGGGACCAGACTGCTTCCACACATCCACAATGAATGTCCCTCCATTTATTTGTGAAAAGTACCACTGAGAGTGGACAAGTTCCATCCCGGTCGGAGCAATCTGAAGCTTTAACTGTCTGACACCCTGGTTTGGGATGCCTTGAACCTTACACTTCCATCAGTCTCTGTGGCGCAATGGGTTAGCGCGTTCGGCTGTTAACCAAAAGGTTGGTGGTTCGAGCCCACCCAGGGACGAAGTGTTTAACTGTTTTTCCCCGAGTATTTGGTGCCGCACAGTCCCAGGTTGTCATTGTGTGTTTTGGCTGCACGAATCTATTCCGCAAATGTTGCCAGCTGTGCTGTTATCCAATTAGTTCCCACTCCAATATTTTATGAGCATTCAGTTCAAGTAAATCGATAACAATTTTTTACATGGATCATGTTCCTCCATCCAGCCCACTCGAAATAAATTATGTTATTGGGTTTAAAGAAACTGGTGGAAATTGATTCTATTGATACATAGAAAGAACTGGAACTTCGGTCTCAAGTGCTCCTCCTATCAAGTATAGACACACACACAATCAATGGTTTTACAACTGGGTCATAAACACTTACAATTTTAAACCATTCTCATACAGCGTGTAAATGAGATAGGGATAAAACTTCATCACATGTAAAGAGAAAATGAATGATTGAAGATACCACTGTTCCTCAGTAATTATATTATTATTTATTTCATTCTGAAGAAGGTTATCGGCTAATTAACGGTGATTAAAAGAATTCTTACTTTTGCACGTTGGCTGCATGTTGTCAATTTTATTAGGTTTTGAATTTAAAAATGGTGTTACAAAATTTATCGCCAAGACCTGGAATCAAAGCTGTTTTTCGGTGGCATAAGAAGTGGTTTTCCCCAATCATTTAAAGATGATTTCAAAGAATCACGTGGCGTTAAATTCACATCACGGCTACGATTTGTTTCGGTGTGAAAAAAGTGGATTAAAAAGGACAATAATGTTAAATAAAGAGTAAAGCTACCACTACACAATCACATCAAAGCCTCCCAGGGCAGGTACAGTACGCGTTAGACACAGCGTAAAGCTTCCTCTACATTGTCCCATCAAACTCTCCCAGGACAGGTACAGCACGTGTTAGATACAGAGTAATGCTCCCTCTACACTATCCCATCAAACCCTCTCAGGACAGATACAGCCCGTGTTCGATACAGAGTAAAACTCCCTCTACACTGTCCCATCAAGCTCACCCAGGGCAGGTACAGTATGTGTTAGATACAGAGTAATGCTCCCTCTGCACTGACCCATCAACACTCCCAGGGCTGGTACAGAACGGGTTAGATACACAGTAAAGCTCCCTCAACACTGTCCCATGAAACTCTCCAAGGGCAGGTACAGCATGCGTTAAATACAGAGTAAAGATTCTTCTAAACTGTCCCATCAAACGCTCCTAGGGCAGATGCACCACGGGGTTAGATACAGAGGAAAGCTCCCTCTACATTGTCCCTTCAAACTCTCAGGGCATGTACAGCACAAATTAGTTGCAACATAAATCTCCCGCGACACAGTCCCATCAAACTCTTCCAGGGGCAGGTGCATGTTGCATATGCAATAACTCAGCAGGCTTACTACCGTGAACTCAATCAGGTGCATCCTGACCCTACTTTTCTAGCTCTCGAACAAAGGATTAAACATGGAGGCTTTCTTTATATACAAGAGTTGCATGTGTGTGCCTGTGGCCCAATGACCTTCGACGGTCGGTCCCCCTGGTGGCAGGTAAACCCGGGCATATATACATTACAGTGCAGCACGTGTTTAAATCTCCCTCTACACTGTCCCATCAAACCCTCCCAGGGCAGGCACAGCACAGGATAGATACAGAGCAAAGCTCCCACTATACTGTCCCATCAAACCCGTCAGGGCAGGTACAGTACGGATTAGATACAGATTAAAGCCCCCTCTACATTGTCTCATCAAAGACTCAGAGGGCAGGTACAGACTAAAGCTTCCTCGACACTGTCACATCAAACCCTCCCAGGGCAGGTACAGTATGTGTTATATACAGATTAAAGCTCCCCCTATATTGTCCCATCAAAGACTCACAGAGCAGATACAGCCCATCTAAGATATACAGTAAAGCTTCCTCTAGTCTGTCCCATCAAACCCTCCCAGGGCAGGCACAGCACAGGATAGATACAGAGCAAAGCTCCCACTATACTGTCCCATCAAACCCGTCAGGGCAGGTACAGTACGGATTAGATACAGAGTGAAGCTCCCTCTACACTGTCCCATCAATCTCTCCCAGGGCAGGTACAGCACGGGGTTAGCTACAGAGTAAAGCTCCCTCTACACTTTCCCATCAATCTCTCCCAGGGCTGGTACAGCACTGGTTATGTTAGCACAAATCTTTTTCTGGAAGAATCACTCGACATTCGGGGTCGGTTCCAATCCCAAAATGGCCTTTATTACACCGGCGGGGAGAGAGCCTCTGGTCCAACTCCAGGCATTCCACTCCACCGAACAAAGAAATTCATCGATATTTATATGTTTTACAACAGTTCATTATAATTACTTAGCCCATGTTGGCTGGACACAATCCAATCATAAGGACTATAAATTACAAATCGATTCCACTGGGCCAATGGAATTGGCCCCCAGGCACCAGGGGACTGTGTGATCACCTCATGTTTTAGCTGAGGCTTATTCATGGCCTCGTGAGATTCTCCAGATCCCCTTATCTCTACTGTCCTTGGGTTCTGTCTGCACCTAACCTCCTTATCCTTACACAGTCACAGGAATTTCTTTGTTCAGTATTCTGCTGGGACATCTTGTCTGTGGTTTGTTGATTAAGGACGTTCTGCTGAGCTCACTCTTTCCAGTGTTCCTGTACACGGAACTGCAGTGTCATCAGCCACCCAAAAATGTATTCAAGCTAACTGTTAGCTGAATTCCCCTCGTGCTTTGCAGAATCCCTGGCAGCCATTTTGTATCTGGCTACCATTTTACACATACATATATGCATACATATATTCAGCAGGTGCCTTTACCTTTGCCCTACAACAATCCCCCCTTTCGGTAATGGACTAATCCTAGTCTCCTTTAACCGACAACATAATTTGTTACTCGACTTATATTTTTATGTACCACCCGGTACTTCCTGTCACAACGTGCTGGCCAGTCACGTGGTGTCAGAAGTCCCAGTTGCTTAGATCAAATTGATATAGTTCAGATTCCCCTGTCCCTCTGCTGGACAAGTCACTTTATTTACTTGAGCCCT
This sequence comes from Pristiophorus japonicus, assembly GCF_044704955.1. NCBI lineage: Eukaryota > Metazoa > Chordata > Chondrichthyes > Pristiophoridae > Pristiophorus > Pristiophorus japonicus. The sequence goes on from NW_027254505.1 coordinate 203,042, forward strand.
TGTTCTGATACTCCTTTGTCGTGCATAATGCCTGCAGGATCGACAGGCCATGACTCTCCATGTTAGTGCTAAGACCAGCTGTATCCCTACCAGTATGTGTGATATTATTCCAATCCAGGGGTGGATGTTTACGTTCATGCCCCAGTCCCAGACCCTCCTCCACCAACTCTGGTTTTGTAACTCTTGGTCAGTATCCATCTCCAGTATTTCAATCTTTGTCTGTAGTTGGTGGTAGAGTCTGACACACTGGCCTACTCTGAGTCTTAGTTCCCTTAATACTGCAACTAAATGTGGGATAGGGGCCTGCTCTGGCTGGTCATAACCCTGCAGGTGATCGTGGAGCTGATCGATGGCGTTAATGATTTTGGGCCTCGGTGTCTAACCTGGATAATGCGGGCTTGTCCTATTGTGAGGTCGTAGGGCTGTGAAGCAAAAGTTTGTTTGTGAGATCTGGCATTGTAAGCCATTGTACCGATATGATTGTGCCGTGGTAGAGACACAGTATTTCCCTTTGCCCCCGTAACCTGTTCTGGCAAAATGTGTGGGGGCAGGTACTATTTCCAATACACATCCATCGGTTGGATTAAATCCACAATCGACTAGTTCTCTCTGTCCCACCGGGTGAGGGCACACCGTAATGTCACCCGTCTGCTTGCATCCCGTCAGGGAGATCCCATAGAGTGTGTTGTCTCTGCGGACAGCAGGGGCTGCGGTCAGATAGTAATGGCGGGAGGTGTTTTCCCGTATGATCCCGATATTCTACAGTTGATAAAGGGGAAATGGTCCTGAGTCTTGTGTGACTATAGGTATCATCAGGGCTCTTCCCACTCCGGCAGCTTTGCTCATTCGGCAGTTTGGGATCACTGGGCATACTCTGGTTAGTCCCTTCAGAGTGCAATTACCCAGTGTCCCCTTCAGTTTGGCCAACTGAGCCAGATGTGGGCTGTCTATCCAGTCTGGCAACTCCCCCCTTTGGATATGATCGAGGTTGTGTCGTATCTGTCCCACCATCCATAGGCCATAAGCGTGACAGAGTTGTCCCTGTCTAAGTTTTGCGGTATCTTCTCTCTCTCTGTCGATAAGGTGATTGATTGTTTTTGCCTGAGCTTCCAGGACCGAGAGGCCATCCAATTGGATTTCGGCACCCTCTCTTCCAAGTTCGGATTGACCTTCCTGAGTCCGCTCTGCCCATTCTAATAATCCCTTCATCACCCCTTTAAGCTGCTCCACCCTTTCATTTAGCCTTTGTATGTCCAGTGAGTTTACTATGGAGGTTCCGGCATTAAAACCGGTCGCAACATCATTAACTATTTCCCTCTTAGTCCTATGAACTGGCTCCTGTCCTCGGAATCTACTGGCACACATGGCATCGGCAGCCTGCTGCATTACAACTTTACTTAATACATTATACATATTTCTTGCCTGTTCTGTACAATATTCCAGCATCTGTATACCTGAGATATTGATCAGGACAGGCACAATTTCATGCTTGACATTATCATACAATAGTTCACCCTCGTTGGACAGCACAATCCCATTTTCTGGTCCCCTTGTAATTGTTGGACATGACAATTCCATGGACAGTGTGGTGGTTCTTATGGGGCGTGGTGTCGGAGGGGGTGAGAAGCATACATACAATGATATTGCGGCAGCCTCTACCTCCTCATAGTATCCACACAGCCCCACCCCCTCTTTGTGGGTGACTAACGGTTGTGGCTGGGCAGGAGGCGCGCAAATTATTCCAAAGGTACATTCATCGGGCCTCCCCGGCCTCCCTTCGTCTAATGCAACTGCTTCTTGTACCCGTAGAGCATCGCACACATACTCTATTCTTATCCGGATTCATTTGCAGCCACGTGTTCAAATCAGTTCTGTCCTTGCTCCAGTCCTTGATTGCTGGAATGCAAATTTCGTCAGTCAAAGTAAACAAAACCCTATAGTTGTGTCTTTCTTGCGTGTGCTGTATCTCTCGTAGTCCGTCTGTATTATCCAGTGCTGGTGTAGGCCTCAAGGTTCCCAATATCATGAGTCCCCAGAGTCGAAGTCACCACTGCAGTCCCATCTCGGTGATGGTTTTATCTGCAAATTTTAAACAGATAGCCTGGTCGTCACCAGGTGTAAGGTTCTGGTCTACTTGTGTCGCGGTCACTCTGTGGAATCGGAGGTAAGGGTTAGGTTATCCATATTCTTTATAGTCGTACCATCTCGATCACTTCATGTCCCTGTCTGGGCTGCCGTCGGTTTTGTATTTGGGCCTGCTGTGCTCGAGCCTGCACGATGACCCATCTAAATATTATCCAAACTCTAATCAACACCAATGCCACCACTATTCCTCCAAACATCCCAGTCTGCTTTACTGTTAGGTTGGGTTTGTGGACTACACCGACCCACCGTGGGATACATTGGCTCGATTGCCACAGGTGATGGTGCTTTGGCTGCACACTGCACTATCCGTCTGGTCCTGTTTTTTAAAATCTCTTCCAGCTTATTTATCTTAGCTTTTAACTCTTGACCAGCTAGTTCTGTTTTATTTTTATTCTGACTATCCCACCATTTCCACTGTCTGTCAGGTGAGTCTTCTTTATTTTAGTAAGAAATTCAAATTAGTAAGGTCCAGTGTAAAACAGCTGTCAATGGAAAGGGTTAACTCCTTTACAGGTTTGTAAGAAGGCCTGATGTCATTACGTGACTTCGCGTAATCATCCAAATCTTTGTGCCTTCGAAACTTGCTTAGAAATTAGGAATCCGTTAAAACAGCAGAAATCATTCGTAAAGTGGTCACAATAAAAATCTTCTCATCGGTAAAGACAGCATTTTAGATCAAACTCCAATTTTTTTGCTTAACATCTAATTCAAGTACTTGCCAAAGATTTTTGTTGAAATAAGAACACACATTTTTAATAGCTATTTTGTTTACTGAAATCCAATGTTCACACAAGCTGTTAACATGCCAACATTTCGGGGTTTTTTTAACAGTCCCGTTCAATGGGCAAATCTTGTGTTTTATTTCTCTCTCTGCTGAGTTTGCATAGCTTAGATCTTTTCTCCTTGTTATTTTCAAAACCCTCCTGCTTGTTTAGACTGTTCGGGACTTTTCTTGATTAATAACGTCTATTCTGGAAATCTTTTCAAACTGCAGTGAAACTTTCTCGTAATTTAAAATCATTATCAATGGAGAGTGTCTTTTACCTCCTCCAATTTTTTTTTCCTTTTCCCAATTAAACCAATATCTTTTTCACAGCCAATATCAACTAGTATTTAGTAAGTTATAGAAACATAGAAACATAGAAAAATAGGTGCAGGAGTAGGCCATTCGGCCCTTCTAGTCTGCACCGCCATTCAATGAGTTCATGGCTGAACATGCAACTTCAGTACCCACTTCCTGCTTTCTCGCCATACCCCTTGAACCCCCTAGTAGTAAGGACTTCATCTAACTCCTTTTTGAATATATTTAGTGAATTCGCCTCAACAACTTTCTGTGGTAGAGAATTCCACAGGTTCACCACTCTCTGGGTGAAGAAGTTTCTCCTCATCTTGGTCCTAAATGGCTTACCCCTTATCCTTAGACTGTGACCCCTGGTTCTGGACTTCCCCAACATTGGGAACATTATTCCTGCATCTAACCTGTCTAAACCCGTCAGAATTTTAAACGTTTCTATGAGGTCCCCTCTCATTCTTCTGAACTCCAGTGAATACAAGCCCAGTTGATCCAGTCTTTCTTGATAGGTCAGTCCCGCCATTCCGGGAATCAGTCTGGTGAACCTTCGCTGCATTCCCTCAATAGCAAGAATGTCCTTCCTTAAGCTAGGAGACCAAAACTGTACACAATACTCCAGGTGTGGCCTCACCAATGCCCTGTACAACTGCAGCAACACCTCCCTGTCCCTGTACTCAAATCCCCTCGCTATGAAGGCCAACATTCCATTTGCTTTCTTAACCACCTGCTGTACCTGCATGCCAACCTTCAATGACTGATGTACCATGACACCCAGGTCTCGTTGCACCTCTCCTTTTCCTAATCTGTCACCATTCAGATAATAGTCTGTCTCTGTTTTTACCACCAAAGTGGATAACCTCACATTTATCCACATTATACTTCATCTGCCATGCATTTGCCCACTCACCTAACCTATCCAAGTCACTCTGCAGCCTCATAGCATCCTCCTCGCAGCTCACACTGCCACCCAACTTAGTGTCATCCGCAAATTTGGAGATACTACATTTAATCCCCTCGTCTAAATCATTAATGTATAGTGTAAACAGCTGGGGCCCCAGCACAGAACCTTGAGGTACCCCACTAGTCACTGCCTGCCATTCTGAAAAGTGCCCATTTACTCCTACTCTTTGCTTCCTGTCTGACAACCAGTTCTCAATTCATGTCAGCACACTACACCCAATCCCATGTGCTTTAACTTTGCACATTAATCTCTTGTGTGGGACCTTGTCGAAAGCCTTCTGAAAGTCCAAATATATCACATTAACTGGTTCTCCCTTGTCCACTCTACTGGAAACATCCTCAAAAAATTCCAGAAGATTTGTCAAGCATGATTTCCCTTTCACAAATCCATGCTGACTTGGACCTATCATGTCACCTCTTTCCAAATGCGCTGCTATGACATCCTTAATAATTGATTCCATCATTTTACCCACTACTGAGGTCAGGCTGACCGGTCTATAATTCCCTGTTTATTCTCCCCCTCCTTTTTTAAAAAGTGGGGTTACATTGGCTACACTCCACTCGATAGGAATTGATCCAGATTCAATGGAATGTTGGAAAATGACTGTCAATGCATCTGCTATTTCCAAGGCCACCTCCTTAAGTACTCTGGGATGCAGTCCATCAGGCCCTGGGGATTTATGGGCCTTCAATTCCATCAATTTCCCCAACACAATTTCCCGACTAATAAGGATTTCCCTCAGTTCCTCCTCCTTACTAGACCCTCTGACCCCTTTTATTTCTTTTTCCATCGCAAACACTTTTTTTTTCAGCACTTATTTAGTACGTTGCATCTTTTTTTCCAAACCTTTTAGTTTTATTTTTTAAAAGAGATCAGATTTAACTTTTTGTTTTAAATGTATCGCATTTTGTTGTGCCTTTTCTTTACCAGTGGTACTTGAAACCTTCACAACAAAATTAACTCTTCACTGTTCCCATCCTAATTTCTGCTCCCCTTTTGTAGAATTTGTATTTATTGTTGAATTACAAAATGTCAAATATGGTATTACTGGATTTTTTTGCCTAACTTCCGTTTTAGAAGCTGATCAAAAACTCGAATCTTTTGCTCTGTAACTTCAATTTTGTGGTCCTATATCTCATAAATTACATCTTTTTTAAGCTTCAGTTCCTGACGCAGTATGTGTACTTTTATTAAAAAGGCTTCCAAACCCAAGATTTTCCGATACAACCAAAATGTTTATCAATGAGAATCACCTGAAATATCTCAAAATCACAATTCAAGTATTGTACTGCCAATCTGTAATTTAAAAATCTCTTTCCTGAGCTAAAAGCTTTCGCGTCAAGGTTTTACACAAAGGAAAAATGGGAGCGTACTTCCCCAGCCTGCAGCCTCCAGAGACACAGGCTTTTTTTAAAGACATTACAGCTTCCCTTCTTCATTCTTTATCTCATTCCTAGACAGATGTTCACAAAAGTCTCTTTTCATTCAGCAAAGTTTATTGTTTGGCTGGCTCTATTCTTGGATCCATACTTCACTTAAGATCATCACTATCAGGTTTTTTTATTTCTTACATATTGATGAACCTCCTCTGTTAATTTTATGTGGGCTTGAAGAATCAAGACCACGGCTTTCTCATCTTTATCTTTCCTTTCCTTCTCCCACCATTCCCGTTGATTTGCTGGCGGGTCCTGGGGGTTCCATCCTGACTTAATCATCTTCTCAATTAGTTTCTTTTGTTTTTCCGCCAGGTGGCGGGTAAGGGACCCTTCTAGTCCCCACATGAAATTACTTGCTTTATTGGCCATTCCTGGGTAGGACTAGAACCGTTAGGAATCGACTCTCAGAGGTCCACATTCTTCCTAGTGTAACTTGTAGCAGACCGTCTCCTGGCTACTGTCAGGTCACAAGTTCTGCAATTAGACAAACTTATACAATTCTTAAAATGCATTTAAGCAATTCCCGCAGTGCCCCACGCCTCCTTAACGACTACCTACCACCGTTTTGTCTGTCGGTCCGACCCTGTTCACAGGTTTGGTTTCCTTTGGTCGCTGTGCACCGCCTGGTCTCCGGGGTATATTTTCAAAATATACTACTGGTTCCGGGAGATGTCGCTCGGTATCACGATCCCACGGTCTAAGTGTGTGCCCTACGCCTACTTAGTTCCTGGCCGTCACGTGGGACAAAAGTCCTCTTAATTCAGGCTCAGGCTAGGCGTTTGAGATATTAGACCATCTCCTCGTGTCGGTCAACCGGCCTCCACCTTCCGCACCCTTTACAATTAAAATTTTTTGATACTCACCCAGGTTTTTCCAAGGACTTCCAGCGACTCCGCGAAATCCTGTTCATGACGCCACTGTAAACGCAAATGTTTTCATGGAAGAATCACTCGACACTCGGGGTCGCTTCCAATGCAAAAACGACCTTTATTACGCCGGCAAGGAGAGAGCCTCTGATCCAACTCCAGGCACTCTACTCCGCCAAACAAAAAAATTCATCGATATTTATATGTTTTACAATCGTTCATTACAGTTACTCAGCCCACTTTGGCTGGACATAATCCAATCATAATGATTATAGATTACATATAGGTTTAAATGGGCCAATAGAATTAACCCCGGTACATCAGGGGGCTGCACGATCAGTTCATGACAGTTGGGGGCTGATTCATATCCGTGTGATGTTTTCCAGACCTCCCTTATCTTCGTTAATCATGGGTTCCGCCGGGACCTAGCTCCTTATCTCCGTGGTTGCTAGGCACCCCATCTGGGGGTCACTGACTTGACGACATTCCGTACTAGGTACCGCAGTGTTCTGTATACTATCTTGCCTCAAGTTGTTGATTCAAGACATTCCTGGTACCAGGCTCTGCAGGGTCAGCGCTCAGTCAGCAGTTTTAGCTAACTTGGCTTACCGAGTCCCCATCATGCTTTGCTAAGCCCCCTGGCAGCCATTTTATATTTGGCTAACATTTTAAACATACATACATTTATATATTCAGCAGGTGCCTTTGCCTTCCTACAACAGTGTCTTTCAATTTGTTTATTTACCCTTTTTACCTGCTTGTTTCCTCTCTCTTTCAAACTCACTTTCTTTATTTTTGCTTTCTAATTCCAGCATTACTTCCCTCCCTACTGAATCTATTCTCAGGTTCCCATCCCACTGCCAAACTAGTTTAAACCCTCCCCAACAGCACGAGCAAACCACCCCGCGAGGATATTGGTCCCGGCTCTGTTTCAGTGCAAACTGTCCGGCTTGTACAGGTCCCACCTCACCCAGAAGTGGTCCCAATGCCTCAGGAAACTAAAGCCCTCCCGCCTGCACCATCTCTCCAGCCACGTATTCATCTCTCTATCCTCCTATTTCTGTACTCACTAGCTCGTGGCACCGGGAGTAATCCGGAGATTACTACCTTTGAGGTCCTGCTTTTTAATCTCTCTCCTAGCTCCCTAAACTCTGCCTGCAGGACCTCATCTCTCTTGCTACCCATGTCATTGGTCCTGATATGGACCACGACCTCTGGCTGTTCACCCACTCCCCGAGAATGGAGGAGATGGTGTTCCCATGCGCCTGCTGCCCTTGTCCTTCTAGGCGGTAGAGGTCGCGGATTTGGGAGGTGCTGCCGAAGAAGCCTTGGTGAGTTGCTGCAGTGCATCTTGTAGATGGAACACACTGCAGCCACGGTGCACCGGTGGTGGAGGGAGTGAATGTTGGAGGTGGTGGATGGGGTGCCCAATAAGTGGGCTGCTTTTTCCTGGATGGTGTCGAGCTTCTCGAGTGTTGTTGGAACCGCACTCATCCAGGCAAGTGGAGAGTATTCCATCAGACTCCTGACTTGTGCCTTGTAGATGGTGGAAAGGCTTTGGGGAGTCAGGAGTTGAGACACTCACCGCAGAATACCCAGCCTCTGACCTGCTCTTGTTGCCACAGTATTTATGTGACTGGTCCAGTTAAGTTTCTGGTCAATGGTGACCCCCAGGATGTTGATGGTGGGGGATTCGGCGATGGTAATGCCGTTGATAGCCGAGCCTGCTTAAGTTGTATGTTCCTGTCGCTGATTGCTGACAGGCGACTGTTGGCTCCGCCCCGTGGGTTTACCTCGAACTTCAAACCACGAAATCGGTTCTCCTGAATTCCAAGGTGTGTACGGAAATCAATCATCAAATGCCCTGTCATTAACCACAGGGGTTACGGCAATTTTCTGATCACAAAGCGCTTTCAGTCCTTGTCCTTGTCCAGAAAATTGCAGACGTGGAAATTTGGGAGTTTTTGACTTTGAAAGGAGAACATTGTTGTTTTGTGCAGTTCCGGTCAGAGAAATGTTTGTGAAAGGAACTTTTTGCAGAGAGAGGGATTGAGCATTTCAGCTTGTTGCTGAACACTTCTCTCTGGGCACTGAGCTAAGCAGCAGCTTGCGAAGTTCAGTGGTGATCACGTTCGCATCACATGTGAAAAGTCCGCAGCTCGATCACGGACAGAAACATTGTTGTTGAAACAAAAACATGTCTGCAATAAAATTGAACAAAAGCATTCCAGGGTACATTGAGTCATGAGGCAAACTACCTCAGGCCTGGGCCAAAGCTCCCTGTACACCGAGCACAGGCTGAGGAAAACCCCAGGGAAGAGGATATCCCGGTCACTGGGACTTCCAGCTGCACTGAACAAGTGCCCGGTCTGAAACTTTCCAGAGTAATAATTTGTAACAAATACATCCAACAGTTAGGATGGCCGAGCGGTCGAAGGCACTGCTCAGGTCACAGTCTTCTCTGGAGGCATGGGTTTAAATCCCACTCCGAACATTCATTGTGTTTAATTTCAAAATCATTTGTTTTGACACCACTCTGAAGTGCTTTGGGACATCCATCTAACTTCATAAAATTACTCCACTTCAATTACAAACGGTGATATCAAATTTACTTCCCAAACCAGGAATCAATCCCAGGTGGCTGTAGCACGTTCCTTTCGCGACAGCCACCTGGGATCGAATCCTGGTTTGTGAAGGTGCCCTCTAAATATCTCGCACTGCTAATTTAAAAACACGGTTATAATTTGTTTCGGTGCAAAAGAAGGCAGGCTCGAAGGGCCAAATGGTAGACTCCTGCTCCTGGTTCTTGTGTTCTTATGTAGATCACAGAACAAATGATTAAATTATCAACTCTCCCTCAGTTCGCATTCCTTTTATTGTGCAAAGAAGATCATGGGTTCATTAAAGATGTTTTCCCGTGAAAGCAACATAAAGTTTAAGGAAAATAATTCGCCCAACTCGAACCCACGACCCTGAGATTATGAATCTCATGCTCTACCGACTGAGCTCGCTGGACTTCTCAACATCTACCCTGTCAATCCCCTTCAAAATATTGTCCGTTTCAATGAGATCACCTCTCATTCTTCTAAACTCCAGAGAGTATCGGCATATTCTACACAATCTCTCACCATAGGACAGTCCTCTCATCCCAGGAATCAATCTGGTGAACCTCTGTTCTACCACCTCCAAGGCAAGTGTATCCTTCCTCAGATAAGGAGACCAAAACTGTGCACAGTAGTCCAGGTGTGGTCTCACCAAGGCCCTGTACAATTGTAGCAAGATTTCCTTACTCTTGCACTATGGGCTATATATTAGGTACTATGGGCCGAATAACCTGTTTTTCTGCTGATTCTACGGCTGTATAAAAAGTTATTAAAATTCGGCCGTCGCTCAGCAAACATATTTGTATTTCCTTCACTGTGCAACACATGTGGCTGGATTAATGATGATTGAAACAATTATTGTCACAGTCTCTCACAGACTTGAATTATTTTTGACAACTTGCTCTGTAAAAATGCTTTCCCTGACTAATGGACTAAGGTCATCACAGTTCAAGTACAATACCTTACCTCATGGAGTCATTACTAGAGTGCTTACAGACACAACAACTGGTGACGAGAATACGAATTTCCACACGACAATGGCTAACCTTGGCACGTTTGAACAATTCGCCGATGGGGAAGATTGGGAGGCCTTTGTGGAAAGGCTCGAACACTTCTTTATTGCGAACGACCTGGCGGGAGACGACCCGACCTCGCTGGCTGATAAGTGCTGAGCTATCCTGCTCAGCAGTTGTGGGCCCACCGTCTATGGCCTTGTCAGGGACTTGCTAGTCCCAGAGAAGACAATAACATATGTAGAGCTCATAACGCTGATACAGGAACAGCTCAAACCTATAGAGAGCATCCTCACAGCCAGACACCGGTTCTCTCCCCACCGGTGGCCCGAAGGCCAGGAAATCGCAAAATATGCTGCAGACCTGAGACGATTGGCTGCACAATGTGATTTTAGCGATCACCTCACCAAAGCACTAAGGGACATCTTTGTTACTGGAATCGGCCACGAGGACCTTCTCCACAGGCTGCTCTCTGCGGACACCACGGTCACCCTGCAGAAGGCAATTAACGTGAGCCAGGCATTCATGATCTCGGCCTGCATCTCCAAGTGGATGTCTCACCCCCAGGACTCTAACCCGGCAAGTACTGTGAACCGACTGGTGCCTTTTAGAGGCAGGGCTGCTGCTAGCAGTCTCTCTCAGGGAAGAGAGAAGAGAACCCTGAGTCCCGCAATCCTGAGTCCACCACATGGGGCCAACCAGCCAACCCCATGCTGGCGCTGTGGAGGAAATCACAGGGCCCACCAGTGCCGCTATAAAGACTATACTTGCAAAGGCTGTAACATGAAGGGCCACCTCCAGCGAATATGCAAGAGAAATCGTACTCACCAAGTCGATGAAGAGTTGGCCGATCATCCGGAGTCCAGCGACGATGAGGTGTACGGAGTGTTCACCTGCACCACCGAGAGTTCCCCGGTGAAAATGGAAGTTGAAATAAACTATGTTCCAGTCACGATGGAGGTGGACACAGGGGCGAGCCAGTCACTGATGAATCAGGTGGCCTTTGAGAAACTCGGGGACAATCCAATCGAACGACCTAAAATTATCCCGATCGAAGTGAAACTGCTCACCTACACAAACGATACATCCCAGTCGTTGGCAGCGTGGATGTCCAGGTGTCCCATGGCGGCGAGATGCACAGGTTACCTTTGTGGATCATTGCTGGTGATGGTCCAAAGCTATTAGGAAGAAGGTGGATGAAAAAGATCACTTGGAGCTGGGAAAAGCTCCAACATCCAGCGATCGACGTCCTCCGCGGCCCCGAAGTTGGATCCAGCACAACACCTGAAAAACCAACCGCCCAACTCAACTGTGAGGCGACGACACAGACCGCTCAACCCAACGGCGAGATGATCCAGCCCAAACAACCAGACCTCACCTTCCAGGCTCCAGTGGCAGGACTCCAGAGAAGAAAATTCACGCAGAAGGTAACTTCCCGGCTTCCGTGGCAGAACCTGGGGAGAAAAGGATCACCGCAGCCTACCCCATGGAGAGAAAGAAGATGGCGTCCAAACCACGAGGTGAAGCGCCTGAAGTCAAGATGGCGGCAGCCAGACCAAAAGGGAGCAACACGTGATGCCGAGCGGCGAACCGGATTGGGGTAAAGATTGCAAGACCCTCTTAAAGGGGACCGGCAACCCATCACAATTAAAGGGACAGTTCCACTCTTGAGTGGGCAAATGCATGGCAGATGAAGTATAATGTGGATAAATGTGAGGTTATCCACTTTGGTGGTAAAAACAGAGAGACAGACTATTATCTGAATGGTGACAGATTAGGAAAAGGGGAGGTGCAACGAGACCTGGGTGTCATGGTACATCAGTCATTGAAGGTTGGCATGCAGGTACTGCAGGCGGTTAAGAAAGCAAATGGTATGTTGGCCTTCATAGCGAGGGTATTTGAGTACAGGGGCAGGGAGGTGTTGCTACAGTTGGACAGGGCCTTGGTGAGGCCACACCTGGAGTATTGTGTACAGTTTTGGTCTCCTAACTTGAGGAAGGACATTCTTGCTATTGAGGGAGTGCAGCGAAGGTTCACCAGACTGATTCCCGGGATGGTGGGACTGACCTATCAAGAAAGACTGGATAAACTGGGCTTGTATTCACTGGAGTTCAGAAGAATGAGAGGGGACCTCATAGAAACGTTTAAAATTCTGATGGGTTTCGACAAGTTGGATGCAGGAAGAATGTTCCCAATGTTGGGGAAGACCAGAATCAGGGGTCACAGTCTAAGGATAAGGGGTAAGCCATTTAGGACCGAGATGAGGAGATACTTCTTCACCCAGAGAGTGGTGAACCTGTGGAATTCTCTACCACAGAAAGTAGTTGAGGCGAATTCACTAAATATATTCAAAAGGGAGAAGATGAAGTCCTTACTACTAGGGGAATCAAGGGGTATGGCGAAAAAGCAGGAAGGGGGTACTGAATTTGCATGTTCAGCCATGAACTCATTGAATGGCGTTTCAGGCTAGAAGGGCCGAATGGCCTACTCCTGCACCTATTTTCTATGTTTCTATGTTTCTATGTTTATACAGCGATGATGGTGATATATATGTAAAAGATGTAACTGACAATTTCAAGTTGGTAAATGTAACTAATCATGATAAGTCGGGCACTTGCGATCAGAACCAATGTATTGTGAGAGTAAACGAAGTGATGACGTGCGATGCTGGGATTTACATGTCTGCCGACAAAACCAAGGGCTACCTCCCATCAGCACCCAGGTCCCGCGACCATGTAGCCTGCCCCTCCGGGACCAATGTGATACCCCAGGGAGTGTGGCCACACACAGAGGGAGCATACCAGCTGCAGGGCCAGTGATCAGCGGACGGCAAAGTCACCACTACCGGTACCCTGCCCCCGATCGGCTCTAACTCTCTGGCCACCAGGGCCAGTACTGGGAGCGAGCGGATAGCACCCTCCTGACCTCCCAACAGGACCTGGGATGACCAGGCTCCCACTATCGCTGAAGAGCAGCAGGGAGACACCGCAGCCTTCAAAGGAGGACAGGGAGGCCCACACTCCTGTGGCTCTGCCGACCACGAGGCAACGGCAAAGGCTCTGAGACTCAGCCAGGTGAGCGATCTGAGCCCACCCAGTTGGCAGGGGACACAGCGCCGCCATCAGACAACCTGGACACAGTCTGGTTACTCTGGAACTAGTGTCCTCACCCACCTGCACCTACACAACCCAGGGGCAAGACTGTGACACCACGTATGTACCTTACCTGTAAAATGTACTTGTTCCACTACTGCAGAACCCAAACAGTGATGTAACTAATCCGATGTTTTTTTGTTCTTTCTGTCTGTACAGGTCTGCACATGCAGGTGTTGAGCCACACACAGGGTCTATGTATGGGGCGGGGGAATGGATGTATGTAGCCATGGACACACATGGATCACACCCAGAACCCACACAACACCCACTGCAACCTTCAACCATCCACTGCTGACCATTTCCCAATGTCGTGGTAATAAGGACTTGGGGGTCCACAGGGAGAGAACCAAGCCAAAGCATTGACAAGGTGCAAGGGCTTTGGGCACTCAAGTCTCGGGCCAGAGCACACAATGCAAAGGCCAGTGGCACAAGACTAAGGGGAGAGTGATGTTGTGTCTGTATAATATAAGTATACTCCCTGTACACTCAATGTACAGTTACATAAGACTACTGGATGTAACTTCACACTGTATACACTATGCCTGTACCACCAGAGGGTGCAACTGGTGGAGACCTCGGGGTCACCGGTACACGACAGGTAACCAGGTATAAAACGGAGCTCACCATACTGTACCCTCACTCAGGAGCTGCAATAAATGGACTAAGGTCACCACAGTTCAAGTACAATACCTTGCCTCATGGAGTCATTACTTGAGTGCTTACAGACACAATAGAAAGAGATTAAACATTAAATGGTAGGACATTGAGAATTGTAGAGGAACAAAGCGACCTGGGAGTGCATGTCCACAGATCCCTTAAGGTAGCAGGCAAGGTGGATTAGCTGGTTAAGAAGACATACAGAATGCTGGCCTTTATTAGCCGAGGCCTAGAATAAGAGAGCAGGTGGATTATGCTTGAATATAAAACACTGGTTAGGCCACAGCTGGAGTACTGCGTGCAGTTCTCGTCACCACTTTACAGGAAGAAGACTGTGATTGCACTGGAGATTTACAGAGGAGATTTCGAGGATGTTATCGGGAGTGGAGAATCTTAGCTATGAGGACAGATTAGACAGGCTGGAGTTGTTTTTCTTGGAACAAAGTGGGCTGAGGGGAGGCATCATTGAAGTGTATACAATTATGAGGGGCCGTGATATATTGGATAGAATGGGCCCATTTCCCTTAGCAGAGGGGTCAACAACCATGGGGCATAAATTTAAAGTCTTGGTAGAAGGTGTCGGGGGGATTTGAGGGAAAATTTCTTCATGCAGAGGGTTGTGGGGGTCTGGAACTCACTGCTTGAAAGGGTGGTAGAGGCAGAAACGCTCACCACATTTAAAAAGTGCTTGGATGTGCACCTGAAGTGCCGTAACCTGCAGGGTTATGGACCTGGAGCTGGAAAGTGGGATTAGGCTGGAGAGCCTGTTATTGGCCAGCACGGTCACAATGGGCCGAAATGGCCTCCTTCCGTGCTGTAAACTTCTGATGATATAATTCTATGAAAAATAATCACCCAACGTGGGGCTCGTTTTAGAATCTCATGATCTCCTGACTGAGTTTGCTGGGCTTCTGCAAAATACACCTTTTTGTCGTTGATTACAGCCAGGTGCCTGTTGGCTCCGCCCCAGATGTTTAAACTTGCTGTCGAGGAACTGCCAGGATCTTCTTGAATGGTGGACCAGACTAGAGGGGCTGAATGGCCTACTCCGGCGCCTAATCCTTACATGTTTATGATCTTATGACCTTTCACAGGAGAACAAACTCGCCCCTGAGCACGAGGAGAAAGTTCCAGAAAATATTCCCACCCGGTGAGCTTTCGCGTGTGAGGCGAACGTGTTAACCGCTACACTGCGGAAACATCTCCACTTTCAGCACCAGGTCAGACAGAAATGTGAAGCGAGCAGGTGAACTGCTGAATCCCACTTTTAAGGAGTTGGTCGTGGTGTCAAACAATGAGTTTTGCTCAATGACGAGAATGAAGAAGTGGGATTTGAACCCACGCTTCCAGAAAAAAAACTACAAACTGACCACAGCACCTGAGACCGCTCGACCATCCTGACTATTTAATGCTGTATGTGGCCATCTGCAGGTTGATTTTGAACTTTTGTGTCCTGTCACATGAAATAAATGAGGGCAGCAGGTGTATCTCTGCCTGACACCTGGGAAACAGTGAGACAGACCTTGGAGCAAGGATCTGGTTATTGCCAAACAGCAAAGAAAATATTAATTCCCGAATTACCCTGAAGAACAGTGACCTCGACGTGATCTGGGGTCAGACGCGCTACCGTTGCACCACGAGGTCGATACAGCACATCGGAAATGTTTGACTATCTGAAGGTTTCACAATACAAGGGGCTTTAAAATCCCCGCCCATTCCCACCGGGTGTCAGAAGCAGTGCTCACCTGCCAGTCACCGTATGTTTTTTTGTTAAACTTTTGTGTTGCTTTCACGGGATTGCATCATGAATTAATCTGTCACCTTCTTTTGCACAATGAAAGAAATGCTAACTGAGGTAGAGTCGATACTTCAACCATTTTTTTCTGTGCTTTGCATAGAAACATAGAAACATAGAAACATCGAAAACAGGTGCAGGATTAGGCCATTCGGCCCTTCGAGCCTGCACCACCATTCAATATGATCATGGTTGATCATGCACCTCAGTACCCCTTTCCTGCTTTCTCTCCATACCTTTGATACCTTTAGCCGTAATTGCCACATTTAACTCCCTTTTGAATATATCTAACGAACTGGCCTCAACAACTTTCTGTGGTAGAGAATTCCACAGGTTCAGAATTCTCTGAGTGAAGAAGTTTCTCCTCATCTCGGTCCTAAATGGCTTACCCCTTTTCCTTAGACTGTGACCCCTGGTTCTGGACTTCCCCAACATCGGGAACATACTTCCTGCATCTAACCTCTCCAATCCCGTCAGAATTTTATGTTTCCATGTAATCCCCTCTCATTCTTCTAAATTCCAGTGAAGAAAAGTCTAGTTGATCCAGTCTTTCTTTACATGTCAGTCCTGCCCTCCCGGGAATCAGTCTGGTGAACCTTCGCTGCACTCCCTCAATAGCAAGAACGTTCTTCCTCAGATTAGGAGACCAAAACTGTACACAATATTCCAGGTGTGGCCTCACCAAGGCCTGCGTCCGCGCACATACAGAGGCTGAACTCCAGGACATCGTCGACGTATTTACTGAGGCCTATGAAAGCATGGGCCTTACGTTAAACATCCGTAAGTCAAAGGTCCTCCACCAGCCTGTCCTCACCGCACAGCACTACCCCCCAGTCATCAAGATCCACGGCGCGGCCCTGGACACCATGGACCACTTCCCATATCTCGGGAGCCTCCTATCAACAAGAGCAGGCATCGACGACGAGATTCAACACGGCCTCCATGCGCAAGTGCAGCCTTCGGCCGCTTGAGGAAAAGAGTGTTTGAAGACCAGGCCCTCAAAACTGCCACCAAGCTCATAGTCTACAGGGCTGTAGTAAAACCTGCCCTCCTGTAAGGCTCAGAGACATGGACCATGTACAGCAGACACCTCAAGTTGCTGAAGAAATATCACCAACGATGTCTCCGCAAGATCCAACAAATCCCCTGGGAGGACAGACGCACCAACATCAATGACCTTATTCAGGCTAACATCCCCAGCTTTGAAGTACTGACCACACTCGATCAGCTCCGCTGGGCAGGCCACATTGTCCTCATGTCAGACAAGAAACTCCCAAAGCAAGTGCTCTACTCGGAGCTCCGTCATGGCAAACGAGCCAAAGGTGGGCAGCAGAAACTCTACAAGGACACAATCAAAGCCTCCCTGATAAAGTGCAACATCCCCACTGACACTCAGGAGTCCCTGACCCAAGACCACCCTAAGTGGAGGAAGTGCATCCGAGAGGGCGCTGAGCACCTCGAGTCTCATCGCCGAGTGCATGCAGAAATCAAGTGTAGACAGCAGAAAGAGCGTTCGGCAAACCTGTCCCACCCATCCCTTCCCTCAACGACTATCTGTCCCACCTGTGACAGGTTCTGTGGCTCTAGTATTGGACTGTTCAGCCACCAAAGAACTCATTTTCGGAGTGGAAGCAAGTCTTCCTCGATTCCGAGGGACTGCCTATGTAGATTCCAAAATTCGTGGAAACCCTCCAGTGTTTGGACTCACTGAAAAGGAAATTCGATTTGGGATGAGTAAACATAAAGTTTGGGATCCTAAAAAGCATATGGAAGAAATCTACAAGTCTTAACCAAGTTTGGGATTTTAAAAGGCACGTTTGGGCCTGTGGGGAAAAGCTGCAGTGACAGAGGGGTGGGATTTAGAGTTTGGATATTGTAGCTAATCAGTTTGTCTGGGGGAGCTCTTTAACCATAGTCAGGCCCCCAGAAAACATTAGCATTTAAACAATCGACCACGGAAGAAACATTATCCACCTTACCCACAGGACCCAAATATCACATCCATATTCCAACACCTTTTCAACATGTGTAGAAATATCTGGCTCAGCCCAGACTTCCCGAAGCCAAAGCAGTGCTATTTCAATGGACAAGAGTTCATTAATTCATAAAGAAGGAGTATCGCCATCCCAAAGTCTATCAACACCAGATTAAAACATTTAATCAAGTCTCAGTTAGCTAGTCCGCCAAAACTTATACAAAGAAGACCACTTAAATCAATGGGCAGCAAAACTTAAACAAAAGAAACTTTAGATTTGGCACGAAGATTAAGCCACCTCTCAGAGTATAACTGGGGGCCTATCGTACCAAGAGCAACCTATTTTTCTGACCATTACTTTGGAACAACTAGATCAAGATCGAGAGCACACGGCAAGAAAACACAGGAAGATACATCACGACATCGGAGAAAAGAACTTCAAAAAACCAATCAGTGGAACATCAATACCAACTGACTTGGTAACAGCCATCAACTGGACCACCGCGACCGACAGACCCAACCAGGAAAATCAACCACGAGAAAACCGGGGTCCACGCAAGTGTTCCACTCTACAATTTGTGCCTCGACTGTCCAGCAGGTAAAAATTACCGAAACAACTTAAAACCCTATTGATGACAAAGGATACCGGCTTCGGGACAATCAGAATACTTCGTCACAGACAAGGCACCGGAAGGCTGGAAGGTAGATCACACCGGTTGTGGGAGAGCTGGTTGGCGGTGACATGGAAGTGTCTGCAGTGTGCGGGACCAGACTGCTTCCACGCATGAATGTCCCACCCTTTATTTGGGAAAAGTACAACTGAGAGTGGACAAGTTCCATCCCGGTCAGAGCAATCTGAAGCTTTAACTGACTGACACCCTGGTTTGGGATTGTAATGTCTGTAAGCATGTAATGCTTGTAGCGCCACACTGTGGATGTGGACATATTGTGTACTGCAACTGTATAGTTAATCATTAAACAGAACAGGCTCTTTCCGGAGAGTTCCGAGAGAGCAGCCTGCATGTTCGGAAGCTGTGTGTGCTGTGCTCTGTGAAGATATCACAGGGATGTCTTGTAATATATGCTATATCAGTCTCTGTGGTGCAATGGATTAGGGCGTTCAGCTATTAACTGCAAGGTTGGTGGATCGTAGCCCATTCAGGGACAAAACCTTTAATTGTTTTTCCCTGAGGATTCGGTGCCGTGCAGTTCCAGGTTGTCATTGTGTGTTTTGGCTGCACGAATATATTCCGCAATCATTGCCAGCTGTGCTGTTATCAAGTTATACCAACTGTTACTTGCATTTTCGCGTGGTTGTTCGTTGTCTCGTCGCCAATTGATATGCTCATAATAAAGAACAATGAGTAAGTGTGACATTAGCTCCTTTAATGAGACTCCAGCATGCTTATATATACCAATGGATGCTGGGAACCCTTGGGACTCCAACAGGTAGGCCCTCTGGTGGTGGTGTGATACAGGTGGCCAAAGGTTAAATACATAACACAAGGTGTGTACGGAAATCAACCATCAAAAGTCCTGTCGTTAGCCACAGGGGTTTCCGGCAATTTTCTGATCGCAAAGCGCTTTCAGTCCTTGTCCTTAACATTGTAGATGTGGAAATTGGGGAGTTTAATGACTTTGAAAGGAGAACATTGTTGTTTGGTGCAGTTCCGGTCAGAGAAATGTTTGTGAAAGGAACTTTTTGCAGAGAGAGGGATTGAGCATTTCAGCTTGTTGCTGAACACTTCTCTCTGGGCACTGAGCTAAGCAGCAGTTTCCGTAGTGTAGCGGTTATCATGTTTGCCTTACACGTGAAAGGTCTCTGTTGCGAGCCTGGGTGGAAACATTATTTGTGAAGCAAAAACTTGTCTGCAATAAAATTGAACAAAAGCAGTCCAGGGTACATTGTCGCATGAGCAATGAACATTTTAAAACTAATCTACTCAAATACAGAGTGTGTAAAATCAGATCGGGGATAAAACTTCATCAAGGGTTAAAGTTTCACTCATTATTAAAGTTCAGTTATTGAAATTTCGATTGTCCCTGTTCGCATTTCTTTCATTCTGTGAAACAACACTATCGGTTTCTTCCATCAGATCTAAGTTGCATTTGAAACCCACAAACAGCTCATTAATTATTCGCTCTTCCCCAGTTCCAGAGCTCAGAGTGTTATTGTCCATCCCTGGGATGCAAACTACATCGGACCCGGGCCAAAGCTCCCCGTGCACCGATCACAGGCTCAGGAAAACCCCGGGGGAGAGGATATCCCGATCACTGGGCCTTCCAGCAACACTGAACAAGCGCCCGGTCCGAAACTTTCCTGAGTAATAACTTGTAACTGAAGCATCCAACAGTCAGGATGGCCGAGCGGTCTAAGGCGCTGCGTTCAGGTCGCAGTCTCCTCTGGAGGCGTGGGTTCAAATCCCACTCCTGACATTCAGTGTTTTAAATTGCAAACTCATTTGTTTTGACACCACTCTGAAGTGCTTTGGGACATCCATCTGACGTAATAAAATTACTCCACTTCAATTGCAAGCTGTGATATCAAATATACTTCCCAAACCGGGAAACGATCCCGGGTGGCTGTAGCGAAAGGAATGGGTTTGTGAAGCACTGAAAGGTGCCCTGTAAATATCCCGCACTGCTAATTTAAACTCACGGTTATAATTTGTTTCAGTGCAAAAGAAGGCAGGCTCGAAGGGCCAAATGGCCGACTCCTGCTCCTGGTTCTTGTGTTCTTATGCAGATCACAGAACAGATGATTAAATTATCAACTCTCCCTCAGTTCGTATTTCTTTCATTGTGCAAAAGAAGATAATGTGTTCATTAATGATGTTTTCCCGTGAAAGCAACATAAATTTTAAGGAACAGTAATTGACTAACATGGGGCTCAAACCCACGATCCTGAGATTAAGAGTCTCATGCTCTACCGACTGAGCTAGCCAGGCTTCTCAACATCTACCCTGTCAATCCCCTTCAGAATATTGTCCGTTTCAACGAGATCACCTCCGATTCTTCGAAACCCCAGAGAGAATCGGCATATTCTACACAATCTCTCATCATAGGACAGCCCTCTCATCCCAGGAATCAATCTGTTGAACCTCTGTTGCACCACCTCCAAGGCAAGTGTGTCCTTCCTCAGATAAGTACTATGGGCGAATATCCTGTTTTTCTGCTGATTCTACTTCCTCCTCCTTTGATAGTCCTTCTCTGTACATTCTGTATTCTGCTTGGTTCTCTACTGAAATATGAGCCTGAAGTTTATCACAAGCTTCCGTTTTTGTGTTTTAGTTGATCTTCATTCATCCACCGAGCTGTAGCTAGCTATCATGCTATTTCTGCACCCTGCATGAGAACGTGTCTAGTCGTTACCCGATCTATCTCCTTTTTGAATGTCTCCCAATGTGCATTTACTGTTTTACCGAGAAATCTTTGGTTTCAATCTACCTGGGCCGGATCCCTTTCAACTCAAAAAATTAGTCCTCCTACAGTTGGGTATTTTCACACATGATTATACCTTCTCCTTTTCCATAACTACTCTAAACCTAATGATATTGTGATCACTGTTTCCTCAATGCGCCTCCACAGAAACATGCTCTACTTAATCCATTTCCGAGATCCAGAACTGCTTTCTTCCCCATCGTGCTGGAAACATACTGATGGAGAAAGTTCTAATACAGATTTCAGGAAATCCTCCCCTGCATTTTCCCTTTGCATGGTTATTTTCCCAGTTTACGTTGAAGTCCCACATTATCACGACAGATCTTGAATCTTTCTGCATTTTACCTAAATTTACACCTCTTTATCCTTCCCACTATTAGGTGGCCGATAACATAATCGCTCATCTAACTTTCTACAGGCACATTCATTTAAAAAAGAATGTCGGATGGGAATAGGGCCACAAATCGATGGACAATATTAAATCACATGAAGCGATGGAAAAATTACATAAAATATGAAATAATTACTTTGCCTCTGTATTTACCAGGGACACAGGGCAGATGGACATGACGGTGGAATAATGTATGGGAAATTATATAACTGCAATAAGTAAAGAGGAGAAATATTAAATGAAAATGGACATGACGGTGGAATAATGTATGGGAAATTATATAACTGCAATAAGTAAAGAGGAGAAATATTAAATGAAAAACCAAATGAAAGGAGGATTGAACCCCTGGTCTGGATGGATTACATCCATACACTTTAAAATAATTCAGCGAAGAGATAGCAGGAGCACTATTACAAATATTTAATGATTAGTTTGAAAAATGTGTAGTGTCAGAGGAATGGCGGATAGCTAACGTAATACTTATATTTGAGATGGAAGATAGAACATGTCCGGGGAACTATAGACCAGTCAGTGGAACTTCGGTGGTAGGAAAATAATGGAATCCCTTCTAAAGTAGAGAATAGAAGAATATCTATAAACCAAAAATATAATTATGTATAATCAGCGTGGATTCAAAAGCAAAAGTCTTGCTTGACCAACTTCTTTGATTTCATTGAAGAAGTAACAGGGAGAGTAGACCAGGGTAATGTAGTCGATATAATATACTTAAATCTCCAAAAAGTCTTTGATGAGGTACCACATATTCGGATAATGAATAAGGTCAGAGCTTGCGGTGTTAGGGGACAAGTCGTGGAATGTATAGCGAGCTGACCCCAAGACAGAAAGCAGAAGTAAAGGACTGTTATTCTGAGTGCAGAAGGTGTAAAGTGGGCTCCCATGAGGATCAGTGTGGGACCAATGCTGTTCACAATTTAAATTGTCCATTTAGACTTTGGAATCAAAAAAACAATTTCTACACTTTCAGATGAGGCCAAATTGGGGTGGGGCTGATAGACATTATTGAGGAGGACTGCAACAAAATACAACAAGACATTAATAATCTTGTAGACTGGACATTGAATTGGCAAATTCAATCCAACACAGACAGAGTGAGGTCATGTACTTTGGTAAGAAAGATAAGGTCAAATACTACGTGAGAATAAGAATCTAAGTGAGGTCAAGGAGCAAAGGGATCTCAGAGTAGAAATACAAATAAACAGTAAAGGTCGTGATGCGGGTTATACATCCATAAAAAGAAAATGGAGCACCAAGGGTTAATTCAAGATGGATAGTGTTGAAAAGTAGTGAAGTTCTGTTGAACTGGTATCAAACTTTCTTTGGACCACACTTGCAGTACACTGTACAATTCTCATCGCCGTGTTATAAGAACATAAGAACATAAGAATTAGGAACAGGAGTAGGCCATCGAGCCCCTCGAGCCTGCTCCGCCATTCAATAAGATCATGGCTGATCTGGTCGTGGACTCAGCTCCACTTACCCGCCCTCTTCCCGTAACCCTTAATTCCCTTATTGGTTAAAAATCTATCTATCTTTGACTTGAAAACATTCAATGAGCCAGCCTCAACTGCTTCCTTGGGCAGAGAATTCCACAGATTCACAACCCTCTGGGAGAAGAAATTCTTTCTCAACTTGGTTTTAAATTGGCTCCTCCGTATTTTGAGGCTGTGCCCCCTAGTTCTGGTCTCCCCCACCAGTGGAAACAACCTCTCTGCCTCTATCTTGTCTATCCCTTTCATTATTTTACATGTTTCTATAAGATAACCCCTCATCCTTCTGAACTCCAACGAGTAAAGACCCAGTCTACTCAATCAATCATCATAAGGTAACCCCCTCATTTCTGGAATCAGCCTAGTGAATCGTCTCTGTACCCCTTCCAAAGCTAGTATATCCTTCCTTAAGTAAGGTGACCAAAACTGCACGCAGCACTCCAGGTGCGGCCTTACTAATACCTTATACAGTTGCAGCAAGACCTCCCTGCTTTTGTACTCCATCCCTCTCGCAATGAAGGCCAACATTCCATTCGCCTTCCTGATTACCTGCTGCACCTCCAAACTAACCTTTTGGGATTCATGCACAAGGACCCCCAGGTCCCTCTGCACCACAGCATGTTGTAGTTTCTCCCCATTCAAATAATATTCCCTTTTACTGTTTTTTTTCCCCAAGGTGGATGACTTCACACTTTCCGACATTGTATTCCATCTGCCAAACCTTAGCCCATTCGTTTAACCTATCCAAATCTCCTTGCAGCCTCTCTGAGTCCTCTACACAACCCGCTTTCCCACTAATCTTAGTGGCATCTGCAAATTTTGTTGCACTACACTCTGTCCCCTCTTCTAGGTCATCTATGTATATTGTAAACAGTTGTGGTCCCAGCACTGATCCCTGTGGCACACCACTAACCACTGATTTCCAACCGGAAAAGGACCCATTTATCCTGACTCTCTGCTTTCTGTTCGCCAGCCAATTCTCTATCCATGCTAATACATTTCCTCTGACTCCGCGTACCTTTATCTTCTGCAGTAACCTTTTGTGTGGCACGTTATCGAATGCCTTTTGGAAATCTAAATACACCACATCCATCGGTACACCTCTATCCACCATGCTCGTTGTATCCTCAAAGAATTCCAGTAATTACATGGCCACTATGGTCAGATGTTCGACCCCAGTCAATGAACGACACTCAATACAGTTGTACAATGACAGATAGTCCCAGTAATACAGATTCAGTCCGGTCAGATATTGCAGTCTGCCCAGTGCCTCTCAGTTCTCACAACTCTATTGTGACAGCGAATCCCAGTAAGAAACAAACTTTAGAGAGCTTTTAGTGCCGAGGGCAGGTGCAAGTATACAAAGTGTTCCAACAACAGCAATAACTTCATCATTTGCGTGTCTGCAGAGTACAGAGTTACGGTTTCTGTTAAAGGAACGGCATAAATGAGCAGTGGGAATTTGGCTAATGTGAACTTCCGATTTATTGAAATTATGTCACTGCCCCTATCATTTAATGGTCATCACTACATTGTCAGACCATTGTCAGATACAGAACAAGGCCAAATATGGATCACACACAGAGTTACACAACGTCAATGACTATAATTACTGACCAGGAAGAGCAGTGACTGCAAGGATCACTTAGAATATTTTATCAATGATGGAAAATGTCGCAGGCATTGTCATGTATTCAACCAGCATTGTAAACCATGTATAAACTGACCTAAGTTGTACACCGTGAGAACACTGACCACTAGGTGGGAGACACTCCTAACCTGGACCTTCAGGTATAAAAGGGGAAGCTCCACCCACCTTCATCACTTGAGTGCTATGGAATAAAGGACAGGTCACAGACTGACCTTCTCTCAAGCATAGGCCTTGTGTGCATTTATACTGTGAAGTAAGGACGTATCAATGGCGACAAGAAACTGGGATTTAAACCACGCGAGCATGGCCACTAGCAGAACAGACGAGAGGTACTGTGTTAAGGAATGGTTGGGACAGAGATTCAACATTGTTAAAGCAGCACACAGTTCTCCAGGCAGACAAGGGCAGTCAGGCATGCCCCAACATGTAGTCGAACCCAGAGAGGGAGTTCGACAGAGACAATGGCAAGCTAAACAGCGATTCACGCCATTGCAAGGGACAATGCGGCCAGTAATGGGGCCATCAACACCTGTTAATGGTGCACTCAAGGACAATAACAGGGGCAGTCAGGGACGATCGACTGGCAAGGGACCTTTTGTTTCAAACCGTAACTCATGCTGGAGGCGTGGAGGCATTCATTCAGCCGGAGTTTGCAGAGATGAGCAAAATGCCTGCAGAAATTGCAGAAATGGACACTGGGGGAAATCGCTGGAAGCTGAAGTTCAGCGAGTTCATGTGGAGCACGTATACAGTTCATACACCAGGACGCCACCAATAATGATGAAAGTGCTCCTCAGTGGCATCCCAGTATCAATTGAGTTAGACACGAGTGCCAGCCAGTCCCTGATGGGTATCAAACAGTTCAAAAAGTTATGGGCATCCAAGGCCAGGAGGCCAAAATTATCGCCGATTGACGCACAGCTACGGACTTACACCAAGGAGATCATTCCGGTGCAAGGCAGCGCCACGGTAGTCGTGACCCACAAAGATTCAGAGAACAGGTTGCCACTCTGGATTGTCCCATGGGACGGTCCCGCACTACTGGGAGGAGTTGGCTTGCTGTCATGAACTGGAAATGGGGCGATGTCAATGCAATTTCCTCTGTGGAGCGAGTATCATGCTCACAGTTCCTGGACAAATTTGACTCATTATTTCAACCCGGCATTGGCACTTTCATGGGGGCCAAGGTAGTGATTCACATAAACCCGGACGCCAGACCAGTACACCACAAGGCCAGAGCGGTGCCGTACATGATGCGGAAAAAGATAGAAGGCGAATTGGACCGCCTCCTGAGGGAAGGCATCATCTCGCCAGTCGAATTCAGTGACTGGGCGAGCCCGATTGTGCCGGTGCTCAAGGCGGATGGGTCAGTCAGGATATGTGGCGATTACAAGGCCACCATCAATCGGGTGTCACTCCAAGACCAGTACCCGCTACCGAGAGCGGAGGACCTCTTTGCGACGCTATCCGGTGGCAAACATTTTTCAAAATTGGACCTGACCTCAGCTTACATGACCCAGGAGCTGGCGAGTGAGTCGAAGAAGCTGACCACCATCACGACACACAAGGGGTTGTTTGAGTACAACAGATGTCCGTTCGGGATTCGCTCGGTCATCGCGCTCTTCCAACGAAATATGGAAAACCTCCTCAAGTCGATTCCAGGGACGGTGGTTTTTCAGGATGACATCCTCATCACGGGTTACGATACTGAAGAACACCTCCACAACCCGGAGGAGGTGCTACGCAGACTGGACCGGGTAGGTCTGCGCCTGAAAACTGCGAAGTGCGTCTTCCTAGCTCCAGAGGTAGAATTCCTGGGGATGAGGGTAGCAGCAGACGGGATCAGCCCAACTGCATCCAAGACGGAAGCGATCCAGAGAGCACCCAGACCCCGTAACACGACGGAACTGCGTTCGTTCCTGGGGCTCCTGAATTATTTTTGCAACTTTCTTCCCAAATTGAGCACGCTGCTGGAGCCGCTGCACGTGCTCCTATGCAAAGGTCGTGAATGGGTCTGGGGGGACAGCCAGGAAAGGGCTTTTAATAGAGCACGCAATTTGTTATGTTCCAACAATCTGTTAACGCTATATGACCCATGTAAGAAACTTGTGTTAACGTGCGATCTGTCGTCCTATGGTGTCGGGTGTGTGTTGAAGCATGTCAATGCCAAGGGTCAGTTACAGCCGGTAGCTTATGCCTCCAGAAGTCTGTCCCAGGCAGAAAGGGGCTACGGGATGGTAGAAAAGGAGGCGCTCGCATGTGTATATGTGGTAAAGAAAATGCACCAGTACCTGTTTGGCAGAAAATTTGAGCTGGAGACAGATCACAAACCCCTAACGTCCCTTTTGGCCAACAACAAGGCCATAAATGCAAACGCATCGGCCCGCATACAGAGGTGGGCACTCACGTTAGCTGCCTATGACTACACAATTCGGCACAGACCGGGCACTGAAAACTGCGCCGATGCACTCAGCAGGCTCCCACTAGCCACCACTGAGGGGGCTACCGAGCATGGTGCTGAGATGGTCATGGCTGTTGAAGCTTTCGGAAGCGAAGGCTCACCAGTGACAGCCCGTCAGATTAAAGTCTGGACAAATAGAGACCCGCTATTGTCTCTAGTCAAGAAATGTGTCCTGAACGGGGACTGGGCAGCCACGTACAGGGCATGCCCTGAGGAATTTAAACCATTTCACAGGGGGAGGGATGAACTCTCGATTCAAGCTGATTGCCTACTGTGGGGAAACCTCGTAGTCATGCCCCAGATGGGCAGAGAGGTGTTCATCAGAGAACTCCACAATGGGAACCCGGGCATTGTCACGATGAAGGCAATTGCCAGGTCACACGTTTGGTGGCCAAGGATAGACGCAGATCTGGAACTTTGTGTTCGCAGGTGCAACACATGTGCCCAGCTGGGCCATGCGCCCAGGGAAGCTCCCCTTAGCCCCTGGCCAAGCCTTGGTCACGCATCCATGTGGACTACGCAGGTCCTTTCATGGGGAAAATGTTTTTGGTTGTAGTGGACGCCTACTCCAAATGGATCGAGTGTGACATTTTAAATTCAAGCACATCCTCTGCCACGGTAGAAAGTCTACGGGCAATGTTCGCCGCCCACAGTCTAGCGGACATCTTGGTCAGTGACAATGGCCCGTGCTTCACAAGCACTGAATTCCAGGACTTCATGGCAGGCAATGGAATTAACCATGTTAGAACGGCACCGTTCAAGCCGGCCTCAAACAGCCAGGCAGAACGAGCAGTGCAGATAATCAAACAGGGGATGCTCAGATTCCAAGGGGGTTCCCTACAAACCTGCTTATCACGCCTCCTGTTGGCCGATAGATCCCGACCACACTCGCTCACAGGGGTTCCACCCGCAGAGCTACTAATGAAAAGGACGCTCAAAACCCGATTATCCCTTATACACCCCACCATGAAAGAAATTGTCGAGAACAGGCGCCAGTCACAATATTACTACCATGACAGGAATGCGAGGGCATGATGTATTGATGTAAATGATCCTGTTTTTGTCCTCAACTACGCTGCAGGGCCCAAATGGCTCGCAGGCACTGTGGTTGCCAAAGAGGGAAATTGGTTTCTGGTAGTTAAACTTACCAATGGACAAATCTGCCGCAAACATGTGGATCAAACAAAAAGGAGGTTCAGCAACCCCATAGAAGAAGCAGAGGAAGAGAACGATATAGAGTTCACTCCACCACAGGTGACCGAACACCGGAACCAAAGGGAGGAGAGCCCAGTCACTGTGGGCAGTCCGGACAGGCCTGAGCACTGCAAACAGCAGACACTCAGGCCAGCGCCCAACAACTGGAGCCCCAACTCAGGCGCTCTACAAGGGAGCGTAAACCACCAGAGAGACTCAACCTGTGATCCCAATAAGACT
Organism: Pristiophorus japonicus; assembly: GCF_044704955.1. Lineage (NCBI taxonomy): Eukaryota > Metazoa > Chordata > Chondrichthyes > Pristiophoridae > Pristiophorus > Pristiophorus japonicus. The sequence continues at coordinate 231,606 of NW_027254505.1, forward strand.
TTGGGGTCGGAGGTGATGTCATGTATTCAACCAGCATTGTAACCCATGTATAAACTGACCTAAGTTGTACACCGTGAGAACACTGACCACTAGGTGGGAGATACTCCTAACCTGGACCTTCAGGAATAAAAGGGGAAGCTCCACCCACCTTCATCACTTGAGTGTGAAGGAATAAAGGACAGGTCACAGACTGACCTTCTCTCAAGCATGGGCCTCGTGTGTATTTATACTGTGTAGTAAGGACGTATCAGGCATTTTCTGTGTTAAGCGATGCTGCCTCTTCATGCTTTAGGCAATCTCTCTGAATTAAACTCTGAAATATTCCCGGAGCCTTTCAATTATATCCTTTGGGCTCCCCACTGGGACAGTCAAGATGCAACAGAGTTGAAATTAGTTTCAGTTGTTTGAACAAACACATTACGGCCGCTGATTTGAGTCCCTCATGACATAGAATATGTTTAAATGCAAAATTCCGAAATTGAAGCTAAACGTCCCAAAACTGGAAAATGTTGATCAGACTTATTATATAATGTAATTGGAAACGATGCTCTCTCTCCAATGGCCGTGTTCCTTCAAACACAATCAGACGCATTGTATTGATTGTATATTGTTCTGATGAATGTTTTGCACTCTTCAGTGATTACTTTCCAAATGTTAGCTGAGTCTCTCGGGTCTGCTCTACTTCACTGTGGTATGCGGCTGCCTACTATAACTCTGAATATGTAATTCTCAATTAAAGTGCAGTGCTCATTTTACTGTCGAACACTCATTTGTTCTAACTTAGAGTCAGCAATGAGTAAGGATCCATTTTTCCACAGCACCTCAAACAAATACAGCATGTCAAATCAATTAATGAAACACCTCGAACTAATAAAATAAGGTGCAATTTTCCCTCATAGTATAAATCTTAAATGTACGGTTTCATTCTGGGTAATCTGCGATATACGCCTTCAAAGGCAATAGGAAAACATCGCCAGGGTGCAAAATAATTTGTTCTGGGCTCTGCATGTTTGTAATGTAGACAAATTTGCTGCTGATACAAAGATATGGTGGGAAAGCAAGTTGTGAGGAGGACGCAAACAATCTGCAAAGCGATATAGATAGGGTCAGTGAGTGAGCAAAAAATTGGCAGCTGCAGTATAATGTGGGAAATATGAGGTTATCCACTTTGGTCGGTAAAACAAAAAAAGCTAATAATTACTTAAATGGGGAGAGATTACAAAATGCTGTGGAGCAGAGGGATCTGGGAGTCCTTTTACAGAAGAACATAAGAAATAGGAGCAGGAGTAGGCCATACGGCCCCTCGAGCCTGCTCCGCCATTCAATAAGATCATGGCTTATCCGATCATGGACTCAGCTCCACTTCACTGCCCGCTCCCCATAACCCCTTATCCCCTTATCATTTAAAAAGCTGTCAATTTCTCTCTTAAATTTATTCAATGTCCCAGCTTCCACAGCTCACTGAGGCAGGGAATTCCACAGTTTTACAACCCTCTGAGAGAAGAAATTTCTCCTCATCTCAGTTTTAAATGGGTGGCCCCTTATTCTAAGATCATGCCCTCTAGTTCTAGTCTCCCCATCAGTGGAAACATCCTCTCTGCATCCACCTTCTCAAGCCCCCTCATAATCTTACACATTTCGATAAGATCACCTCTCATTCTTCTGAATTCCAATGAGTAGAGGCCCAACCTACTCACCCTTTCCTCATAAGTCAACCCCCTCATCTCCAGAATCAAACTAGTGAACCTTCTCTGAACTGCTTCCAAAGCAAGTATAGCCTTTCGTAAATATGGAAAACAAAACTGCATGCAGTATTCCAGGTGTGGCCTCACCAATACGTTATACAGCTGTTGCAGGACTTCCCTGCTTTTATACTCCATCCCCTTTGCAATAAAGGCCAAGATACCATTGGCCTTCCTGATCACAAAAAGTTAGCATGCAGATACAGCAAGTAATTAGGAAGGCAAATGGAAAGTTGGCCTTTATTTCAAGGGGGATGGAATATAAAAGTACGGAAGTCCTGCTACAACTGTACAGAGCACAGGTGAAACCACACCTGGAGTACTGCGTACAGTTTTGCTCTCCTCATTTCAGGAGGGATAAACTTACATTGGGGGCATTTCACAGAAGGTTCACAAGGTTGTCTTATGAAGAATGGTTGAACAGGTTGGGATCTACCTATTCGAGATTAGCAGAGTGAGAGATGATATCTTTGAAAGGTGTAAGATTCTGAGGGGGCTAGACAGGGTAGATGCAGAGAGGATGTTTCCCCTCATGGGGGAATCTAGAACGAGGGGACATAGTTTCAGAATAAGGGGTTGCCCATTTAAAATGGGGATGAGGAGGAATTTCTTCCCTCAGAGGGTCGTGAATCTTTGTATTTCTACCCCTGAGAGCTGTGGAGGCTCAGTCATTGAATATATTTAAGGTGGAGGTAGACAGATTTTTGAACGATATGGGAGTCAAGGGTTAGGTGGAGATGGTAGGGAAGTGGAGCTGAGGCCAAGATCAGATCAGCCATGATCTCACTGAATAGTGGAACAGGCTCGAGGGGCTAAATGGCCTCCTCCTGTTCCTATGTCCCTCTGTGTAAGGTCTGGGAAACACACGGTGGTGATCTGTGGAAACTTCAACGAAATGGTGTTGTTTTAAAGGGGATGCAGAAACAGAGTGACCAAGAGATTTACACACAGCAATATTTGAAGGTGGGTAGACAAGTTGATAAGGTTATTAAAAAAGAATACAGGACCCTTGGCTTTATAACGTGAAATAGATTACACCGGTGAGGAACTTACACCAAAGCTTTATAAATCCCTGCTTAGGCCTCAGTTGGATCCTGTTTACAGTTCTGGGCACCACAATTTAGGAAGGATATCGAGGATTTGGAGAGAACATAAGAAATATATAAGAAACATTTTCTGTTGTTATTGAAAACACAAACACAGGTATTCATTGAAATCCAATCTGTAGGTGGCCACACACAGATTGAAGAGAGCCAGGGAGACCGACAGAATCGGGAAACATCGGGAAATGGACAAGAGATATTGACAAGGACTAAAACCGCTTTGAGACCAGACAATTGCGGGAACCCCTGTGGTTAATGAAAGGGCTTTGGGTGGTTGATTTCCTGACACACTTGTAATGTGGGGAAAGATGTGCCCAAATCACCCCCACATGGACCTCAACTCTTTCAGAAGCAAGAGAGTGTGTAACCTGGGTCTATAACATAAAGTAATGGGGTCCTTAACGATTAAAGCCCATTATTAATTCTCTCACACACTTCAATTATGTTTATGAAATGAATTGATGGAAACTTCAAGAACTGAACTTTAATGAGTTAAGGAACTTTAATCATTGATGAAGTTTTATCCCCTATCTGATTTTACACACACTGTATTTTAGGAGAGTGAGTTAAAATGCCCATCGCTCATGATACAAGGAACCTGGGGCTACTTTTAAAAAATGTATTCCACAGAAAAATATTCTCCAAAACAATGTTTCTGTCCGTGCTCAAACCGGGGATATTTCACATGTGTGGCGAAGGTGATAACCGTTACACGACGGAAACCTCTGCTTACACCTCGAAAAAAAGCATCCTGCAGCGCTGCCTCACTTCCCAGCAGCAGATCAAAGCCGCAAACAAACCCATCGATTATTCCCACTTCCCCACCTCCACAGATACTGCCCGACCTGCTGAGTGTTTCCAGCATTTTCTGGGGTTGATGTGCGTCGCTTTCAATCTTTGAAATTTCACCAAGCAAAGAAACGGTCAATCGAACTGACCCTGTAAGCACTTTGTTCGCGTTTATTCACAGGAATATCTGCAGTCGGGAGCAGAAAAGGAATTAAAACCGAATACTGGCTTCGGGACAATCAGAATACTTTGTCACAGACAAGGCACCGGAAGGCTGGAAGGTAGATCACACCGGTTGTGGGAGAGCTGGTTGGCAGTGACATGGAAGTGTCTGCAGTGTGCGGGACCAGACTGCTTCCATACATCCACACTGAATGTCCACCCTTTATTTGGGAAAAGTACAACTGAGAGTGGACAAGTTCCATCCCGGTAGGAGCAATCTGTAGCTTTAACTGACTGACACCCTGGTTTTGGATGTCGTGCAGTGTGCACTTGCGTCAGTCTCTGTGACGCAATGGTTTAGCGCGTTGGGCTATTAACCTAAAAGTTGCTGGTTCAAGCCCACCCAGAAGCGAAGTTTTTAACTGTGTTTTCCCTGAGGATTCGGTGCTGCACGGTTCCAGTTTGTCATTGCGCGTTTTGACAGCACAAACATATTCCGCAAACATTACCAGCTGTGCTGTTATCCAGTGAGTTCCCACTCCAATACTTTTATGAGCATTCAGTTCAAGTGTAGAGTTTGAGTGTATACAGAACTGTACAGTGATATCAGAAAATTTTACAAGGTTGTGGGACATTGTGTTTTGTTAATATTGAACCACGAATATGAATCAATCCATTTTTTCCAATATTTAATTGAGCAAGTTTTCAAAATGTTTCCACCCAATTTTGAACCAGGATCTTTTCGCGTGTGAGGCAAATGTGACAACCACTACACTACGGAAACACTGCATTTGAAGTAATGTTAGGAACATAACCAGAGCTTTAACCTACACAGCTGGACTATACTTCAGGAGCTGGTTTTACGAGAATAGAAAGACGGTGCTATATTTAGGAAGGCTGTGAATGTGGTAGGAATTGATCCAGTGTTTCCCAGACTTTACACATAGGACCAGGAGCTGGCTATTTAGCAGCGAGTGGTTAGGATCTGGAATGTACTGAAGGCAGACTCAATCTTATCTTTCAAACAGGAGTTGGATAAGTGTCTGAAGGAAAAACAATTGCAGGCCTCAGGGGAAAGAGCAGGGGAGTGGGACTCGCTGAGAGTCGGCACGGGCTCGATGGGCCGAATGGCCTTCCGTGCTGTAACCATTCCATGATTCTATAAGTTAGTGGCACATTTCATAGTGTGGGTGGAAGCAGAACATTGCAAAGGGACATGGATTGAGTCGGCAAAACTAGAGGCATCTGATTCAGGAGATTCCGGTGAAGCGGAAATTCGGGAGTTTAATGAATTTGAAAGGAACATTTTTGTTTTGTGCAGTTTTGGTCAGAGAAATCTTTGTGAAAGGAATTTTTTGCACAGAGGAATGCAGCATTTAATCTTCTGCCTTAACACTTCTTTCTGTGTGTCGGGGTCACATTTCTTTTCGATGTCATTCTTCCAGAATTGATATTTCATTTGCTGTTTCACAATAACCAGACCCTTGCTCTAAAGTCAGTCGCACTGTTTCCCCAGTCTCCTGTTGATGTTACCACCAATGAACATTTTGAATCAGACCCCGAAAGCACAGTGTGTAAAATGGGACATGTTTTAACAATTAACGTGGGGCTCACACCCCTGAATCCAAGATTAAGATTCTCATGCTCGACCGATTGACCTCGCCGGGCTTCTGCCAAATGCACCTTTTTGTCGCTGATTGCAGCCAGGCGCCTGTTGGCTCCGCCCCAGATGTTTAAACTTGCTGTCGAGGAACTGACAGGATCCTCTTGAATGGTGGACCAGGCTCGAGGGGCCGAAAGGCCTACTGCGGCTCCGAATCCTTACATGTTTATGATCTTATAACCTTTCACAGGAGAACAAACTCGCCCCTGAGCATGCATGAGGAGAAAGCTCCAGAAAATATTACCACCCGCTGAGCTTTCGCTTGTAAGTGTTAAGTCCTGACCCTGCAGTACAGACTCAGACGAGGCACATGCTGAAGTCAAGGTCACTCTGGACCTGCACCTTTATTTCACAGCTCTCAAGTGCTACACTTGCCTGAGACCTGCCTTTATATATCTGTGTGGAACAGGTATGCAGTGTCTCCTGCAAGTGCACCCCTGGTGGTAACGTATGCTTGTGGTTACAGGTCATATCTAGTTACAGTCATGTATAGCATGGTAAGATACAGTTATATACAGTAGTGTGAGATACATGACATCAAACTCCCCCAAGGTCTTATTGTCTTTATAGATTCAGACTCTCAGGTGGTCTACGCTCTCGCGTGGAGCGTCTTAGTTGTGGTTCAGTTGTTTGCCTTGGTGCCTGTTTTTCTTTCAGTGTGATTGCTGGTATCTCGCCTGGGCTGTCTGTTGAGACTGCCCTTTCCTCAGGTTGTTCCCTCTGTCTGCCCACCAGATGTGGTGTGAGTTCCATACTGTAGTCTGCCCATCGTCCTGCAGTATTGTTGGTGAATCTACTTTTTACTTGGTCTACATGCCTCCGGCAGGTTTGGCGATTGTCCATTTGTACAACCAGTAGCCTGTTTCCTTCCTTGCCTGTTACTGTCCCTGCACGTCATTTGGGACCCCTGCCATAGTTTAGCACAAGCACTTTGTCCCCTATCTCATTCCACCTCCCCCTCAAATTTAGGTCATGGTACTCAGTTAGCTTCCGGCGCTTAGCCTCAACAATTTCATGCATGTCTGGGAGGATTAATGAGAGCCTGGTCTTTAAGGTTCATTTCATCAATAGTTGTGCGGGGGGAACCCCAGTCAACGAATGTGGACGAGATCTGTATGCCAGCAGCAGTCGCGACAGGCGGCTCTGCAGCGTGGGACCTTGGATTCTGAGCATGCCTTGTTTAATGATCTGCACTGCTTGCTCCGCCTGGCCATTGGAGGCCAGCTTGAACGGTGCCATCTTAACGTGATTTATGCCGTGGTCAACTATAAAATCTTGAAATTCTGTGCGAGTGAAGCACGGACCATTATCACTGACCAATATGTCAGGAATTCCGTGCATTGCAAACATGGTTCTCAGGCTCTCCACAGTGGTGGAGGTGGTGCTCGAGTTTAAAATGGTGAACTCGATCCATTTTGAAAATGCATCAACGGCTACGAGGGACATTTTACCCATGAATGGGCCCGCATAGTCTACATGCACCCGCGACCACGGTTTTTGTGGGCCAGGGCCAGGAGCTTAGGCGGGGCCTCCCTGGGGGCATTACTGAGTTGGGCACAAATGATGCACCGACGGATGCAGAGCTCCAAGTCCGCATTAATGCCAGGCCACCAGACGTGGGATCTGGCTATGGCCTTCATTAGGACGATCCCCGGGTGCTCGCGTTGGAGCTCTCGGACAAACGCCTCTCAGCCTTGCAAGGGCATAACTACTCGGCTGCCCCACATCAGGCAGTCTGCCTGTAGTGATAGTTCATGCATGCACCTATGGAAAGGTTTGATCTCCTCGGGGCAGGCATCGCGGGTCTCTGCCCAGTCACCAGTTAAAACGCATCTTTTGACTAAGGATAACGTGGAGTCGCTGGTCGTCCAGGCTCTGATTTGGTGAGACATCATGGGCGAACCTGTGGATTCAAAGGCACTGATTGCCATCACCATCTCACAGTCCTGTTCATCCGAACCTTCCGTGGTCGCCAGGGGTAGCTTGCTAAGCGCGTCGGCACAGTTGTTTGTGCCTGGTCTGTGCATTATTGTGTAGTCGTAAGACACCAGCATGAGTGCCCACCGCTGAATGCGTGCCGAGGCTTTGGCGTTTATTGCCTTGCACTCAGATAGCAGGGACGTGAGGGGTTTGTGGTTGGTTTCTAACCCGAACTTGGCCATGAAAAGGTGTTGGTGCATCTTTTTGACACCGTACACGCACGCGAGCGCCTCCTTCTCAACCATATCGTACCCGCACGCCGCCCGCGAAAGTGACCTGGAGGCATAAGCAATGGGTTGTAATTTACCCGCATCATTGACATGCTGTAAAACGCACCCGACCCTGTACGCTGACACATCACATGTAAGAACTAACTTTTTACCTGGGTCAAAAAAGGCTAAAACACTGTTGGAACATAGAAGATTGAGTTCTTTATTGAAGGCGCGTTCTTGGGCGTCCCCCCAAAACCAATTGCATCCCTTTCTAAGTAGCACGTGGAGAGGCTCCAGCAGCGTGCTCAAGTTCTGCATAAAGATCCCAAAGTAATTGAATAGCCTGAGAAAGGCAGGCAGTTCCGAGATATTCCAGGGCCTGGGTGCCAGACGAATTGCTTCAGTTTTTGATTCTGTTGGGCAGATTCCATCAGCGGCAATACTTCTGCCCAAAAATTCAACCTCAGGCGCGAGAAACAGACACTTGGATTTCTTAACTCTTAGGCCTACTCGATCCAATCGACTTAGTACTTCCTGCAAATTGCGGAGATGGGAGTCGGTGTCCCTGCCTGTGATGAGTATGTCATCTTGAAACACAACCGTCCCCAGGATGGACTTGAGCAGACTCTCCATGTTGCGTTGGAATATAGCAGCTGCCGACCTGATGCCGAATGGGCATCGATTGTACATAAAAAGGCCTCGATGTGTGTTGATGGTGGTGAGTAGCTGAGACTCTTCGGTCAGTTCTTGCGTCATATACGCAGATGCAAGATCTAGTTTCAAGAAAAGTTTTCCTCCAGCCAACGTGGCAAATAGGTCCTCTGCTCTGGGCAGCGGGTATTGGTCCTGTAGGGAGACTCTATTTATGGTAGACTTGTAATCCCCACAGATTTGTACGGATCCATCAGGCTTCATGACGGGGATGATGGGACTTGACCAGTCGCTAAATTCCACGGATGAGATAATGCCTTCCCGCAGGTCCAGTTCGTGTTCAATCTTTTCCCTCATCACATAAGGCACAGCTCTAGCCTTGTGATGGACCGGTCTGGCATCCTGTGTGATGTAGATTTTAACTTTAGCCCCTTTGAAGGTACCCACACCTGGCTGAAAGAGATGTTCAAAACGACTTAGAACTGCAGAGTAGTGTGAGATACATGACAGTAAGGTGAACGTGTGAACGGCCACACTGCGGAAACATCTCCACCTTCAGCACCAGGTCAGACGGAGATGCTGAGCGAGCAGGTGAACTGCAGAATCCCACTTTTTAGGAGCTGATCGTTGTGCCAAGCAAATGAGTTTTGCTCAATGACTAAAAATGAAAGGTGCTAGAAATGGGATTCAAACCCACACTTTCAGAGCAGACTGAACACAACAGCTTAGACCGCTCGGCTGTCCTGACTATCCAGTGCTGTATATGGCCACCTGCAGGTTGATTTTGAACTTTTGTGTCTTGTCACAAGAAATAAATGAGGGCAACAGGCGTTTCTCTGACTGACAGCGGGGAAACAGTGAGACAGACCTTGGAGCAAGGGTCTGGTTATTGCCAAACAGCAAAGAAAATATTAATTCCGGGATTACCCAAAAGAGCAGTGACCTCGACGTGATTTGAACACACAACCTTCTGATCTGGAGTCAGACGCGCTACCGTTGCGCCACAAGGCCTACACAGTGAGTGTGAGGTGTTCGTCTATATGAAGATTCCGCAATACAAGGGGCTTTAAAATCCCTGCCCATTCCCACCAGGTATCAGAAGAAGCGCTCACCTGCCAGTCACCGTATGTTTTTTGTTTAACTTTTGTGTTGTTTTCACGGGAAAGCATCATTAATTAACCCGTCATCTTCTTTTGTACAATGAAAGAAATGCTGACTGAGGGACAGTCGATACTTCAATCATTTGTTCTGTGCTTTGCATGTTAACTGTTCAACCAGATCCCATTTTACACACTGTGTTTTAGGAGTCTGGTTCAAAATCCTCATCGCTGGCGACACCAGGAATCTGGTGCAACTTTTGTCAAATTTATCAGCACCGGTTATTCCGACACGCCAAAGTTCCCTGGTGGATCCATTTTTTCTCGCTAAAAGTTATCTATTTATTGGTGAAATAAAGAGCAATTAAGGAATAAGGGAGCCCTTTTGCGAGGAGAATAAATAGCAAATAAAAACAGCAAATGCTGGAAATCTCAGCAGGTCAGTTCGCATTTGCCAGGAGACGAGACTCGCCTCCGATTGTTCCCCGATAGGAAATTTCAACATAATGTTCCCGCCCGGGATCAAACCGGTGACTTTTCTCGTGGAAAGCAAAAGTGATAACCGCTACACTACGGAAACCTCTGGCACAGCTAGCACAACAGAGGGGAGCTGACCAGTGAGCTCCCTCTGTGCTGATCACCACTGATTTTTAATGTGGAAGCAAGTCATCCTCGACTCCGAGGATTACCGAAGAAGAGAGGAGGATCAGGAATGTGTTGGCTAACCTAAAACAACTTCTGTCCCACACTGAAAGTTCTCAATCCTTCTCCTCTGCTGCCCTTTACAGAAATGTCACGTGTTCACTTCCACATCCTCACAGTGGGGCCACAGAGGCTCCTACCGTCTCCCCGCGATCAGCGAACTCGCTCAATTTACAAAATTAAACCCGGGACACATGTCCGGCAAAGGGCAGGAGAAGCGGGAGAGTGTGTAAGCTCGTTCTGTAACAGATCGTAGTGGGGTTATTAACGGCGATTACAGCAATCATTAATCCTCTCACACACCTCAATTATGTTTCTGCGATGAACTGATTGAGAATGGAAAGGGTTAATGCTCGGGATCTTAACCACTCGACCACCAGGGAACAGCTTCGATAATTTGTATAAATATAAAAATATATATTTATATATGAACCTGTATGTCAACGGCAAGCTGTCTAGACCTCATGGCACAACGGTAGTGAATCTAACTTTGAGTGAGAGAAATTGTTCCACAGTGACACCCATTTCATCTTTTAAACACTAGAAACTGAGACAGGGGAATAAATAGAGAAATAAAAGCACAGGGATACAGACAAGAGGAAGAGAGAAGGGGAAATACTGTCCCCACCCAGAACTAATGCAGAAACCCCTCTGCTGCGCTCGGGGTGGCCACCCACAGCCTGGATACACTAACGTCCCAACAGTTCATTGACTGTCGGAGTGGGACCGTGCGGCGCTTCAGAAGACAGGTCGAAAAAGCCAAGTCACTGATTCGGTCTGACGTGCTTCTCTAATCAAGAGTAGCCACACACAAAAACTTGCTTTTATAATGGCTATACATTACCATTATGATTGTCAAGCAGTTGGTTTGTTGATCGAAAAGCGTGACTTTAGCTGAGTCGAAGTTAAATGAAATTTGCGAGAAGTCTTGGGTTCCAATCCTGGACGAGTCCATTATTGTCCCGGCGAGTTTTGAAATTGCATAGAAATTTTGCAAAGAAGGACTTGCATTTCTGCAGTGCTTTCAGGAACTCATGTCGTCCCAAAGTGCTTTACAGCCGTTGAGTTATGTTTGAAGTGTTGTAGTGTGGGGAAAGATGTGCCCAAATCACCCCACACAAACCTCAACTCTTTGCGAAGGAGTTCGGTGCAAATAATCAGGTGCCTCAGGGACTTGGGCTTTCTTTGAATGAGTTCTGCTTGTACCTGCATTCAAGCTTGAAACAGCAACTGGGCTTCCATCTCACGGGAGCAGCGTGTAGCGGTTAGCGAGTAGGTCACGAGGTTTGGGGTTGATGTACGTCACTTTCAATCTTTGAAATTTCACCAAGCAAAGAAATGGTGAATCCAACTGTCCCTGCAAGCATTCAGTTCCTGTTTAATCACAGGAATATCCGCAGTCAGGAGCTGAAAAGGAATTAAAACCTAATACTGGCTTCGGGACAATCAGAATACTTGGTCACAGACAAGGCACCGGAAGGCTGGAAGGTAGATCACACCGGTTGTGGGAGAGCTGGTTGGTGGTGACATGGAAGTGTCTGCAGTGTGCGGGACCAGACTGCTTCCACGCATCCACAATGAATGTCCCACCCTTTATTTGGGAAAAGTGCAACTGAGAGTGGACAAGTTCCAACTGGTCGGAGCAATCTGAAGCTTTAACTGATGGACACCCTGGATTGGGATGTCTTGCAGTGTACATTTGCGTCAGTCTCTGTGGCGCAATGGGTTAGCGTGTTTGGTTGTTAACCAAAAAGTTGGTGGTTTAAGCCCTCTCAGGGACTTCAACTGTTTTCCCCGAGGATACTGTGCCGCACAGTTCCAGGTTGTCATTGTGTGCTTTGGTGTCATGAATATATTCCGCAAACATTGCCAGCTGTGCTGTTATCCAGTGAGTTCCCACTCCAATACTTTTATGAGCATTCAGTTCAAGTGTCGAGTTTGAGTGTATCCAGAACTGAACATAGATATCAGAAAATTTAACAAGGCTGTGGGACATTGTGCTTTGTTAATATTGAAACACTAATATGAATAAATCCATTTTTTCTAATATTTAATTAAACGAGTTTTCAAAATGTTTCCGCCCAGTTTCGAACCAAAGATCATTCGCGAGTGAAGAAAATGTGACAACCACTACACTACGGAAACACTGCAATTGAAGTGATGTTAGGAACATAACCAGAGCTTTCACCTACACAGCTGGCCTACACTTCAGGAGCTGGTTTTATGAGAATAGAAAGACGGTGCTATATTTAGGAAGTCTGTGAGTGTGGCAGGAATTGATCTCGTGTTTCCCAGACTTTACACATTGGAACAGGAGATGACCATTTAGCAGCGAGTGGTTAGGATCTGGAATGCACGGCTTGAAAGGGTGGTGGAGGCAGACTCAATCTTATCTTTCAAACGGGAGTTGGATCAGTGTCTGAAGGAAAAACAATTGCAGGGCTACGGGGAAAGAGCGGGGGAGTGGGACTCGCTGAGAGTCGGCACGGGCTCGACGGGCCGAATGGCCTTCCGTGCTGTAACCATTCCATGATTCTATAAGTTAGTGGCACATTTCATAGTGTGGGTGGAAGCAGAACATTGCAAAGGGACATGGATTGAGTCGGCAAAACTAGAGGCATCTGATTCAGGAGATTCCGGTGAAGCGGAAATTCGGGAGTTTAATGACTTTGAAAGGAACATTTTTGTTTTGTGCAGCTTCGGTCAGAGAAATGTTTGTGAAAGGAATTTTTTGCAGAAAGGGATGCAGCATTTCATCTTCTGTCTTAACACTTCTTTCTGGGTGTCGGGTCACATTTCCTTTCGATGTTATTCTTCCAGAATGTATATTTTCTTTGGTGTTTCACAATAACCAGACCCTTGCTCTAAAGTCAGTCTCACTGTTGCCCCAGTCTCCTGTTGATGTTACTAGCAATGAACATTTTGAACCAGACCCCGAAAGCAGTGTGTAAAATGGTTTATGGTTCAAGAGTTAACTTGCAGAGCATAGATAAATTATCCAATTATGGACTCTCCTTCAGTTAGAATTTCTTTATTTGTGCAAAAGAAGATCATCGGTTAATTAACGATGTATTCCCGTGAAAGCAACATAAAATGTAGTTAAAAAGTAATCAACAAACTTGGTGTTCGAACCCGAGAATCTGAGATTAAAAATCTCACGCTGTATCAACTGAGCTCGCTGTGCTTCTGCTAAAGCAAACGTTTTTGTCACTGATTGCAGCCAGGCGCCTGTTGGCTCCGCCCCAGATGTTTAAACTTGATGTCGAAGAACTGCCAGGATCTTCTTGAATGGTGGACCAGGCTCGAGGGGCCGAATGGCCTACTCCGGCTCCAAATCCTTACATGTTTATGATCATATGACCTTTCACAGGAGAACAATCTCGCCCTGAGCATGTATGAGGAGAAAGTTCCAGCAAATATTCCCACCCGGTGAGCTTTCGCGTGTGAGGCGAACGTGTTAACCGCTACACTGCGGAAACATCTCCACTTTCAGCACCAGGTCAGACGGAAATGTTAAGCGAGCAGGTGAACTGCTGAATCCCACTTTTAAGGAGCTGGTCGTGGTGCCAAGCAAATGAGTTTTGCTTAATGACTAAAAATAAGAAAAGGGATTTGAAACCGCGCTTTAAGAGCAGACTGCAAACTGAACGCAGCACCTTCGACGGCTCGGCCATCCAGACTGTAAGTTCATTTAAATTTTGAACTTTTGTGTCTTGTTACATGAAGTAAATGAGGGCATCTGGCATCTCTGTGCCTGACACCGGGGAAACAGTGAGACAAACCTTGGAGCAAGTGTCAGGTTATTGCCAAACAACAAACAAGTTCACAACTCCTGAAGAACAATGATCCTGACATGATTTAAATGCACAGCCTTCTGATCTGGAGTCAGACACACTACCGTTGCACCACGAGGTCTACAGTGCAGATTGTCCATGTTTGAAACATGAAGGTTCCTGAAACACAGTTTCATTTACGCTGCATTGGTGCAATGAAAAGGCTTTAAAATCCCCGGCCGCTCCCACCGTGGGTTAGACAGCATCAGAAGCAGTGCCCACCTGTCACTCACCCTCTCACGCCCACTTTCATCACCTGCTGCCCGCGGACTGCAGCAAATCCAGTTCATCATCATCATAGGCAGTCCCTCGAAGCGAGGATGACTTGCTTCCTCGCCAAAAAAGGATGAGTTCACAGGTGTTTCAATATTCCAGGTCCTGAACTGTCTGTTGAAGGGTGGAAGATGCCTGTGCGTGGATTTTTTTAACATGTGATGGCCGTTGCACCCCAGCCATCACACGGGCTTGACAGAGCGAGGTCTTGGTCCAGTGGCAAGGGTTAAATAAGACGACTGGAGACCAGCTCTGCTGCACGGACCCAGTGTGCACACATATTGCAGTGTGGGCTGGTCTGTGCTGCCCCTGGGCCCCTGGCCCTGAACTCATGCCTCCCCTGGGCCCTGATCACATCCCTCCACAGTCTCTCGCCGCTCCTTCGCCCCGATCTCGCCGCTCCTGCTGTATCTGCCCACGCTCCAATCACCGACCTGGACCTTGATGACGTCACACTTCGCTGCCGCCGCCCTCCTGCACCAGCTCGCGCTGCTCCCTGGAGTAGTCTCCCGGGACCTCCAAGCTGCTCCCAGGGCCGCTCGCCGTTCCTTTTATGGTCCCGACCTGCCGCTGGTGTTCTCCCGTTAGTGTATCCAGGCTGTGGGTGGCCACCCCGAGCGCAGCAGAGGGGTTTCTGCATTAGTTCTGGGTGGGGGCAGTACCTTTCCCCTTCTCTCTTCCTCTTGTCTATATCCCTGTGCTTTTATTTCTCTATTTATTCCCCCTGTCTCAGTTTCTAGTGTTTAAAAGGGAACAAAAGATGAAATGGGTTTCATTGTGGAACAATTTACTTCACTCAAAGTTAGATGCACTGCTGTTCGCCATGAGGTCTAGGTAGCTAGCCGTTGATATTCAGGTTCATATATAAATATATTTAAATATATCTACATCTATCATAACTGTTCCCTGGTGGTCGAGGGGTTAAGATCCGGCGCACTAACCTGGTAACGATACTCGATCAATTCATCGCATAAAAATAATTGAGGTCTGTGAGACGATTAATAATTGCTGTGAGCACCATGAATACCAATACTTTCTGCGATAGACCGAGCTTACAGACTATCTGGCTTCTCCTGCCCTTTGCCGGGCACGTGTTCGGGGTTTAATTTAGTAAACTGGGTGAGTTCGCTGATCGCGGGGAGACGGTAGGAGCCTCTGTGGCCCCACTGTGAGGATGTGGAAGTGAACACGGTGGCTGGGTGATCCGTGACATTTCTGTAAAGGGCAGCGGAGGAGAAGGATTGAGAACTTTCAGTGTGGGACAGAAGTTGTTTCAGGTGAGCCAACACATTCCCGATCAGCACAGAGGGAGCTCACTGGTCAGCTCCCCTCTGTTGGGGCTGTTGTACCAGTGGTTTCTGTAGTGTAGTGGTTATCATGTTTGCTTTACACGCAAAAGGTCCCTGGTTCGATCCCAGGCAGAAACATTTTGTTTAAACTTGCCAAAGGGGAACAATCGGAGGCGAGTTGAGTCTCCTGGCAAATGCTGCCTGATTTGCTGAGATTTGCAGAATTTGCTGTTTTTATTTGCTATTTATTCTCCTGGCAAAAGGGCTCCCTTATTCCTTAATTGCTCTTTATTTCACTTCAATAAATAGATAACTTTCAGTGAGAGAAAACGGATCCACCGGGGATCTTTCGCGTGTGAGGCCAACGTGATATCCGCTACACTGCAGCCTATCAAAGGGCGAGACACCACTGAATATAAAGGATGAGCTCACAAATATCAGGGGCGGTGCAGTCTGGTCAACGTCAAACCCTCCTTTCTTATTCAGCAGTGGCATGAACGGGAGTCAGACGCCACAAAGTTTAATTAAAGGCACAAATACAAGTAACACTTCCAAATCTTTTCACTGTAAAATTATTTTACTTTATTTGAAATCCTACGGCGTTGAATCTGAAAATGAGCACCATGGGATTTTATCTTCACTACTGATTCTATTTTCTGTGCATGGTAGGAATAACCGGTGCTGTTAAATTTGACAAAAGTTGCCCCAGATTCCTGGTGTCATCAGCAATGAAGATTTTGAACCAGACTCCTAAAATACAGTGTGTAAAATGGGTCAACATGCATAAGAACATAAGAAGATAAGAAATAGGAGCAGGAGTCGGCCATACGCCCCTCGAGCCTGCTCCGACATTTAATACGATCATGGCCGATGCAATCATGGACTCAGGTCCATTTCCCTGCCCGCTCCCCAAAGCACAGGACAAATGATTGAAGTGTCGACTCTCCCTCAGTTAGCATTTCTTTCATTGTGCAAAAGAAGGTGAGGGGTTAATTAATGATGCTTTCCCGTGAAAGCAACACAAAAGTTTAAGAAAATAACATACGGTGACTGGCAGGTGAGCGCTGCTTCTGATACCTGGTGGGAATGGGCGGGGATTTTAAAGCCCCTTGTATTGTGAAACCTTCATATCGCCGAACATCTCAGACTTCATGTGTGGACCTTGTCAGGCAATGGTAGCACGCCTGACTCCAAATCGAAAGGTTGTGTGTTCTAATCATGTTGGGGTTGCAATTATTTTCAACATTGTTCTTCCAGAAAATATTTTCTTTGCTGTTTGGCAATAACCAGACGCTTGCTCCAAGATCTGTCTCACTGTTTCCCCGGTGTCAGGCAGAGATACGCCTGCTGCCCTCATTTATTTCATGTGTCAGGACATAAAAGTCCAAAATCAATCTGCAGGTGGCCACATCTAGCATTGAATACTCAGGGTGGCGGAGTGGTTTAAAGTGCTGTGCTCAGATCGCAGTCTCCTCTGGAGATGCATGTTCGACTTTGACATTTCTTATTTTTAATCATTTAGTGAAACTCTTTGTTTGATACCACGACCAACTCCTTAAAAGTGGGATTCTGCAGTCCACCTGCTCGCTTCACATTTCTGTCTGACCCGGTGCTGAAAGTGGAGATGTTTCCGCAGTGTCGCGCTTAACACGTTCACCTCACAAGCGAAAGCTCCCTGGCCGAGAATATTTTCTGGAGCTTTTTCCTCATACATGCTCAGGGGCGCATTCTGTCCTGAACACTCGAGCTAAAGTGCTGAGTTCATTGCCCATGTTGTTAGCAGCCTGCCAGTGAATCTGTTTAAGATGTTCAAACAGATTCCTGACAAAGCTGTCCCGGCTCGCTTCCCGGAGACACCGTGGTCACCAGTGCCCCAGTTTCAGTGGGTCAGCCCCGGGAGGTTGGCCATCCGTTAGAGAATACCCAAGATCAGGGATCAGTCTATGGACAGGGATCCCCAGCCGGCAGCCTACGGCGGTGAGGGACTCACAGGAGAGGTCGTGGTGGACCAGCCACTAACTGAGAGTCCCCAGCCTACAGCCCCCGGCTGTGCAGAATCCTCAGTTAATGAAATGAACTCAGCAGCCACACCTAAAGGGGAAGTGTGTTGTTGCCCCGGAGAGGCCATTCCCCCGATAATGTGGGACTCAGGCACACCTCCAGTCAGAACACTCTGGGTCCTGCGGTACAGACCGCCTTACCGCCGGCCACACAGGCAAACCAGAGGCTGAATAAGGGAAGGAGAAGAACAGGGATTAACTTGGCCAGTCGGAGACGGGTGGCAGATGTATATAATAGCACGATATGAGTTTAAGAATGTTGAAGAGTTCTAGTTTTAAATTAAGATTTTAGAAATTTCAGGTCACCACAACCTCACGAGGGATCCATGGGTAAAGAAGTAGTGAGAGGAATAAGATCGGTTATGAAGGAGTTGTGGCCGGCAGTGTAAGGGGTGGTTTTCAGGGGGTCAGCTTTCCCTTCTGACCTTATATGAGCGGTTCCGAATCGCTCGCTGACCCTTGGTTCTCGACACTGGAATTATGAAGGGACTGTGACAGACTTGGACAGACAATCGGTTTCAAGGTAGGAAGAAGGTATGGCTTTATTGTGTTTATAAAGAAGTAAAAGGCACACCTTTAATAACACACACAGACCAATACACACTGAGGGGTACAACACATTGAATAAATTGTCAAATTACAGCCTGTGGGGAAAAGAATACAGCTTAAACTCTAAATGGAGTAAAGAGGAGAATGCAGATACATTTACACAAGTTATCCCAGCCTTCCCCTCCCAATTCCCCTAACTAACTAAGTTATAGCTCTTAGGGTTCAGGGGCTATGCTCACCAATCCCTTTAGACAGTTGCCGGTGATTCGCGGTTTCGGGGTTCGCTGCACTTGGCCTTCTCGGCGAGCCGTACCCCGGACAGAGGAGAGGACTTCGGACTGCGTAGTCTTCGGTTGGGGTGCGTCCGTTGATGCGCTAAGTTGCGTTTTGGATGTATGGGGTAAGTACCCACTTTCTTTGGTTAGGAATAGTTTTAGTTCGTTCTTTTTGGTAATTTCTCCCTCGTTGGGTCGTTCAGAAGTAGATTGTAGAGTGATTGTCAATTTGGTTGCTGACAACCTTCCGTTTCGTGGGCCTCGTGCTCGGTCAGTTCTTGATGAATTCTGGTAGTTTCCTTCACGACTCCATTTCTTCACTGTAGAGGAAGCAGGCTGCTTGTGTCTGGGATGTGTTCCAGTCTATGTCCTTGTTCGAGTCAGTGCGCATTCCAGTCTGTGTTCTGTTAGTTTTTCCTTGTAAAACTGGGGGATAGATATATCCCCCAAAAAAGGCTTTGTTATCTCCCATCAAATCTCTTGGGCTCTGTTTAAACTGTTCTGTCCATTGATTTTCAAATGTCTCCTTTGTCGGCAGTAACTCGATTAGGGTGTGAGAATGTGCTATCACTGGTTTTGCATTGTTTGAGGATTGTCCAGTTTCCTGACCATGATTTCCATTGTGCTTGATTGGGTAATTCGATTATCTCTTATGGGGTGAATAGTTCCCCCCAGACAGTCTGGGATCCTTAATACATGAATTTGCTTCACAGAGTTTAGCCCCACCTTCTGTACTCGGTAACTCTTTTTCGCAGCCAAAATGTTGTAGAATCTTAAAATTGATCTGCTCCTTTCCATAGATGTTTAGGGGATCTCAGGCTTCTGAAATTTAGGTCCATTTTGAATTCTCTTTCCTATGAGTCCAAACACTGGGGGGGGTCTCGATGAATGCATTCCCTTTTATCCCCTGCAGGCGTCATCTGCCCCTTTAAACTCATTTTAAAAGCCCAGAAAGGAATTCTTCTCCTCTGCAGGGGAAAGGTACCAGGCATCTTTGCGAGATATTGGTAAATTCTACATTCCCCCGCTGTGATACCATGTCATTTATGGTATCATCTTACAGGTGAGCAAAGTTCCTGGCTCTCAAGAAATAACCTTCCCTGTAAATTAACTAAACTAATACCAAAATATGCATTACACTTATGCAACATCACCACAGATACACACTTTTCCCTTTACAGGTACAAACTTTTTACGTTTACACCCTCCCAGCTTGGAGGGGGTTCCATCCCTACAATTGCATTTCAGCACAGTTACATTTCATTTCAATTGCATTATATTCACCAGCATGTAGTCAACGTACAACCACATTACAGAAGGAAGAACATAGATTAAAATTAAACAACATCAATTGATCTCCTGAGGTTTGTCCATCACCCGGTAATGTCTGGATCCTGCCCTTGAGAACTGCTCTCAGGCTGGCTGACACACAAGACAAACTCAAAACAATCACCTAAACATTACTGCAACATTACCCTCAATTCTAAACTAAACCTTAAAATATAAAATGGTGCAGTCAGCTGCCTTAGACTAAAAATTAGAGCTATGTACAACCGCCACCCGTCTCCGGGTGGCCTGGTTAGTCCCTGTCAGGCCCATGCCTGTTGCGGTCTGATAGCCGCCTGGATGCTAGGGTTTCCCCACAGCCGGTGAGCTGGAGGCCCTTGTCTCTGGGACAGCTCGATGCAACTGCTCCTGTGAGACCCTCACCGCTGGAGGCGGCTGGCTGGGGGTCCCTACTCTGAGTGGCCTCTGTACTTCTGACCTTCGGCCTTTCCTGTCAGGCTGCCCTTCTCCTAGGGTAGAATCGCTGAGGCTCAGATGCCGGTGACCACGGTATCTTTGGCCGTGGTGTACGGAGGGTCCTTCTCAGGGCTTGGGTTACTGGGGGTGCGTCCGAATCCCAAACGATGGGTGGGATAGCCCCTCAAGTACTGCAATTCACCGCCCCTATAGGCACGGTTTCTGAGCCTGCCACATTCCCTGTGGGCCCTCCACCGTCGGGGGCGGCCAACGGAGGGTCCCTGTCCTGAGGACGGTTCACCCCTCCCGGCTGCCCTCTGTGCTTGGCTGACCCTGGGTTGTACAGCTTGCACTGGTTGATGTGGAACCACTTAGTACAGCGGGGCAGCTTTATGGCATCGACCATCGGGCTTGCCTTGTCGACAATGCTGTATGGCCCCATATATAATGTTTCAAAAACCCCGACCCGAGCATAGTTCCTCACCATGACCTGGCCTCCTATCTCCCATTCGTGGTGTTTGCTGGGTTCCAGCAGCAATCGGTTACCCTGATGCTGTCTGCCCATGTTACTAGCAGCCTGCCAGTCACCTCTCTGAACTGACCTTCTGTGAGCACCGGGGCTAGGACATGGGTGGGGGTCCGCATGATCCAGCCAGTCATGAGCTCGTATGGGGAATACCCCGTGCTCTTTGACTGGCTGGCTCGGATCCCCATTAGGACCAACGGTAAGACCTCCACCCACTTTTGGGGTGAGTCTCCTGTCTCCTTCCGCAGCCTTTCTTTAATGGTGTAGTTTAAAAGCTCCACATTACCCGATGACTGTGGATTGTGGGCAATGTGCCATTTCCCCTCAATGCCGAGCACCTTAAGGGTTGCCTGCATTACCTGCCCGGTGAAATGGCTCCCCTGGTCCGACTCCACATACTGTGGGAGTCCCCACCGGGAGAACACTTCCCTCACTAGAATTTTAGCTGTCCCTAGTGCGGTGGCTGTTCGGCAGGGGAAGGCTTCAACCCATTTTGAGAACACGTCCACCAGGACTAGGCAGTATTTGTAGCCTCCCTGGGCGGTGGGTAGGGGCCCGATGTCGTCAATTTGGATTGACTCCCATGGTCCCTCTACCCTCCTGACGTGTCCTAGGGACACCTTCCTTTTCTGGGGGTCAGGGTTGTTCGCAGACACACCAGGCAGTTCGCACAGAACTCGCGGACGTCCTCCCTGAGTCCCGGCCACCATCCTGCCTGTTCCACCCGTTGCCAGGTGGTCTCAGGCCCGGGTTTCCCGCTCCTGGACCCTCATGGGCCAGTTTTAGGAATTCCCTCTGGTGCTGTTGCGGCACGACCCATTGTCCCTCTTTAAACAGCATGCCTTCCTTAACGGTAATGGCTGCTGTGCCGTACGGACCTTCTACTCTCTCTCCTCTAGCTAGCGCGTTCAGGACAGCTTTCAGGACTGGGTCCTGTATCTGAACTGTTTTTAAGTCCGGGGCCAAAGCTATCCCTGTACTCTCTGATGCCCTGTTCTTATTCTTGACCACTGCTATGCGGCCAGTGTCGTAGGGGTCCCAGAACTTTCCCGTACGGTCACCTTCTTTGGCCAGTTTGTCAGCCTGTTGGTTTCCCTCTGCACGGGGTTCGGTTTTTGAATGGTCCTTCACCTTATGTATGTAGACCTTTCCTTCTTCCCCCACCGCTGTCATGATTTTCTCCAGCAGGGGCTTTATTGCCAGGGGTCTCCCGTCAGCGGACGTGTATCCGCGACGGGACCATATAGCCAGGTACTCCGTACACGAATTGCAGGTGAACATACTGTCCGAGCAAATCGTGTACGGGGTAGGGAATTCCTCGGGGTGGGTCACCACGTACATTACGGCGGACAGTTCAGCATGCTGGGCACTCATGGTGCTGCGGAGCTTGATTGCCAGGGCAATACCTGCCCTTGGGTCATAGGATCCGTACCCAGTGAGTCGTTTGCCAGCAGATACCGTGCTGGACCCGTCCACGTAGATGTCCCGGCCTATAGGGTGTAACCCAGCCCGAAGGCCAATGTTCACCTCCCATACCCCTTCTATGGAGCACCTGTGGGCTTTCCCTGGATAGATTAAGTTGGCTGTGAGCCTTGGCTCACGGGGGCCTTCTACTGTGAGGTCCATCTGGGAGAGGTGCAGGGTCCAGCGAGCAATGCGGGCACTGCTCACCGTCCCGTCCTTAATCCTCCCATCTAGGAGCATCTGAGTAGGTGTGTGGTGGGTTAGGAGTGTTAGAGGAGACCCTCCCGTGAAGATCAAGGATCTTTTCATTGCCCAATGTGTGGCGAGGAGGTGTCTCTCACAGTTGGAGTACCCCTTCTCCACATCTGTGAGGTTTCCTGGAGGAGTAAACCACCGGTCTCAGCTGGCCGTGCCGCTCTTGAAGCAGCACTGAGCTCAAACTGTCCCCGCTGGCTGCCACCTCCAGGAAAAACTCCTTTCCTACATCTATCGCTCCTAAGGCTGGCGCGGTCTGCAAGTCCTTCTTGAGCTGATTAAATGCTGCCTCGCAACCCTCATCCCAGTCCCACTCTACCCCCTTGTGTAGGAGCCTGAGCAGAGGGGCTGCGGTGGCTGCATAATCCTCAATGAAGTCTCTGCAGTGCCCGGTGAGCCCTAGAAAGGATCTTACCCCTGTCACTGTGTTGGGGGCTGGTAACTCCTGTACTGCCTCCCTTCTAGCCTTGTCTATGGCCCTTTCCCCAGCGCGCACAGTCAGCCCCAGGAATTTGACTTCCTTCAGGCCGATCTGTGCCTTATTCGGGTTTACTTTAAACCCTTCTTCTTTTACCAGCTCCAGCAGCTCAGCCAGCAGTGGGCCATGTTCCTCCCCCTGATCGGTGAACAGGAGCAGGTCATCCACATACTGCACCAACTGCTGGGGTCTGCTAAAGCCCTTTAAACAGTTCGCCATGCATTGGTGAAAAATGCTGGGCTGTTGTGGAAGCCCTGGGGAAGACAGTTCCACGTGTATTGTTGGCCCTTAAAGGTAAAGGCGAACTTGTACTGGTCCTCCCGTTTTAAAAGAATGGACCAGAACCCATTTGAAATGTCCAACACCGTGAAAGTGGTCGCGGATGCTGGAATACTCCCTCTGAGGTCCGCTACGGCTGCTACAGTGTGTGCACAGGCAGGGATATTCTTATTTAGCACTCGATAGTCCACGGTGGCCCTCCATGAGTTGTCCCATTTCTTAACCGGCCACAGTGGAGAGTTCACATGGGTAGCTATCCGTCTTAACACCCCTTGCTCTACCAGTGATCCCAGCGCCGTTGTCAGGACTGCCTCTGTCTCCCTGGGGAAGTTATATTGCTTTTGTGGTTGGGTCATGGGGTCCCCTTCTATACTAACTTCCACCCCCGTTACCCTGCCACAGTCATGTTTGTGGGTGGCGAATGCTGCAAGGTGTGCCCGTACATATGCCTGGTACTGTACTGGGGTGTTACTGACCAGTAATTCCAAGTCATAACCCTCCTTTGGCTTCACGGTACACAACGTTCCCTTGGCCCCTTTTTCTGGGATCACCGCCACCTCACCTTCCCTGTCTGTCCCTATGGCTCCCCATAGACAGTGGTTCCTCAGATCCAAAAGGATCTAGTGGCTAATGATAAAATCAGACCCCAGGATCCCTTTTCCCTCCTGCTCCCATTTCATCAGGACACACTTCCATTTGGTTTTGAGTGTCCCTAACTGAATGGTGAGTGGGATGGGAAACGAACCAGTTTGCTCATTGCCTGTGAACCCCACTAGACTGTACGGGACCCCGTTCGATAGAGGTG
Source organism: Pristiophorus japonicus (assembly GCF_044704955.1). Classification (NCBI taxonomy): domain Eukaryota; kingdom Metazoa; phylum Chordata; class Chondrichthyes; family Pristiophoridae; genus Pristiophorus; species Pristiophorus japonicus. Next base: position 255,536 of record NW_027254505.1, read on the forward strand.
AGGTAGCCGGGTTATCTGCATGTACAAGGGTGCAGGAAGCACCAGTATCTAGCAGGTAGGTCCCGTTCACTTTCTCCACCTCCATTGTAACGCACGGTCTCTTCCAGGCATCGTACTCTAGGGAACACAGGTACACAGGCTGCGCTGGCTCTAGTCATACACATGGGTGGGTTGGAGCAGAGGGATTTACTGTACCGGCTACTGTACCGGTTGCGGTAGCTACTGCTCCCAGTCCGTTTATAAGTGTCTGTAAGGCGGCTACGAGTGTCTCATATGAGTCGGGTGTTCCTGCCCCGGCCTTATGGGCTGGGGTTGGAGCGGCCTTTCCCTTGCTCTCTTTCCAAGGGTTCCTACAGTCCTTCCTCCAGTGCCCACTTTTCTCACACCCAAAACATTCACCCCCTTTGTGGGGAAGGTTCCCACCTTCCTGATGTCACTCTCTCTTGCCTTGGCTGGTTTAATCTCATGGACCTTCCCGTTCCGGTAAGCCAGGGTCAACTGTCTGATCACTGCCTCCTCGGTGGTTCTGGGATCTCTTGGATCGAACCAGACCTGGGCTTTTGCCTTTACTCCAGGTAAGCTGTTTGCCACCAGGCTGCAGAGCCAGTGAGCCAACTCGTTAGGGGTCAGGTGGGCCCGGTCAAGAACCCCACTACAGGCCCTTTCGTAGACCGGCCACAGCCTGTCGGTGAAAGCCTGTGGAGTCTCCCCATAGAGCTGCACTGTCTTCTCCACTCGGGAGAAAGGACTCCCGTCGTTCATACCCATGGCCTCTAGAACCTCCTCCTTAACCGTAGCGTACGTGTTTCACCCCATTCTGCTGTCCGCAGAGAGGGAATGGCACAGCTTGGTGTCTAGCGAGAAGACCAACAGCTTAGCCTGCTCCAAATTATCGCACCCGTTAATATCCCCTGTGTGTTCCACTTCCAGGAAGTGTACCGAGGGATCCCCCTGTTGGGTGAGCTTACTTAGGTGGCCTATCATAGCCCTCAGTTTTTGGGTGTCATGGGGGCTATGAAATTGCTTACTAGGGGTCCTGCTGCTCCATTTGCACCAGGTGGGCCAAACGTCTGCTGCCGGACCGAGTGCATTGGCCCTGGTTCCAGCCCTCCTTGTATTGGCTTGCCTGCTTCCCCCTGCTACCAAACCGATTTAAAACTCGGGGCCGCCGGTGTTGGTAGTTCACAATCCTTGTCTGCCCCGCACTCTGGTTGACACCCCCGCTGCTCTGGGCTGTTCCCGGGAGCTGCAGGCGGTGACTGCGGGGTTTCTCCTTACTCTACCAGGTATTCCTGGGCTAAACCCGGGTTTATCAGACACACCATGCCTTTAGCCCGGGATAGAGCAAGGTTCAAGCCTTGGATCAGCTGCTGGCAGGGGCCATGGTCACCAGCCTCAAATTCCCTGGTACTGGCTACCTTATAGGCTACCTGAATGTCTTTCACCCTCTCCCCATAATCTTTAACTTGCTTGGCGAGGCAGGAATTCTATTCCCACAATGCAAGTTCGCTATTCTTGGCTTCAATAATCTGACACTGTAAAAGGTCTAGTTGGGTTTTGTGCCTTTCTTTAGTGAGCTCTCTACTTTCCTTTCACTGTCCCACCTCAGTCCACAGCCTTTCCCCGACTGTGTCCCTTGCACTGGACCTCTCTTCTACCTGCCTCAATACTCCCTTTAATTTCTCATTCTCCTCATCTAGAAGCCGGATCTGTCGCTGAAGGCAAATTAGCCAAATGGCCTTCTCTATTGACTTTTTATGGTCCTTGCTCTCGGTCCATTGAGCTGCAGCATCTTCTGGACGCTCAGCATACAATAGATCGAGTCCCCACTCCTGAGCCACATTTACCCTCTTAAACACATACGAGGAAAGCCCCTCTTCCTTTTTGCTTCGTTTCCTGAAACCAGTCTCTCTCTTATCACGTCCCTTGCCCCAGAGTCCCTTCTGGGTCACCATTATGTAAGGGGTGGTTTTCGGAGGGTCAGCTTTCCCTTCTGACTTTATATGAGCAGTTTCAAATCGCTCCCACACCCTTGGTTCTAGACTCTTGAATTATAAAGGGACTGTGACAGACTTGGGCAAACAATCGGTTTCAAGGTAGGAAGCAGGTATGGCTTTATTGTGTTTAAAAGGAAGTAAAAGGCACATCTTTAATAACACACACAGAATAGTAATAGCAATAGACACTAAGGGGTACAACACGTTGAATAAATTGTCAACATACAGCCTATGGGGAAAAGAATATAGCTTAAACTCTAAATGGGGTAAAGAGGAGAATGCAGATACATTTACACGAGTTATCCTAGCCTCCCCTGCTCTCAATTCCCCTGACTAACTAAGTTATAGCTCTGGGGGTTCAGGAGCTATGCTCACCAATCGCTTTTGACAGTTGCCGGTGAATCGCAGTTTCGGGGTTCACTGTACTTGGCCTTCTAGGCGAGCCGTATCCCGGACGGAGGAGAGGACTTCAGACTGCGTAGTCTTCAGTTGGGGTGATGCGGTAAGTTGCGTTTTGGATGTATGGAGTAAGTACCCACTTTATTTGGTTAGGAATAGTTTTAGTTGGTCCTTTTTGGTAATTTCTCACCCGTTGGTCGTTCAGAAGTAGATTGTAGAGTGGAAATAAATGTCGATTCTTCGGTTTTTGCTGAGTTGGTTTCGGTTGGTCGTTTCGCTGGTTGTGGTGGCCCGGGTTGTCAATTTGGTTGCAGACAACCTTCCATTTCGTGGGCCTCGTGCTGTTTGCATGCTCGGTCGGTCCTTGATGATTTCTTGCAGTTTTCTCCACTACTCCATTTCTTCACTCCCCACCTCCGGCTGCTTGTGTTCTTTTCCTTGTAAAACTGGGAATAGATATATCCCAAAAAGGCTTCCTTATCTCCCACCAAATCTGGCCCAGCTCTTTGTTTCAAGGGAGCTGCTCATTAGTTTTGAGCTCTCTTCTTTGTCAGAATTTGTCGGGCTTGTTCAGCAGTAATTTGATTAAGTTGTATAGTTTAGATAATGGTTGGTAATTTGATTATCTCTTAGGGGGTGAATTGGTGTTGCACAGTTCCCCCAGACAGTCTGGGATCCTTAATACACGAATTTGCTTCACAGAGGTTAGCCCCATGTCATGTATTCGGTAACTCCTTTTTTCGCAGCCAAAATGTTGTAGAATCTTAAAATTGATATGCTGCTTCCCAGAGATGTTTAGGGGATCTCAGGCTTCTGTAATTTAGGTACAAATTAAATTCCCTTGCTCATGAGTTGAAACACTGTGGGGGCTCCATGAATGCATCCCCTTTTATCCCCTGCAGGCCTCGTCTTCCTCTTTAAACTCATTTGTGTCCCCAAGTTTGTCCTTCCATTTTAAAAGTCCAGAAAGGGATTCTTCTCCTCTGCAGGGGAACAGGTACAAGGAATCTTTGCGAAATATTGGTAAATTCTACATCTCCAAAGCAAGTAAAGCAAGTATTAAATATGGAAACCAAAACTGCACGCAGTATTCCAGGACTTGCCTCACCAATCTCCTTTATAACTGCAACAAGACTTCTCTGCTTTTATACTCCATCCCCTTTGCAATAAAGGCCAAGATTCCATTGGCCTTCTGATCAATTGCTGTACCTGCATGCTAACCTTTTGTGTTTCATGCACAAGTACCCGCAGGTCCCGCTGTTACTGCAGCACTGTGCAATTTTTCTCCATTTAAATAATAACTTGTCTTTGATTTTTTCTGCCAAAGTGCATAACCTTGCACTTTCCAACATTATACTCCATCTGCCAAATTTTTGCCCACTCATTTAGCCTGGCTATGTTGTTTTGCAGATTTGTCGTATCCTCCTCACACATTGCTTTTCCTCCAATCTTTGGCTATGTTGCACTCGGTCCCTTCTTCCAAGTCGTTAATATAGATTATAAATAGTTGGGGTCCCAGCACTGATCTCTGCGGCACCCCACTAGTTACTGTTTACCAACCAGAAAATGAACCATTTATCCCGACTTTCTGTTTTCTGTTAGTTAGCCAATCCTCTATCCATTCTAATATATTACCCCCAACCCCGTGAACTTTTATCTTGTGCAGTAATCTTTTATGTGGTACCTTGTCAAAATGCCTTCTGGAAGTCTAAATACACCACATCCAATTGGTTCCCCTTTATCCACCCTGTTCATTACATCCTCAAAGAATTCCAGCAAATTTGTCAAACATGACTTCCCTTTCATAAATCCATGCAGACTCTGCCTGACTGAATTATTTTTTTCCAAAAGTCGGAGGAGCAGTGACCGGAGGAGGTGTGAGCAGCGGCCTATAAAGGCCCAGCGGGAGTCCGGGGATCGGCGGCAGTCGGAGGAGCAGCGGCTGGAGGAGCAGCGAGCAGCGAGCTACAGCTGGTGCAGGGTCAAAAGTAAGAAAGAAGTCACAAGTAATCAAAGGGTGACGTCACAGCCAAGAGGGTAAGTGATTGGCTGGTTGAGTGGTGAGTAGTTTTCTGTTTCTTTGTCTTTCTTCTTGTTCTTAGCAGCAAGAAATCTTTGGCATGTTGCCAAATTAAGTAATCTAATGGTTAAGTCATGGCAGGAGAGCTCGGACACGTGTCATGCGCCTCCTGTGCTATGTGGGAAGTCAGGGGCGCTTCTCGTGTTCCTGATGACTACATGTGCAGGAAGTGTATCCAGCTGCAGCTCCTAACAGGCCGCATTGTGGCACTGGAGCTGCGCATGGAGTCACTCTGGAGCATCCGCGATGCTGAGGATGTCGTGAATAGCACGTTTAGTGAGTTGGTCACTCCGCGGGTAAAGGTTACTCAGGCAGATAGGGAATGGGTGACCATCAGGAAGAGCAGTGGAAGGAAGGTAGTGCAGGAGTACCCTGGTATCATCCTCCTGCAAAACAGATACACCACCTTGGGTACTGTTGGAGGAGATGACTCATCAGGGGAAGGCAGCAGCAGCCAAGTCCATGGCACCAGGGGTGGCTCTGCTGCACAGGAGGGCAGGAAAAAGAGTGGGAGAACTAGAGTGATAGGGGATTCTATTGTAAGGGGAAAAGATAGATGTTTCTGCGGCTGCAATCGAGACTCCAGAATGGTATGTTGCCTCCCTGGTGCAAAAGTCAAGGATGTCTCGGAGCGGCTGCAGTGCATTCTGGAGGGGAAGGGTGAACAACCAGCTGTCGTGGTACATATAGGTACCAACGATATAGGAAAAAAACGGGATGAGGTCCTACAAGCTGAGTTTAGGGAGCTAGGAGTTAAATTAAAAAGTCGGATCTCAAAGGTAGTAATCTCAGGATTGCAACCAGTGCCACGTGCTAGTCGGAGTAGGAATTGCAGGACAGCTCAGATGACTATGTGGCTTGATGAGTAGTGCAGGGGGGAGGGATTAAAATTCCTGGGACATGGGAACCGGTTCTGGGGGAGGTGGGACCAGTACAAACCGGACGATCTGCACCTGGTCAGAACTGGAACCAATGTCTAGGGGAGTGTTTGCTAGTGCTGTTAAGGAGGGGTTAAACTGATATGGCAGGGGGATGGGAACCTATGCAGGGAGATAGAAGGAAGTAAAATGGGTGCAGAAGCAAAAGATAGAAAGAAGAAAAATAAAAGTGGAGGGCAGAGAAACACATGGCAAAAATCAAAAAGGGCCACATTACAGCAAAATTCTAAAGGGAGAAAGTGTATTAAAAAGACAAGCCTGAAGGCTCTGTGCCTCAATGCGAGGAGTATTCGTAATAAGATGGACGAATTAACTGCATCAACAGCAATTAACAAATATGATATAATTGGGATTACAGAGACATGGCTCCAGGGTGACCAAGGCTGGGAACTCAACATCCAGAGGTATTCAACATTCAAGAAGGATAGACAGAAAGGAAAAGGAGGTCGGGTAACGTTGCTGGTTAAAGAGGAAATTAGCGCAATAGTAAGGAAGGACATTAGCTTGGATGGTGTGGAATCTGTATGGATAGAGCTGCGGAATACCATAGGGCAGAAAACACTCGTGGGAGTTGTGCACAGACAACCAAACAGTAGTAGTGAGTTTGGGGACAGCATCAAACAAGAAATTACGGATGCGTAAAGGTACAGAAGTTATCATGGGCAACTTTAATCTACATAGAGATTGGGCTCACCAAACTGGTAGAAATACAGTGGAGGAGGATTTCCTGGAGTGTATTAGGGATGGTTTTCTTGACCAATATGTCGAGGAACCAACTAGAGGGCTGGCTATCCTCGACTCGATGATGTGGAATGAGAAAGGACTAATTAGCAATCTTGTTGTGCGAGGCCTCTTGGGGAAGAGTGACCACAATATGGTACAATTCTTTATTAAGATGGACAGTGGCACAGTTAATTCAGAGACGAGAATTCTGAACTTGAGGAAAGGTAACTTCAATGGTATGAGATGTGAATTGGCTAGAATAGACTGGCAAATCAGACTTAAAGGGTTGACGGTGGATAGGCAATGGCAAACATTTAAAGATCATATGGATGAACTTCAACAATTGTACATCCCTGTCTGGAGAAAAAAATGAAATGGGGAATGTGGCTCAACCGTGGCTAAGAAGGGAAATTAGGGATAGTGTTAATTCCAAGGAGAGGCATATAAATTGGCCAGAAAAAGCAGCAAACCTGAGGACTGGGAGAAATTTAGAATTCAGTCGAGGAGGACAAAGAGTTTAATTAGGAGCGGAAAAATAGAGTATAAGAGGAAGCTTGCAGGGAACATAAAAACTGACTGCAAAAGCTTCTGTAGATATGTGAAGAGAAAAAGATTAGTGAAGACAAACGTAGGTCACTTACAGTCAGAATCAGGTGAATTTATAACGGGGAACAAAGAAATGGCAGACCAATTGAACAAATACTTTAGTTCTGTTTTCACAAAGGAAGATACATATAACCTTTCGGAAATACTAGGAAACCGAGGGTCTAGCGAGAAGTCGGAACTGAAGGAAATCTTTATCAATCAGGAAATTGTGTTAGACAAATTGATGGGATTGAAGGCTGATAAATCCCTGGGGCCTGATAGTCTTCATTCCAGAGTATTTAAGGAAGTAGCCCGAGAAATAGTGGATGCATTGGTGATCATTTTCCAACAGTCTATCGACTCTGGATCAGTTCCTATGGACTGGAGGGGAACTAATGCAACAACACTTTTTAAAAAAGGAGGGAGAGAGAAAATGTATAATTATAGACCGGCTAGCCTGACATCAGTCATGGGGAAAATGCTGGAATCAATTATTAAAGATGAAATAGCAGCGTATTTAGAAAGCAGTGACAAGATCAGTCCAAGTCAGCATGGATTTATGAAAGGGAAATCATGCTTGACAAATCTTCGAGAATTTATTTAGGATGCAACTAGTAGAGTGGACAAGGGAAAACCAGTGGATGTAATGTGTTTGAACATTCAAAAGGCTTTTGACAAGCTCCCACACAAGAGATTAGATTGCAAAATTAAAGCATATGGTATTGGGGGTAATGTATTGACGTGGGTAGAGAACTGGTTGGCAGACAGGTAGCAAGGAGCAGGGATAAATGGGTCCTTCTCAGTATCGCAGGCAGTGACTAGTGGGATGCCACTGGACTCAGTGTTGGGACCCCAGCTATTTACAATATACATCAACGATTTAGATGGAATCAACGGAATTGATTGTAATATCTCCAAGTTTGCAGGTGACTCTAAGCTGGGTGGCAGTGTGAGCTGTGAGGAGGACGCTAATAGGCTGTAGGGTGACTTGCACAGGTTAGGTGAGTGGGCAAATACATGGCAGATGCAGTATAGTGAAGATAAATGTGAGGTTATCCACTTTGGTGGCAAAAACGTGAAGGCAGAATATTATCTGAATGGTGACAGATTAGAAAAAGGGGAGGTGCAATGTGACCTGGGTGTCATGGTACATCAATCATTGAAAGTTGGCATGCAGGTACAGCAGGCGGTGAAGAAGACACATGGCATGTTGGCCTTCATAGCTGGGGAATTTGAGTATTGGAGCAGGGAGGTCTTACTACAGATTTACAGGGCCTTGGTGAGGCGTCACCTGGAATATTGTGTTCAGTTTTGGTCTCCTAATCTGAGGAAGGATGTTCTTGCTATTGAGGGAGTGCGGCGAAGGTTCACCAGACTTATTCATGGGATGGCAGGACTGACATATGAGGAGAGACTGGATCGACTGGGCCTGCATTCACTGGAGTTTAGAAGAATGAGAGGGGATCTCATAGAAACATATAAAATTCTGACGGGACTGGACAGGTTAGAGGCAGGAAGAATGTTCCCAATGTTGGGGAAGTCCAGAACCAGGGGTCAGAGTCTAAGGGATAAGGGGGAAGCCATTTAGGACCGAGATGTGGAGAAACTTCTTCACTCAGAGAGTTGTTAACCTGTGGAATTCTTTGCCACAGAGAGTTGTTGATGCCAGTTCGTTAGATATATTCAAGAGGGAGTTAGATGTGGCCCTTATGGCTAAAGGGATCAAGAGGTATGGATAGAAAGCAGGAAAGGGGTACTGAGCTGAATGATCAGCCATGATCTTATTGAATGGTGGTGCAAGCTCAAAGGGCCGAATGGCCTTCTCCTGCACCTATTTTCTACGTTTCTATGTTTCTATGTCCTGCTACTGCTTTTTTAAAAATGGACTCCAACATTTTCCCAACCACAGACGTTAGGCTAACTGGTCTATAGTATCCTGCTTTTTGTCTTCCTCCTTTTTTAAATAGGGGCATTACATTTGCAGTTTTCCAATCTGCTGGGTCCTCCCCAGAATCTAGGCAGTGCATGTCCACAGATCCCTGAAAGTAGCAGGCCAGGTAGATAAGGTGGTTAAGAAGGAATATGGAATGCTTGCCTTTATTATCCGAGGAATAGAATACAAGAGATGGGGTCGGTGGGGCAGGTTTGGCCACTGCTGGAGTACTGCGTGCAGTTCTGGTCGCCATATTACAGGAAGGACATGATTGCACTGAAGAGGATACAGAGGAGATTTACGAGTCTGTTGCCGGGAGTGGAGAATCTTAGCCATGAGGACAGATTGGATAGGCTGGATTTGTTTTCCATGGAACAGAGCCTGAGGGGAGACTTCATTGAGGTGTATAAAATTATGAGGGGCCGAGATATAGTGGATAGAAAGGGCCTATTTCCCTTAGCAGAGGGGTCATCAACAAGGAGGCATAAATTTAAAGTAATTGGGAGAAAGTTTAGAGGGGAAATTTATTCACACAGAGGGTTGTGGGGGTCTGGAACTCACTGCCTGAAAAGGTGGTAGAGGCAGAAACCCTCACCACATTTGAAAAGTGCTTGGATGTGCACCTGAAGTGCTGTAACCTGCAGGGTTATGGACCGAGAGCTGGAAAGTGGGATTAGGCTGGATAGCCTCTTGTTGGCCGGCGCGGACACGATGGGCCGAAATGGCCTCCTTCCGTGCTGTAAACTTCTCTGATTCTATGAACTCCTTCACAAAGAGTTGAGGTGCGTGTGAGGTGACTTGGGCACATCTTTCCTCACGTGACAACATTTCAAAGGCAACTCAACGGCTGTAAAGCGCTTTGGGGCATCAGGAGTTCCTGACAGACGCTGCAGAAATGCAAGTCCTTCTTTGCAAAAGTTCGATGCAAAATCAAAATTAGGGCTCGTCCAGGATTTGAACCCGGGACCTCTCACATATTTCAAATACCAACCCCAAAGCTAGAATCATACCGCTAGACCAACAAGTCAACTACATATTTTATGTGGCGATAAGGTGTAACCATTATTAAGCATTTTTAGTTTGTTGCTATTCCTGACAGGAGGAGCACATGAGACGGAATCAGTGACTTTGTCTTTTTGACATGTTTTCTGAAGCGCCGCACGGTCCCACTCCTGCAGTCAATGAGCTGTTGGGACGTTAATGTATCCATCATCATCATCATCATAGGCGGTCCCTCGAAACGAGGATGACTTGCTTCCACGCCGAAAAAGGATGAGTTCACAGGTGTTACAATGAAGGACCCGAACTACATCCCGAAGGGTGGAAGATGCCTGTGCGTGGATTTTTTTAACGTGAGGTGGCCATTGCACCCCAGCTATCACACGGGCTTGACAGAGCGAGGTCTTGGTCCAGTGGCAAGGGTTATCCAAGACGACTGGAGACCAGTTCTGCTGCACGGACCTAGTGCGCACACATATCGCAGTGTGGGCTGGCCCGTGCTAGGATTTCAAATAAAGTGAAAGAATTTTACAGTGAAAAGATTTGGAAGTGTTACTTGTATTTGTGTCTTTATTTAAACTTTGTGGCATCTGACTCCCGTTCATGCCTCTGCTGAATAAGAAAGGAGGGAGTGACGTTGACCAGACTGCACTGCCCCTGATATTTGTGAGCTCATCCTTTATATTCAGTGGGCTGCAGTGTAACGGATATCAGGTTGGCCTCACACGCAAAAGGTCCCCGGTGGATCCATTTTCTCTCACTGAAAGTTATCTATTTATTGAAGTGAAATAGAGAGCAATTAAGGAATAAGGGAGCTCTTTTGCCAGGATACATCGCAAATAAAAACAGAAAATGCTGGAAATTTCAGCAGGTCAGACAGCATTTGGCAGGAGACTAAACTCGCCTCTGATTGTTCTATAGCAAGTTTAAACTTGATGTTTCTGCCTGGTACCAGACCAGGGACCTTTCACATGTAAAGCAAATGTGATAACCACAACAGTACAGAAACCTCAGTCACAACAGCCCCAACAGAGGGGAGATGATCAGTGAACTCCCTCTGTACTGATCGGGAAAGTCTGTCTCACTGTTTCCCCGGTGTCAGGCAGAGAGACGCCTGCTGTCCTCATTTATTTCAGGTGACAGGACATAAAAGTTCAAAATCAACCTGCAGGTGGCCAGAAACAGCACTGCATAGTGTCGGGGGTGGTGTGTGGGGTCAGGTTCACCTCTGACCTTCTGAGCAGTTCGAATCGCTCCCACTCCCTGGGTTCCAGACTCTGGATTGATTTGAGGGATGTGATAAAGTGCAAGAGACAACTGGTTTGGTGCAAAAGAACCTCGATTTTATTAAAGGCAAGAAAATACAATGTCAAACTTATAATCACTTAATTAATGAACAGGACATCACACATTCAAAGGGGTTACAGTGAATAATACACCTCCCACCTCCCAATACCTAACACTGACTAGGTTAAACTCCAGGGCAAATGGGGACTATGCTCACCGATCCTTTACTGGTAGTTGGTGGTGGTTCACAATTCGGGGTTCGCTGGATTCTGTAGGTTCTGCTTGCCGTAGCCCGAACGTCAGAGAAAACCTCTTACTGCGTAGTCTTCAGTTGGATGGTGTCCGCTGATGCGGTCGGGCACGTTTTGGTCTTATGGGGTAAGTACCCGTACCCATTTTCTTTCATTAGAAATAGGTTCCATGTCTCTTTAGGTGATGTTTTCGCCTGTTGGTCGTCAGGCCTCGGTTGTACAACGCAAACTTTCGATTCTTCGGTTTCATCCTTGTGGAGTTTTGTTTCGAAGTTGGTCGATCGCGGTGCTTTTGGTCGTACCACGTTGGCTGTGTGGTCGGTTGCTGCCGCAATGGTGATGTTCTTCCTCTCTTTTCCGATTGCAGGACGTCGAGGTTGGAGAAGCTAGTTAAAACTGCTGCGGTGGTCTCTCTCCCTTCTTGATGCTCTATGATGCTCTGCTGCTGTGTACATACCTTCTGCTAAGCGTCCCTAGCAGTGTCTTCTGATGCAGTAGCATACACGTTGTTAAAGCCCAGTTATACCTTTGGAGCTGTTCTAATCTTCGCGCCAAATCAGCCCGGATTCTTTGTTTAATTTTGGCAGGCTTGATATTTCATTGTCATATTTTGGCGGGCTCATTAAATGTTAACCTGTCTCAGATGTGTCGATCTTCTAAATCTGTTTCTTGATATAAATATTAGCTTTGACATTTGCAGTGTCTGTCTGTGCTTGGGGTTAAATGCAGGCTGGATGGGCCATTGTTATTATGTATGTGCTGGAATGGTCTTCCAGATCAGGATGATAGCTAGCTATCTCTGGGTTAATTGTTGCTATGTTAATGTCTCCTGGGGAGAAGGGTTTTCGAGTTTACACAATTCTCCAGACAATTTGCTTTAGTTTCAATACCCCAGTCAGCTTCAAAACTCAAACTGGTTTCTTTGAAGGGTAGTTCCTTTAGTCCTGAGCTCTGCCCACACAGATTCATTCTGCTTTGTAAAATCCCAAATTCGATTAAAGTTCGTAGTTTCTTCCATGTGCACTTTAGGATTTCAAACTTTCTGGTAGATAGTTCCAAATTAAATTTCCTTTCCAATGAGTCCAAACACTGTGGGGGGCGGGAGGCGGGGGAGTGAAGGGGGGTGTGTGTTCCCATGAATTTTGCAATCCTACAGTCCCCCCTGTGATACTCTACATGCTCGAGTGTCATGCTCGGTGAGCAAAATTCCTCATCTCCCGAGAGTCAACCTTCCCTGTATTTACCGAACTAAAACTTTAACATGCATCCCCCTTTGAAATGCAATGTAGTTTACAGGCAAATACAGTCATTCAAATTCTGTTACAGCATAGAGGGGGTCCAACACCCCTCCGTTGCTCCGTTTTACAGAAAATAAAGATACATAGTCAAACACATTTTTAAGTAACATTCTTACAACACTCGATTTCTGCGTTTTTACAGCTGGTAAAAGTAAAACAAATTAAACATGGTTGTATGGTGTTACCCCTCCCTGTGCGATCCCCAAGTTTGGCCAGGGAGCGTACAGCACCTTTGGTGGCTGACCTGACGGCCTCTGCGTTTCATTCAAAAGTGAGACACCATAAGTTGACAGACAACCAAAAAGTGGGAAGCTATTCTGATCCCGGCAGGAACTTCTATATTCCTGAAAATGTCCCACCAAGGTGGAATTATGATCACTAGAATCTTTCTCCCTATCTCAATTGTTTTCTGTTCTTGAGAATCGAAATGTTTTTGTGAGATTACTACAGCTGCTAGCAGAGCGGTAAGATGTTCGGGTAGTGGGGGAATTTCATCGCCAAATGTACAACATAATCCTGCAGGTTTGTGATGTTTTCTCTCACAGTGAGGTGAACAGTGGAGGGTTCAGGAATGGGGACAATCCGTTCCTGGGACACTTGAACTTCTGCCTTGGGTTTAAAGCAAAAACTGCAGTCACTGACCGGACACCAGAAGTGACCATGTTGGTAGTGGGGCGCACTGGTGGTGACACAATATGTCCCACCCCCGATGTATGCTCCCTGTGGAGGGACATGGTTTTGTGCCATTACCTCCATGGTACAGTTGATAGACTGAGCACCAGCAGCTTTAAACCCACACTGTGGTTTAGAATAGGTGTTCAAGTGCTGGGGACACAGTATTATGTGTGCACCCGGAGAGGTCAGTACCCGTCACAGCGTGTTCCCACTTTATGACATAGGGTGGGACCGCTGTGAAATGAACATGTGCACCTCCTTGAATGACTCCAATGTTCTCCACCCTGTATACAGTGTGGGCTGTCCCACCCATGACCGACATCCTTAGTACTATCCCCATGATGGTGTGATTAGAACATCGCGATCGACTGGGACAGGGTAAGTTTCAGAAGCTAGGCCGAGCTGGCACAGGCTTCGTGAGTTACTGTACGGGTGGAGGGCTGCGAGGTGCTTGTTACTGATCCAGGAGGGGACTAAACCTTGTTTTAAATCCTCCAGGTTGTTGCAGCCCTCGCCCAACATCCATGCCCCGTACAGCACACACACCTCGTTCTGTGCAACCTGGTCAGAAGCATTCCTATCCTCCCATATGAGTGCATTCCCTGTCTGTGCATGTTTTTCCAGCTCAGCCACGATTTCCTTTCAATGGATCATCATAGCCTGGTCCTCATGTAGCTCTGAGCCTTCTCCTGTGTTTTCTTCTTTCATGATGTTTCTCAGTTGGTTCTGTAGACCATTTATCTGCATGTGTAGTTCTATATCGTCCAGGCTATTTATCACAGAGGATCCTGCATGATATGCAGTTAAAATGTCGTTCAAGGTGCCCCTTCTAGGTCTTCCCGTGCCCATGGTGTCCCTAGCGTATAGGATGTATATATCTGTTTTGTCTACATTCTCAAATTCGAACTCATAAAATTTCTTGAACATTTCTCTGAGTAGGGCCTGGTATAGCTGCTCTGTTTCCTTTGGGCACCAGTCAGGTATATGCACCTCGGTAAAGTTTAAAATAACTGAAGCTACTGCATAATGTAGCCCCTGGTATAACACCTTTTCGGTTGGTACCAATACTAATCTGTTCCCAGTCACTTGGTGATGTAAGGACACCTTTCTGTTATTGTTCTCACTGGCGGGGTCATGGGCAGGGGTTTCTTAATGTGTGCTATAAGTTCGGTGGTGTTAATTGGGAGTGGGGAGTGTGGGACCACACACCCGTGTAGGCTGGAATCCCACCCCATCCCTTCCCCGTCATCTTGCCATTGCCTGGCAAAGGCGATTGATATGTCTGCAGGACAGATGTCCTCTGACCACCACATGCAGACGTAAATTCCCTGTTCAGACTCCCACCACTTGTTCTAACACACCTTCACTCCCCCCCCGTGTCCCCGTGATGGTATGGTACGTGTCATTCCCGAGTCTTTCCCAGTCAGAGTGCTGATCCCCCACATCCTTACTCAGCTTCCTGAGCCAGCATCATCTACCCAGGGGAATCTTTCCTTTACAAGTCAAACATACACGTTTTCCCTCCGTGACACTGACCCACGCAGCAACAACCCGTATCCTGGGGCATGGAACGGAGGCCTCCCCAGAGGTAAACCCTTCCTGGCTGGAGTAGTGGGTGGAATGAGACCCCATCCACCCTGGCCACCTTCCCTCGTGGGCGGACACGGCGAGCTCTTCCACACCCGGGGTGTCACCCCCTGCAGTCACGATCGGTGCTCTCTCTCCTGAGACCATAAATGGGGGATTCTTCCACGTCTCCTCAGCTGTCACTGCTCATCCTTATCAGGGTGAGCAGGAACAGGACCCTGTTCATGTTGTTATCGATCTTGTAGTGCCTCTTTTACTGCCGACAAGGTGGGGTCTTTTCCTTTCCCCAATACATATGTCACTATTTAGTCACCGGCTGTCGGCTGAAACTCTTAACTTCTATATTCATATAAACATCCTTATCCTATTCTACTCGTTTCACACCTTCCAGACGTGTGGTTTTTTTTCGGTTGTGGTGCCTGAAATCATTACACGCATAATCTACACTACGCTAGATTCTTACTAAACATACCTTAACACATATCGTATTATTTATGTACATCTGTCACCCATCTCCGGGTGGCCAGGTTAATTCCTGTCCTTCTCTTTTCTTCCCTGGCCTCTGTGTTTCCAGCGGGGCCGGTCGTAGGTCGGACTGTACCGCAGGACCTGGAGTGTCCTGACCGGAGGTGGGTCTGAGTCCCACACTATTGGGGGAATGTCCCCTCCGGTGATACAGCACACCGCTCCTTTGGGGGTGGCTGCCTGGTTCATTTTGTCCCCTGGGGGTTCTGCCTGGTTGAGGGCTGTGGGCTGGGGACCCCCAATTAGTGGCTGGTCCACCACTATCTCTTCTGGGGCTCCCTCGTCGCCCGAGGCTACCGGCTGGGTGTCCCTGCTCGCAGGCTGGTCCCTGATCTTAGGTACCCTTTCACGGCATGTCCCTCTCCCGGGGCTGAACCACTTAAATTGGGGCGCTGGTGACCACGGTGCCTTAGGCCGTGGCGTGCGGAGAGTCCTTCTCAGTGTTTTGACCCCTGGGGGTGCGTCCAAGTCCCAAATGATTGGGGGGATAGCTCCTCCAGTAACTCAGTCCATCGCCCCTCTGGGTACAGTCTGTGGGTCTGCCACGTCCCCTGTGGGATTTCCACAGTCGGGGGCTGCTGGCTGAGGGTCCCTGCCTTTAGCACGGTTCCCTGTTCCTGGTGGTCCCTTACGTTTAGCTGCTGTCCCGGGGTTGAAAAGTTTGCACTGGTTTATGTGGAACCACTTTGTACGGCGAGGCATTTTCACGGCACAGACCATGGGGCTTGCCTTGTCGACAATGTGGTACGGCCCCATGTACAGTGCTCCATAAACCCCTACTCGAGCGTAGTTCCATACCATAACCTGGTCCCCTATCTCCCATTCGTGGTGTTTGAGGGGCTCTAGCAGCAGTCAGTTGCTCCGATGCTGTTTTCCTATATTGTCAGCAGCCTGCCAGTGAATCTGTTTAATGTGTTCACACAGGTTCCTGACAAAGCTGTCCCAGCTCGCTTCCCTAAGCTGACCTTCCGTGAGTACCGAGGCTAACACATGGGTGGGGGTTCGCCTGGCTCTGCCGGTCATGAGCTCATACAGGGAGTACCCCGTGATCTTTTGCTGGCTGGCCCGGATCCCTATGAGGACCAGTGGTCGGACCTCTACCCACCTCTTGGGTGAGTCCCCTGTCTCTTTTCGCAGCCTTTCTTTGATGTTGCGGTTTAAACGCTCCACGGGCCCGGATGACTGCAGGTTGTGGGCGACATGCCATTTCTCTTTGATGCTGAGCACCTTAATGGTCTCCTGCATCACCTGCCTGGTGAAGTGGCTCCCCTGGTCGGAATCCACGTACTGGGGTAGTCCCCATCGGGAGAACACCTCCCTGACCAGGATCCTGGCTGTTCCCAGGGCAGTGGCTGTTCGGCATGGGAAGGCTTCCACCCATTTGGTGAATATATCCACCAACACGAGACAGTACTTGTAACCTCCCTGGGCGGTGGGTAGGGGCCCAATGTAATCGACCTGGATCGACTGCCAGGATCCCTCTACCCTCCTGATATGTCCCATAGACACCTTCCTTTTCTGGGGGTCGGGGTTGTTGGCAGCGCACACCAGACAGCTGGCACAGAACTCGCGGACGTCTTCCCTGAGTCCCGGCCACCACCCTGCCTGTACCACCCATTGCCAAGTGGTCTCAGGTCCAGGGTGTCCTGCTCCTGGACCCTCGTGGGCCAGCTGGAGGAATTCTCTCCGCTGTTGTTGGGGTACTACCCATTGCTCCCCACTGAAACGCATTTCTTCTGTACAGGCTGTCTACGCTTTCCCCTTTTTCTAGCGTGTTCAGGACAGTTTTGGGGACGGTGTCTTGGATCTGAACCGTTTTTAGGTCCGGGGACAATGCTACCCCTGCCCTCCCTGTCATCCCAATCCTGCCCCTGACTGCTGCGATGGGGCCTGGGTTGTACGGATCCCAGAGCTTGCCCGTGCGCGCACCTTGCTTGGCCAACATAGAAACATAGAAACATAGAAAATAGGTGCAGGAGCAGGCCATTCAGCCCTTCTAGCCTGCACCGCCATTCAATGAGTTCATGGCTGAACATGAAACTTCAGTACCCCCTTCCTGCTTTCTCGCCATAACCCTTGATCCCCCGAGTAGTAAGGACTTCATCTAACTCCCTTTTGAATATATTTAGTGAATTGGCCTCAACTACTTTCTGTGGTAGAGAATTCCACAGGTTCACCACTCTCTGGGTGAAGAAGTTTCTCCTCATCTCGGTCCTAAATGGCTTACCCCTTATCCTCAGACTGTGACCCCTGGTTCTGGACTTCCCCAACATTGGGAACATTCTTTCTGCATCTAACCTGTCTAAACCCGTCAGAATTTTAAACGTTTCTATGAGGTCCCCTCTCATTCTTCTGAACTCCAGTGAATACAAGCCCAATTGATCCAATCTTTCTTGATAGGTCAGTCCCGCCATCCCGGGAATCAGTCTGGTGAACCTTCGCTGCACTCCCTCAATAGCAAGAATGTCCTTCCTCAAGTTAGGAGACCAAAACTGTACACAATACTCCAGGTGTGGCCTCACCAAGGCCCTGTACAACTGTAGCAACACCTCCCTGCCCCTGTATTCAAATCCCCTCGCTATGAAGGCCAACATGCCATTTGCTTTCTTAACCGCCTGCTGTACCTGCATGCCAACCTTCAATGACTGATGTACCATGACACCCAGGTCTCGTTGCATCTTCCCTTTTCCTAATCTGTCACCATTCAGATAATAGTCTGTCTCTCTGTTTTTACCACCAAAGTGGATAACCTCACATTTATCCACATTATACTTCATCTGCCATGCATTTGCCCACTCACCTAACCTATCCAAGTCACTCTGCAGCCTAATAGCATCCTCCTCGCAGCTCACACTGCCACCCAACTTAGTATCATCCGCAAATTTGGAGATACTGCATTTAATCCCCTCGTCTAAATCATTAATGTACAATGTAAACAGCTGGGGCCCCAGCACAGAACCTTGCGGCACTCCACTAGTCACTGCCTGCCATTCTGAAAAGTACCCGTTTACTCCTACTCTTTGCTTCCTGTCTGACAACCAGTTCTCAATCCACGTCAGCACACTACCCCCAATCCCATGTGCTTTAACTTTGCACATTAATCTCTTGTGTGGGACCTTGTCGAAAGCCTTCTGAAAGTCCAAATATACCACATCAACTGGTTCTCCTTTGTCCACTTTACTGGAAACATCCTCAAAAAATTCCAGAAGATTTGTCAAGCATGATTTCCCTTTCACAAATCCATGCTGACTTGGACCTATCATGTCACCATTTTCCAGATGCACTGCTATGACATCCTTAATAATTGATTCCATCATTTTACCCACTACTGAGGTCAGGCTGACCGGTCTATAATTCCCTGTTTTCTCTCTCCCTCCTTTTTTAAAAAGTGGGGTTACATTGGCTACCCTCCACTCCATAGGAACTGATCCAGAGTCAATGGAATGTTGGAAAATGACTGTCAATGCATCCGCTATTTCCAAGGCCACCTCCTTAAGTACTCTAGGATGCAGTCCATCAGGCCCTGGGGATTTATCGGCCTTCAATCCCATCAATTTCCCCAACACAATTTCCCGACTAATAAAGATTTCCCTCAGTTCCTCTTCCTTACTAGACCCTCTGACCCCTTTTATATCCGGAAGGTTGTTTGTATCCTCCTTAGTGAATACCGAACCAAAGTACTTGTTCAATTGATCCGCCATTTCTTTGTTCCCCGTTATGACTTCCCCTGATTCTGACTGCAGGGGACCTACGTTTGTCTTCACCAACCTTTTTCTCTTTACATACCTATAGAAACTTTTGCAATCCGCCTTAATGTTCCCTGCAAGCTTCTTCTCGTACTCCATTTTCCCTGTCCTAATCAAACCCTTTGTCCTCCTCTGCTGGTTTCCCTCGCTCCAGGGTTCAGTGTTGGAATGTGCCTTCACTTTATGGATATAGATCTTCCCTTCCTTCCCTTCGGCTGTCATGATCTTTTCCAGTCGGGGCTTAATTGCCAGGGGTCTCCCGTCTGCAGATGTGTATCCGCGACGGGACCAGATAGCCAAGTACTCCAGACACGAATTGCATGTGAACATACTGTCTGAGAAAATCGTG
This sequence comes from Pristiophorus japonicus, assembly GCF_044704955.1. NCBI lineage: Eukaryota > Metazoa > Chordata > Chondrichthyes > Pristiophoridae > Pristiophorus > Pristiophorus japonicus. The sequence goes on from NW_027254505.1 coordinate 274,908, forward strand.
TGTGGGCTGGGGAATTCTTCGGGGTGTGTGACTACATACACCACCGCAGACAGTTCAGCGTGCTGGGCACTCATCGTACTGGGGAGTTTAATCACTAGGGCAATGCCTGCCTCTGGGTCATAAACTCCACAGCCTGTGAGTCGTTCACCCGCAGATCCGTGCTTGAACCGTCCACAAAGATCTCTCGGCCTCTGCGGTGTAACCCAGCCCGAAAACCTATGTTAATTTCCCACCGTACACCGGTGGGCAGTCCCTGGATAGATCATGTTGGCTGCGAGTCTTGGCTCGCAGAGACCCTTTACCCTCAGGTCCATCTGGGAGAGGAGTAGGGTCCAGCGAGCAATGCAGGCACTGCTCTCTGTCCCGTCCTTGATCCGACTGTCCAGGAGCATTTGGGTGGGCGTATGGTGGGGAAGGAGTGTGATAGGGGATCCCCTGTGAAGATCAGTGATCTTTTCACAGCCCAGTGAGTGGCTAGGAGGTGCCTCTCAAAGTTGGAGTATCCCTTCTCCACATCCGTGAGTATCCTGGAGGAGTAGACCACTGGTCTCAGCCGGCCGTGCCGCTCTTGGAGCAGTACTGCACTCAGGCTGTCCCCACTGGCTGCTACCTCCAGGAAAACTCTTTACCCCCAACAATAGCCCCGAGAGCTGGCACGGTCTGCAGGTCTTTATTGAGTTGGATAAATGTTGCCTCGCAACCTTTGTCCCATTCCCATTCCACTCCCTTGTGTCGGAGTCGGAGCAGAGGGGCTGCTGTGGCTGCACAATCCTCAATGAAATCTCTGCTGTACCCGGTTAGCCCGAGGAAAGATCTTACTCCTGTCACTGTGTTGGGGGCTGGTAACTTCTGCACTGCTTCCCTTCTAGCTTTGTCAATGTCCCTTTCCCCAGCGCGCACAGCCAGTCCCAGGAATTTTACTTCCTTCAGGCCGATCTGTGCCTTTGTGGGATTCACTTTAAACCCTTCTTCTTTCAGCAGCTCCAGCAGTTCAGCCAGCAGTGGACCATGCTCCTCCCCTTCATCGGTGAATAGGAGCAGGTCGTCCACATACTGCACCAGCTGCTGGGGTCTGCTGAAGCTCTTTAAACAGTTGGCCATACATTGATGGAAAATACTGGGGCTGTTGTGGAAGCCCTGAGGGAGACAGTTCCAAGTGTATTGCTGTCCTTTAAAGGTAAAAGCAAACTTGTACTGACCTTCTCTTCTTAAAGGTATGGACCAGAACCCGTTGGACATATCCAGCACCGTGAAGGTGGTCGCGGAGGCTGGGATACGTCCAATGAGGTCATCCAACGGCAGCAACCGTGGGTGCACAGGTGGGGATGTTACGGTTGAGTACTCGATAATCCACCGTGGCTCTCCAGGTGTTGTCCTGTTTCTTAACCGGCCACAACGGAGAGTTCACATGGGTAGCTATTGGTCTCAATACCCCTGTTTCACTAAAGAACCCAAGGCTGTTTCCATGTCTGCCTCCGCCTCCCTGGGGAAGTTATACTGTTTCTACGGTCGGGTCATGGGGTCACCATCTATGCTAACCTCAACCCCGTTTATCCTCCCACAGTCATGTTTGTGAGTGGCAAAAGCTGCAAGGTTTGCCCTCACATACTCTTGGTACTCCATTGGAGTGTTACTGACCAGTGATTCAAGGTTGTAACACTCCTTGGCTTCATGGTACACACCGTCCCTTTTCCCCATTTTTCTGGGATAACCATCACATCACTCGCCTGTCCCATACATACTGACCCCGAAAGACAGTGGTTTCTTAAATCCACGAGGATCCCATGGCCTCGAATGAAGTCAGCCTCCAGGATCCCTCTCCCTTCCTGTTCCCACTTCATCAGGACACAAGTCCATTTGGTGTGGAGTGTTCCGAAACGAATAGAGAACGGAACGGAGAAAGAGCCAACCTTCTCGGTGCCTGTGAAACCCACCAAGCTCTAGGGGACCCCGCTAGACAGAGGTGAGGCAGCGGGGTTATTTACATAGACAAGGGTGCTTGATGCACCGGTATCCAGCAGGTCAGTCCCTTTCACCTTTTCCACCTCCATCTGAACGGTCGGTCTCCCCCACGCATCGTACTCGAGGGAACACAGGTGGACAGGCTGTGTCTGTTCTAGTCACTGTTTTGGCTGGGATGGGGCAGATGGGATTTCGGTACCGGTGGCGGTGGCTACCCTCCCAGAGCCATCCAGCATTGTTCGCAGCTCAGTCAGAAATGTATCAAACGGGTGGGGAGGGGCTGGCTTCTCAGTCTCGGTCTTTTGGGCAGGAGCAGGAGAACTCTTCCCTGCGCTACTCTTCCATGGGTCTGGAGAAGGGACTCCCGTCATTACAGCCCATGGCTTCTCGAATATCTTCCTGGACAGCGGCGCATGTCCTCTGCCCCCTTTTACTCTCGGCAGAGAGGGACCTGTACAGCTTGCTGTCCAGTGAGAGGAGGTGCATCTTTGCTATCTCGGCATCATCACACGCGTTAATATCCCCTGCCTGTTCCACTTCCATAAAGTGGACCGAGGTGTCCCCCTTTGGGGTGAGCTTTCCCAGGTGACTTATCATAGCCCTAAGCTGTTGGGTCATGTGGGGAACCACAAACTGACTTTCCAGAGGCCCCAGACCCCCAGCACCGGTGGGCGGGCCAAACATTTGTTGCCGGACCGGGCACATTGGCCCTGGTTCTGGCCCTTCCTGTTCTGGCTCGCCTGCCCCTCCTCTCTGCTGCCAAGCCAAGCTGAAACTCGGTGCCACAGGTGGTGGTGGTCCGCTGTCCCTGTCCGCCCCACAACTCGTTCACCCTCCTGCTGCCGAACCGGTATAGTCACCGGCACCACAGGTGGTGGTTGAACAGTTTCCTCCTTCTCTTCCAGGTTTACCCGGGCCATACCCGGGTTTATTAGGAATACCATGCCTTTTGCCTTGGACAGAGCAAGGGTTAAACTTTTGATTTGTTGCTGGCAGGGACCGTGGTCTCCTGACTCAATAGTGCTGGCTACTTTATAAGCTGCTGTACGTCTCTTAACTTCTCCTCCAACTCTTTTACTTGAAGGGTGAGGCGAGTGTTTTCCTCCCACAGTATCTTTTCATTATTCTTAGCCTCGGTAACCTGACACTGTAAATAGTTCTGGCTGTTTTTGAACCTTTCCATTCGCTGTGTCTTTCCATGTTTTAGCTTACGGAGTTTTCCCCACACCTTTCTTCTGCCATAGCCCTGTCATGTGATGTTTCTGCACATTCACATCGTTCTGCCTGCAGTGACTCGATGTTCTTATCTAGGAGTTGGACCTGTCGCTGCAGGCAGGCCAACCAAATTGCCTTTTCTACTGATTCCTTATGGTCCTTGCTGGGTGTCCAGGGCCGCAGCGTATCCTGGATGCTCAGCGCGGAACAGACCAAGCACCTATTAAATAAGAACATAAGAATTAGGAACAGGAGTAGGCCATCTAGCCCCTCGAGCCTGCTCTGCCATTCAACAAGATCATGGCTGATCTGGCCGTGGACTCAGCTCCACTTACCCGCCCGCTCCCCATAACCCTTAATTCCCTTATTGGTTAAAAATCTATCTATCTGTGACTTGAATACATTCAATGAGCTAGCCTCAACTGCTTCCTTGCGTAGAGAATTCCATAGATTCACAAGCCTCTGGGAGAAGAAATTCCTTCTCAACTCACTTTTAAATTGGCTCCCCCATCTTTTGAGGCTGTGCCCCCTAGTTCTAGTCTCCCAGACCAGTGGAAACAATCTCTCTGCCTCTATCTTGTCTATCCCTTTCATGATTTTAAATGCTTCGATAAGATCACCCCTCATCCTTCTGAACTCCAACGAGAAAAGACTCAGTCTACTCAATCTATCATCATAAGGTAACCCCCTCATCTCCGGAATCAGCCTAGTGAATCGTCTCTGTACCCCCTCCAAAGCTAGTATATCCTTCCTGTAGTAAGGTGACCAAAACTGCGCGCAGTACTCCAAGTGCAGCCTCACCAATACCCTATACAGTTGCAGCAGGACCTCCCTGCTTTTGTACTCCATCCCTCTCGCAATGAAGGCCAACATTCCATTCACCTTCCTGATTACCTGCTGCACCTGCAAACGAACTTTTTGGGATTCATGCACCAGGACCCCCAGGTCCCTCTGCACCACAGCATGTTGTAATATCTCCCCATTCAAATAATATTCCCTTTTACTGTTTTTTTCCCCAAGGTGGATGACCTCATATTTTCCGACATTGTATTCCATCTGCCAAACCTTAGCCCATTCGCTTAACCTATCTAAATCTCTTTGCAGCCTCTCTGTGTCCTCTACACAACCCGCTTTCTTCCCAGTAATCTTTGTGTCATCTGCAAATTTTGTTCCACTACACTCTGTCCCCTCCTCCAGGTCATCTATGTATATTGTGCACAGTTGTGGTCCCAGCACCGATCCCTGTGGCACATCACTAACCACCGATTTCCAACCCGAAAAGAACCCATTTATCCCGACTCTCTCCTTTCTGTTAGCCAGCCAATTCTCTATCCATGCTAATACATTTCCTCTGACTCCACGTACCTTTATCTTCTGCAGTAACCTTTGTGTGGCACCTTATCGAATGCCTTTTGGAAATCTAAATACACCACATCCATCGGTACACCTCTATCCACCATGCTCATTATATCCTCAAAGAATTCCAGTAAATTAGTTAAACATGATTTCCCCTTCATGAATCCATGCTGCGTCTGCTTGATTGCACTCTTCCTATCTAGATGTCCCGCTATTTCTTCCTTAATGAAAGTTTCAAGCATTGATGAGTGACATTCACTTTCTTATACATATCGGAGGAAATCCTTTCTGTCATCTTGGTTCTTTCCTCCAAAACAGCAATCTCTGCATCACATCCTTTACACCAAAGTCCTGCCGCGGTCGCCATTCTCTAGGGGGTGGTGTGTGGGATCAGTTTCACCTCTGACGTTCTGAGCGGATTGAATCGCTCGCACTTCCTGGGTTCTAGACTTTAGATTTATTTGGCGATGTGACAAAGAACAAGAGACAACTAGTTTTGGTGCAAAGAACCTCAATTTTAACAAGGGTAAGAATGTACAATGTCAAGCTTGTAATTACTAGAATAAAAAAACACTTTACCAAACATTCATGGGGTTACAGAATAATAATACACCTCCCACATCCCAATGCCTAACTCTGACTAGGTCAAACTCTCGGGCAAACAGGGATTATGCTCACCAATTCTCTTATTGTCAGTTGGCGGTGGTTCGCAATTTTGGGGTTCACTGGACTCTGTAAGTTCTGCTTGCCATACCCTGAATGTTGTGAAAGACTTCTTGCTGCGTAGTCTTCAGTTGGGTGGTGTCCGCTGATGCGGCAGGGCGCGTATTGGATTTATGGGTAAGTACCCACTTTCTTCTGTCAGAAATTGGTTTTAAAGTTCTTTTGGGTAATGTTTCACCTGTTGGTATCGAGGAACAGATTGTCGAGGAGAAACTTTCGAATCTTTGGTTTCTTCTTGAGGACTGTTTATCTTAGAATTTGTCGGTCGCGGTGTTTTCGACGTTACCACGTTGGCTGTGGTCAGTTGCTGCCGTGATGATGATGTCGGAAGTTACTGGGAACTGCTTTCTCTGCTGTGATAATGTTCTTTCTTCTCCTTCGGTAGCAGGGCAGTGTGGTCCAGGAGTGTCGTCGAGGCTGAAGATGTTGGAGCTCAGAAGACCTGCATAGGAGGCTGTGTAGCAAGCTCTCTGGAAAGCTTATTACAAATTGCTGCAGTGCTCTCTCTTCTTTTTCCCTCCTTCCCCTTCTCCTTCTTTCGTTAAAAAACAGGGCCCCAGTTATACTTTGGGAGCCGTTCTAATCTGCGCGCCAAAACAGAAACAGCTACTTGAGAACCCATAGCCTCGACGGTATCTGTGTGAATTGCTCTGCATCGATAATTAGCAGAGCGTAAAGAAGGGAAACTGACGCGAGACATGAGAAAAGGCCGAGCCAAAGTGTAATGGTGGCGATGATTTTGTTGTTTTTGAGAATTTTTTCAAAGATTTGCGTGTGGTTGGTTCCATGGTGTAATGGTGAGCACTCTGGACTTTGAATCCAGCAATCTGAGTTCAAATCTCAGTGGAACCTCAATTCTTGTTGTCCCAGCTGCTGAAAATTTGGGACAAACAAGTCAAAGATCCCTGGTGCTGGTGGGCAATTTTATTGCCTTTATCATTGATGCTTGATCGACAAGTCTCGTTGTCAAATCGTGTTCTCTGTGGGAGCACAGTCCCGCATTGCTGAACTCTTTGCTTCAGCACGCAGTCTGAAATTTGGATTAAAAAACAGGAAGATTGAAGTTTGGATGGAAAAGAGACTGTTAGACAATGTGATGCCTTCGGCCAGTGAGATGAGTAACTGGTCATTGTCTGGATGTTATATATTTGAGTGCCTTGTTACGGTGGGAATAATGGAAATTCAGGACTAAACGATTTGACGATGTTCTGTATTTGAGTTTAAACTTTTTACTATATAATGAGATCTGTAGGTTAAACAATCAATATTAAGTCTGTCTGTTAAACGATTCAGAAAGCAGTTCGTCTGGATTGTCTAAATGCAAAGAATAAGAGTTCAAAGGCATTTTCAGTATAAAGATGACTTTTATGGACTGTAGAGACACAGACATCAGAGACACTGGACATTTGGAAGGTGTGTGTCTCAAGCAGCCACGGAAATCAAAGCAAGCTGCCTTTGTGAAGTGCTCTCAGTAACTTTCATACTTGGTTTGCTGAGTATGAATGTTTAACTAAAAGACCCGATCCTGCCTTTCCTACAACGGAGTGTGTGCGGGTAATTCGACGTTAAAAGCAACGAAACGAAAAGAGCAAGACAGCCGTTTACAACATTTTGGTGATCCCGACGTGATTTTCAAATGTTCGTTGGCTTATTCGAAGTCCCCGACATGAAGCAGAAAGTTGGCTGAGTTGTTGGAAGAAGTGTTTCCCACACATCAGTTCGAGGGGTGAGCATTCTCTTAGTTGTCGTGATTAAAGGGATCTTCAGTTAGTAATGGGAGGCTCAGGGGATATTCCAGTTGAAGTCTGGTCATTTCTTAATGAGTGGATTGAGTTGAAAGGGGGAACTTATGGGATAAGACAGGAAACAATGACAGGAGGATGGAGAGAGACACGGCAGTCCTTAGTGGAGAGTGTCCAGTTAAAAAAGATTAAAGTGTTTGGGTTAAAAAGTGATAAAAAGAGAAAAGCGTTCGTGTTGCAGTGTCTCATGCTGGGGATTCAAACGTTAGGAGAAGAGGCTGAGGCTCGAGATAGGGAAGTCTCAGATCTCAGAGAGCAGCTAACAGCAGTGAGTAAAGAAGTAGAGAATTGGTGATTTCAGGCACTCGGGGCAGCCAGGACTGTTCTGACACTGGATCAGCATCTTGCTGATGAACAGAAGCGTAAACAAGATCTAGAGAAAGGAATATCTAAGCTGCAGCAGATGGTGGTATTAGGTTGCCCAGCGGAGACAGCAATTGATAAAGCCGGGTGGTATTCGGAGGATTCCCTGGGTCTGTGAGCTGAAAAGGGGATTAAGGGACAGGGAGAATGCCCACCGTTCCCATCCACAGCTCCTTTGTCTTCTCTGACTTCGGAGCCTCGAACCCGTGTGGTTCACGTGTCAACGTTAGGATCGGAGGCGGAGCACTTAAATGCCTCTTCGGTTACTCAGACGCTTAACACCCCACAACATTACACACGACCTTCCGGTAATGTGGAGAGTGGGGGAAGCATGCTCGAGCGGACAAGGCGAGAGCAGGATCATGATTCCTCTGCTCCCTATGGAGCTCGTGAAGGGAACACAACCTTAAGTGGTTTTGGGGATACCTGGTATGAGCGAGGAGGGGTAAAGTTACAGGACATGAGAGCTATCCTTAGTGAAATGGGACCTGCACCCCTTCAGGATCTTAATAAGTTTGCCCAGTGGTGGTGTAATATTCTGGGATGGTGGCAGTCAGGGAACATATCAGAGAAACCGAGGGTTCACATGGTTCTGTGAGCTTTAGGGAATCACCGGGGAAAGGTAGTAGGTTTTGAAACAACTTCCAGGTCTCATGCTTGGTAGAATAATAGCTGCAATCTTTGTTACTCACTCAGGGCCACAGTTAATAAAGCGGCTTGCATTATTACCAGGGGAAGGACCCAGGGAAGCTGGGGAAGGTATATTCCAGTTGTGTAAAAGTTTGGGAAGTAATTGGATTGATATCAGTCATTACGGGGATGGTACACATAGAGAGATCATTTTGACTCTCCTATCCCCGTCAGTAGTTCTGGAAGTAGATGCCTGGGGTGGGGACGAACGTTTTGATAAATGGTTGGCAAGGGTAGAAAGCTTGTATCAGGGAGCTGCAGGAATTTCAGTCATGGAAGTGAGGCAGGGGTTACAGCGATGGAAGACAGAAGGGCCTGAGTGGATGAATCCCGCGAGGAGTCACATAAAAGGAGCAGGACCAGGTGGTGGCCGTCAGTTGATAGAGGACAGGGATAGACTGGCTAAAGAATTAGAAAAGTTAAAAGAAAAGTTGAAGAATCAGGAAAGAGAAGCTGGAGACACAGACAGGAATGATACCTGGGTTCAGTTGCTGAGGTCGGGGGTAGATTCCGCAGGTGAGGGAGGATCCCTATAGGGATGCCACGCCTCAACCACACATGTCGTTCCTTTAGGGCCCTTACTTCAGGATAGGGGTGGCCATACCCTTATCGAGGCTTGTGTGGAAGGGCAGCGGGAAATGGACACAGGGTCTGCTGGACAAATGAAGGTGCTCCTGGAGGAAGGGGATTCCCCTCTTCAGAGACAGTTCCCCAACACCCCAGATACACGAGGAGCAGTTACTGAACAGTCAGAGATGGAAGCAGTGGGAGAAGCTTATTCAGAAACATTTAAAGTTTCTGCAGGAATGGGCTGTCTCAGAACTGATGAGATGTTCAGTGAAAAGCTCAAATGTGGGAGTTACAAACATGATCTTAAAGGATGTGAAATAGAAGTTGGATTGTTGCAAATGTCGAGAGAGTGAATGACAGCAGTTCCGAAGGGTGAACTGAGAGAAGGACTGGGTCTCTCGACTGACTATTCAGCATTTCCGTCATCCTTTACTCGATGTTGTTACACTTCTCCCACAAAGCAGAGGAAATTGTTAAAACCTGTGCAGAGGGTAACAGACTTAGTCGAAGACACCGATTGTGAGTTTACATTTCTGAATGTAAACAGCATGGAATTCAGTTGGAAACATCAAAAATTGAAAGTTGACTTTGAAGTAAAAATGGATATGGTGATCACAGACCAACGGACTTTAAAATGGCATCCTGAGAATCTGAATCTACAACAACCTTACTTTGACCCGAAGCGTGCTGCTATTTGGAAGAAGGAAATACGGAAATGGAATACAACATTTCAACAGCTACAGAGTTTGAATCAAGCAATCGTTGTGGACATTAACCATCACATTGCGGAAATCGAGAAGGTTCACACAACTTTGGACCAGATTGGACATGTGAGCTGGTGGGAGTCATTGTTGGGATGGAGCCCGACGGCAACAGGTGTGATGAACACAATGATACACCCTGTCCTTATGCTGGTGCTGGTTCAGCTGGTCGTGCTGGTCATTTTGATTTACTGTGGATGTCGTGTTGGAAAACAAGGACAACAACTGGACAATGCTGTTGAACGAGCTCGAGCCACCATGCAAATGTATGTTACCCAGATAAGACCTGCAGAGAGGCGAGGAGGAGAAGTGGGGGAATGTGGGAGCACAGTCCCGCATTGCTGAACTCTTTGCTTCAGCACGCAGTCTGAAGTTTGAATTAAAAAACAGGAAGATTGAAGTTTGGATGGAAAGAGACTGTTAGACAATGTGGTGCCTTCAGCCATTGAAATGAGTAACTGGTCATTGTCTGTATGTTAAATATTTGATTGTACCTTTGTTACTATTTAATGACATCTGTAGGTTAAACAAGCAATATTAAGTCTGTGTCTTAAACAAAGCCGTTAGCCGTGATTGTCTAAATGCAAAGAAATAATAGTATAAAGATAAGACTCACACACGCAGACACCAGAGACACTGGACATTCGGAAGGTGTGTGTCTCAAGCAGCCACGGAAATCGAAGCAAGCTGCCTTTGTGAAGTGTTCTCAGTAACTTTCATACTTGGTTTGTTTTGGATGAATGTTTAAATAAAAGACCCGATCATGCCTTTACTACAACGGAGTGTGTGCGGGTAATTCGAGGTTAAAAGCAACGAAGCAAAAAGAGCAAGACAGCCGTTTACAACATTTTGTAACAGGTAACTGACGGTTGAACACACGATTTGATAACTAGACTTGTAGATCAAGCATCAATGACAAAGGCAACAAAACTGCCCACCAGCACCAGGTGTCTTTCACTTGTTTGTCCCAAATTTTCAGCAGCTGGGACAACAAGGAATCAGGTTCCACCGAGATTTGAACTCAGATCCCAGAGTGCTCACCATTACACTATGGAACCAACCATGGTAAAATATTTGAAACAATTCTCAAAAGCAACAAAATCATCTCCAACAGTACACTTTGTCTCGGCCTTTTCTCATCCACACCATCAGTTTCCTCTCTTTGCTCTCTGCTAATTATCGATGCAGAACAATTCACACAGATGCCATCGAGGCTATGGTTTTACAAGTAGCTGTTTCTGTTTCACACTGTTCATCACAGCTTGTACTTCAGTCTTGCCAGGTAAAAAGTGCGTTGGCATTGCAATGTATTAATGTAAAATGCTTGGCATGGAAAGAAAATGCAAAGTTTTGTCGAGTTAGCGAGTAGGTGACGAGGTTTGGGGTTGATGTGCGTCGCTTTCAGTCTTTGAAATTTCACCAAGCAAAGAAACGGTGAATTGAACTGTGCGCAGTCAGGAGCTGAAAAGGAATTAAAACCTAATACCGGCTTCGGGACAATCGGAATACTTTGTCACAGACAAGGCACTGGAAGGCTGGAAGGTAGATCATACCGGTTGCGGGAGAGCTGGTTGGTGGTGACATGGAAGTGTCTGCAGTGTGCGGGACCAGACTGCTTCCACACATCCACAATGAATGTCCCACCCTTTACTTGGGAAAAGTACAACTGAGAGTGGACAAGTTCCATCCCGGTCAGAGCAATCTGAAGCTTTAACTGACTGACACCCTGGTTTGGGATGTCTTGCAATGTGTAATTGCGTCAGTCTCTGTGGCGCAATGGGTTAGCGCGTTCGGCTGTTAACCGAAAGGTTGGTGGTTCGAGCCCACCCAGGGACGAAGCATTTAACTGTTTTTCCCCGTGGATTCGGTGCTGCACGATTCCAGGTTGTCATTGTGCGTTTTGGCTGCGCGAATATATTCCACAAACATTGCCAGCTGTGCTGTTATCCAGTGAGTTCCCACTCCAATACTTTTATGAGCATTCAGTTTGAGTGTATACAGAACTGAACAGAGATATCAGAAAATTTAACAAGGTTGTGGGACATTGTTTTTTGTTAATATTGAACCACTAATATGAATAAATCCATTTCTTCAAATATTTAATTGAACATGTTTTCAAAATGTTTCCGCGCAGTTTTGAACCAGGAACATTTCGTGTGTGAGGTGAATCTAATAACCACTACATTACGGAAATACTGCAGCAATGTTCGGAACATAACCAGAGCTTTAACCTGCACAGCTGGCCTATACTTCAGGACCTGGTTTTATGAGAATAGAGTGACGGTGCTATATTTAGGAAGGCTGTGAGTGTGGCAGGAATTGATCTCGTGTTTCCCAGACTTTACACATAGGAACAAGAGGTGGCCATTTAGCAGCGAGTGGTTAGGATCTGGAATGCACGGCTTGAAAGGATGGTGGAGGCAGACTCAATCTTATCTTTCAAACGGGAGCTGGATCAGTGTCTGAAGGAAAAACAATTGCAGGGCTACAGGGAAAGGGCGGGGGAGTGGGACTCGCTGAGAGTCGGCATGGGCTCGACGGGCCGAATGGCCTTCCGTGCTGTAACCATTCCATGATTCTGTAAGTTAGTGGCACATTTCATAGTGTGGGTGGAAGCAGAACATTTCAAAGGGACATGGATTGAGTCGGCAAAACTAGAGGCATCTGATTCAGGAGATTCGGGGGGCGCGGAAATTCGGAAGTTTAATGACTTTGAAAGGAACATTTTTGTTTTGTGCAGTTACGGTCAGAGAAATGTTTGTGAAAGGAATTTTTTGAACAGAGGAATGCAGCATTTAATCTTCTGCCTTAACACTTCTTCCTGGGTGTCGGGGTCACATTTCTTTTCGAGGTTATTCTTCTCAAAAAGGAGTTAGATGTAGTCCTTCAGACTAAGGGGATCAAGGGCTATGGTGAGAAAGCAGGAATGGGGTATTGAAGTTGCATGTTCAGCCATGAACTCATTGAATGGCGGTGCAGGCTCAAAGGGCCGAATGGCCTACTCCTGCACCTATTTTCTATGTTTTCTATGTTTCTTGAATTTATATTTCCTTTGGTGTTTCACAATAACCAGACCTTTGCTCTAAAGTCTTTCTCACTGTTTCCCCAGTCTCCTGTTGATGTACCAGCAATGAACATTTTGAACCAGACACCGAAAACACACTGTGCAAAATGGGACATGCTTTAACAGTTAATGCAGAAACCCCTCTGCTGCGCTCGGGGTGGCCACCCACAGCCTGGATACACTAACGGGAGAACACCAGCGGCAGGTCGGGGCCATAAAAGGAACGGCGAGCGGCCCTGGGAGCAGCTTGGAGGTCCCGGGAGACTACTCCAGGGAGCAGCGCGAGCTGGTGCAGGAGGGCGGTGGCAGCGAAGAGTGATGTCATCAAGGTCCAGGTCGGTGATTGGAGCGTGGGCAGGTACAGCAGGAGCGGCGAGATCGGGGTGAAGGAGCGGCGAGAGACTGTAGAGGGATGTGATCAGGGCCCAGGGGAGGCATGAGTTCGGGGCCAGTGGCCCAGGGGCAGCACGGGCCAGCCCACACTGCGATATGTGTGTGCACTAGGTCCGTGCAGCAGAACTGGTCTCCAGTCGACCTGCTTAACCCTTGCCACTGGACCAAGACCTCGCTCTGTCAAGCCCGTGTGATGGCTGGGGTGCAACGGCCACCACAACTAAAAAAAATCCACGCACAGGCATCTTCCACCCTTCGGGATGTAGTTCGGGTCTTTCATTGAAACACCTGTGAACTCATCCTTTTTCGGCGTGGAAGCAAGTCATCCTCGTTTCGAGGGACCGCCTATGATGATGATGATGATGGATACATTAACGTCCCAACAGCTCATTGACTGCAGGAGTGGGACCGTGCGGCACTTCAGAAAACATGTCGAAAAGGCAAAGTCACTGATTCCGTCTCATGTGCTCCTCCGATCAAGAATAACAACACACACTAAAAATGCTTCAATAATGGTTGCACTTTATATCCGGGCAGCCTCTACAGTCTAAAGACACCACAACGGTAGTGCGAATACATTCTTCCCATCAAAGTTCTATTAGTGCTACTTTGTTGTGGCAACTCTTGATTGCAGTCACCAAGATATCCCTTGAGATATAGGGTAAAACTCATTCTTTTCCTTTGGCAATGCTTTTAATAATCTGAGAAGATTTGACTGGAGGTTTATTAACAGATAGCACTTCGTAAGGCCTTTATCTCCATACTTGCTAAGCAGTTGGCTCGTTGCTCTAGTTGTATGATTCTCACTTTGGGGTTGTTACTTGAAATTTGCGAGAGATCCCGGGCGAGCCCTTTTTTTGCCGTGAATTTTGAATTTGCATCGAACTTTTGCAAAGAAGCACTTGCATTTCTGCAGCGTCTGTCAGGAACTCATAACGCCCCAAAGCGCTTTACAGCCGTTGAGTTACCTTTGAAATGTTGTCACTTGAGTAAAGATGTGCCCAAATCACCCCACATGCACCTCAACTCTTTGTGAAGGAGTTCATAGAATCATAGAAGTTTACAGCACGGAAGGAGGCCAATTCGGCCCATCGTGTCCACGCCGGCCAACAAGAGGCTATCCAGCCTAATCCCACTTTCCAGCTCTAGGTCCATAACCCTTCAGGTTACAACACTTCAGGTCACATCCAAGCACTTGTTAAATGTGGTGAGTGTTTCTGCCTCTACCACCCTTTCAGGCAGTGAGTTCCAGACCCCCACAACACTCTGCGTGCAGAAATAAATAGGTGCAGGCGAAGGCCATTCGGTCCTTCGAGCCGCACCACCACGGAGAATGAAACAGTTAATTCAGAGACCGGGGTCCAGAACTTAAAGAAGGGTAACTTTGAAGGTGTGAGGCATGAATTGGCTGGGATAGATTGGCGAATGATACTTGAGGGGTTGACAGTGGATGGGCAATGGCAGACATTTACAGACAGCATGGATGAACTGCAACAATTGTACATCCCTGTCTGGTGTAAAAATAAAAAAGGGAAGGTTGCTCAACCGTGGCTATCAACGGAAATCAGGGATAGTATTAAAGCCAAGGAAGTGGCATACAAATTGGCCAGAAATAGCAGCGAACCCGGGCACTGGGAGACATTTGGAACTTAGCAAAGGAGGACAAAGGGTTTGATTAGGGCAGGGAAAATAGAGTACGAGAGGAAGCTTGCAGGGAACATTAAAATGGACTGCAAAAGCTTCTATAGATATGTAAAGAAAAAAAGGTTAGTAAAGACAAACATAGGTCCCCTGCAGTCAGAATCAGGGGAAGTCATAACTGGGAACAAAGAAATGGCAGACCAATTGAACAAGTAATTTGGTTCGGTATTCACTAAGGAGGACACAAACAATCTTCCGGATATAAAAGGGGTCAGAGATTCTAGTAAGAAGGAGGAACTGAGGGAAATCCTTATTAGTCGGGAAATTGTGTTGGGGAAACTGATGGGATTGAAGGCCGATATATTCCCAGGCCTGATGGTCTGCATCCCAGAGTACTTAAGGAGGTGGCCTTGGAAATAGCGGATGCATTGACAGTCATTTTCCAACACTCCATAGATTCTGGATCAGTTCTTATGGAGTGGAGGATAGCCAATGTAACCCCACTTTTTAAAAAAGGAGGGAGAGAGAAAGCAGGGAATTATAGACCGGTCAGCCTGACATCAGTAGTGGTGAAATTGATGGAATCAATTATTAAGGATGTCATAGCAGCGCATTTGGAAAGAGGTGACATGATAGGTCCAAGTCAGCATGGATTTGTGAAAGGGAAATCATGCTTGACAAATCTTCTGGAATTTGTTGAGGATGTTTCCAGTAGAGTGGACAAGGGAGAACCAGTTGATGTGGTGTATTTGGACTTTCAGAAGGCTTTCGACAAGGTCCCACACAAGAGATTAGTGTGCAAAGTTAATGCACATGGGATTGGGGGTAGTGTGCTGACGTGGATTGAAAATTAGTTGGCAGACAGGGAGCAAAGAGTAGGAGTAAATGGGTACTTTTCAGAATGGCAGGCAGTGACTAGTGGGGTAACACAAGGGCCCTAGCTGTTTACATTGTACATTAATGATTTAGACGAGGGGACTAAATGTAGTGTCTCCAAATTTGCAGATGACACTAAGTTAGGTGGCAGTGTGAGCTGCGAAGAGTATGTTATGAGGCTGCAGAGTGACTTGGATAGGTTAGGTGAGTGGGCAAATGCATGGCAGATGAAGTATAATGTGGATAAAGGTGAGGTTATCCACTTCGGTTGAAAAACAGAGAGACAGACTATTATCTGAATGGTGACAGATTAGGAAAAGGGGAGGTGCAACGAGACCTGGGTGTCATGGTACATCAGTCATTGAAGGTTGGCATGCAGGTACAGCAGGCGGTTAAGAAAGCAAATGGCATGTTGGCCATCATAGCGAGGGGATTTGAGTATAGGGGCAGGGAGGTGTTACTACAGTTGTACAGCGCCTTGGTGAGGCCATACCTGGAGTATTGTGTACAGTTTTGGTCTCCGAACTTGAGGAAGGACGTTCTTGCTATTGAGGGAGTGCAGCGAAGGTTCACCAGACTGATTCCCAGGATGGCGGGACTGACATATCAAGAAAGACTGGATTCACTGGAGTTCAGACAAATGAGAGGGGATCTCATAGAAACGTTTAAAATTCTGGCGGGTTTAGACAGGTTAGATGCAGGAAGAATGTTCTCAATGTTGGGGCAGTCCAGAACCAGGGCTCACAGTCTTAGGATAAGGGGTAAGCCATTTAGGACCGTGATGAGGAGAAACTTCTTCACCCAGAGAGTGGTGAACCTGTGGAATTCACTACCACAGGAAGTTGTTGAGGCCAATTCACTAAATATACTCAAAAAGGAGTTCGACGTAGTCCTTACTACTTGGGGGATCAAGGGGTATGGCGAGAAAGCAGGAATGGGGTACTGAAGTTGTATGTTCAACCATAAACTCATTGAATGGTGGTGCAGGCTCGAAGGGCCGAATGGCCTACTCCTGCACCTATTTTCTATGTTTCTACATTCCAATAAGATCATGGCTGATCATTCACCTCAGTACCCCTTTCCTACTTTCTCTTCATACCCCTTGAGCCCTTTAGCCATAAAGGTCACAGCTAATTCCCTCTGGAATATATCAAATGAACTGGCATCAACAATTCTCTGCGGCAGAGAATTCCACAGGTTAACAACTCTCTGAGTGAAGAAGTTTCTCCTCATCTCGGTCCTAAATGGCTTACCCCTTATCCCTGAGACTCTGACCCCTGGTTCTGGACTTCCCCAACATCGGGCACATTCTTCCTGCCTCTAACCTGTCCAGTCCCGTCAGAATTTTATATGTTTCTTTGAGATCCCCTCTCATTCTTCTAAACTCTGGTGAATACAGGCCCAGTCAATCCAGTCTCTCCTCATATGTCAGTCCTGCCATCCAGGGAATCAGTCTAGTGAACCTTCGCTGCACTCTCTCAGTAGCAAGAACATCCTTCCTCAGATTAGGAGACCAAAACTGAACACAATATTCCAGGTGACGCCTCACCAAGGCCCTGTACAACTGCAGTAAGACCTTCCTGCTCCAATATTCAAATCCCCCAGCTATGAAGGCCAACATGTCATTTGCCTTCTTCACCACCTGCTGTACCTGCATGCCAACTTTCAATGACTGATGTACCATGACACCCAGGTCTCGTTGCACCTTCCCTTTTCCTAATCTGCCACCATTCAGATAATAATCTGCCTTCACGTTTTTGCCACCAAATTGGATAACATCACATTTATCCACATTATAGTGCATCTGCCATGTATTTGCCCACTCACCTAACCTTTCCAAGTCACTCTTCAGCCTCTTAGCATCCTCCTCACAGCTCACACCGTCACGCAGCTTAGAGTCACCTGCAAACTTGGAGATATAACACTCAATTTCTTCATCGAAATCATTGATGTATATTGTAAATAGCTGAGGTCCCAGCACTGAGCCCTGCAGCACCCCACTAGTCACTTCCTGTCATTCTGAGAAGGACCCATTTATCCCGACTCTCTGCTACCTGTCTGCCAACCAGTTCTCTATCCATGTCAATACATTTCCCCCAATACCATGTGCTTTAATTTTGCACACTAATCTCTTGTGTGGGACCTTGTCAAAGGCCTTTTGAAAGTCCAAATACATTACATCCACTGGTTTTCCCTTGTCCACTCTCCTTGTTCCATCCTCAAAAAATTCTAGATGATTTGCCAAGCATGATTTCCCTTTCCTAAATCCATGCTCACTTGGACCGATTTTGTCACTGCTTTCCAAATGCTATGCTATTTCATCCATAATAATTGATTCCAGCATTTTCCCCACTACTGATGTCAGGCTAACCGGTCGATAATTACCCGTTTTCTCTCTTCCTTCTTTTTAAAAAAGTGGTGTTATTTTAGCTACCCTCCAGTCCATAGGAACTGATCCAGAGTCGATCGACTGTTAGAAAATGATCACCAATGCATCCACTATTTCGAGGGTTACTTCCTTAACTACTCTGGGATGCAGACTAGCTGGCCCTGGGATTTATCAGCCTTCAATCCCAACAATTTGCTGAACACAATTTCCTGACTAATAAAGATTTCCTTCAGTTCCTCCTTCTCGCTGGACCCTCGGTCCCTGAGTACATTAGGAAGGTTATTTGTGTCTTCCTTCGTGAAATCAGAACCAAAGTATCTGTTTAACTGGTCCGCCATTTCTTTGTTCTCCATTATAAATTCACCTGATTCTGGCTGTAAGTGACCTACGTTTGTCTTCACTAATCTTTTTCTCTTCACATATCTATAGAAGCTTTCGCAGTCAGTTTTTATGTTCCCAGCATACTTCCTCTCATACTCTATTTTCCCACTCCTTATTAAACTCTTTGTCCTCCTCTCCTGAATTCTAAATTTCTTCCAGTCCTCACGTTTGCTGCTTTTTCTGGCAAATTTATAGGCCTCTTCCTTGCATTTAACACGATCCCTAATTTCCCTTATTAGCCACGGTTGAGCCACCTTCCCCGTTTTATTTTTTCTCTAGACAGGGATGTACAATTGTTGAAGTTCATCCATGTGATCTTTAAATGTTTGCCATTGCCTATCCAGCGTCAACCTTTTAAGTCTCATTTGCCAGTCTATTCTAGCCAATTCACATCTCATGCAATCGAAGTTACCTTTCCTTAAATTCAGGTCCCTGGTCTCTGAATTAAATGTTTCAATCTCCATCTTAATAAAGAATTCTACCATATTATGGTCACTCTTCTCCAAGGGGCCTCGCACAACAAGATTGCTAATTAGTCCTTTTTCATTACACATCACCAAGTCTAGGATAGCCAGCCCTCAAGTTGGTTCCTCGACATATTGGTCCAGAAAACCATCCCTAATACACTCCAGGAAATCCTCCTCCACCGTATTTCTACCAGTTTGGTTAGCCCAATCTATATGTAGATTAAAGTCGCCCATGATAACTGCTGTATCTTTATTGCACGCATCCATAATTTCTTGTTTGATACTGTCCCCAAACTCACTACTACTGTTTGGTGGTCTGTGCACAACTCCCACTCATGTTTTCTGCCCTTTGGTATTCCGCAGCTCTATCCATACAGAGTCCACACCATCCAAGCTAATGTCCTTCCTTAATATTGCGTTAATTTCCTCTTTAACCAGCATCGTTCCCCGACCTCCTTTTCCTTTCTGTCTATCCTTCTTGAATGTTGAATACCTCAGGATGTTGAGTTCCCAGCCTTGGTCACCCTGGAGCCATGTCTCTGGAATCCCAATTATAACATATTTGTGAATTGCTGCCTCTGAGTGAATTCATCCACCTTATTACGAATAATCCTCGCATTGAGGCACAGAGACTTCAGGCTTGTCTTTTTAATACACTTTGTCCCTTTCGAATTTTGCTGTAATGTGGCCCTTTTTGATTTTTGCCTTGTGTTTCTCTGCCCTCCACTTTTACTTTTCTTCTTTCTATCTTTTGCTTCTGCCCCCATTTTACTTCTTTCTATCTCCCTGCATAGGTTCCCATCCCCCTGCCATATTAGTTTAACGCCTCCCCAACAGCACGAGCAAACATTCCCCTCGACATTGGTTCCGGTCCTGACCAGGTGCAGACCGCCCGATTTGAACTGGTCCTATCTCCCCCAGAACCGGTTCCAATGTCCCAGGAATTTGAATCCCACCCTCCTGCACTACTCATCAAACCATATATTCATCTGAGCTATCCTGCATTTCCTATTCTGACTAGCTCGTGGCACTGGTAGCAATTCTGAGATTACTACCTTTTAATTTAATTCCTAGCTCCCTAAACTCAGCTTGTAGGACCTCATCCCGTTTTTCCCGATATCATTGGTGCCTATATACACCACAACAGCTGGCTATTCACCCACCCGCTGCAGAATGCGCTGCAGCCGCTCCGAGACATCCTTGACCTTTGCACCAGGGAGGCAACATACCATTCTGGAGTCTCGATTGCAGCCGCAGAAACATCTATCTATTTCCCTTACAATAGAATCCCCTATCACTATAGCTCTCCCACTCTTTTTCCTGCCCTCCTGTGCAGCAGAGCCACCCCTGGTGCCATGGACTTGGCTGCTGCTGCCTTCCCCTGATGAGTCATCTTCTCCAACAGTACCCAAGGTGGTGTATCTGTTTTGCAGGGGGATGACAGCAGGGGACTCCTGCACTGTCTTCCTTCCACTGCTCTTCCTGATGTTTACCCATTCCCTCTCTGCCTGAGTAACCTTTACCTACAGTGTGTTCAATTCACGACATCCTCAGCATTGCGGATGAATCCGTGCGCAGCTCCAGTGCCGCAATGTGGCCTGTCAGGAGCTGCAGATGGATACACTTCCTGCACATGTAGTCATCAGGAACACTGGAAGCGTCCCTGACTTCCCACATAGCACAGGAGGAGCATGACACGTGTCCGAGCTCTCCTGCCATGACTTAACCATTAGATTTACTTAATTTGGCAACATGCCAAAGGTTTCTTGCTGCTAAGAACAAGAAGAAAGACAAAGAAACAGAAAACTACTCACCACTCAACCAGCCAATCACTTACCCTCTTGGCTGTGACGTCACCCTTTGATTACTTTTGACCTCTTTCTTACTTTTGACCCTGCACCAGCTGTAGCTCGCTGCTCGCTGCTCCTCCAGCCGCTGCTCCTCCGACTGCCGCCGATCCCCGGACTCCCGCTGGGCCTTTATAGGCCGCTGCTCACACCTCCTCCGGTCACTGCTCCTCCCACTTTTGGAAAAAAATAATTCAGTCAGGCAGAGTCTGCATGGATTTATGAAAGGGAAGTCATGTTTGACAAATTTGCTGGAAATCTTTGAGGGTGTAATGAACAGGGTGGATAAAGGGGAACCAGGGGATGTGGTGTATTTGGACTTCCAGAAGGCATTTTGACAAGGTGCCACATAAAAGATTACTGCACAAGATAAAAGTTCCCGGGGTTGGGGGTAATATATTAGCATGGAGAGAGGATTGGCTAACGAACAGAAAACAGAGAGTCGGAATAAATGGTTCATTCTCTGGTTGGCAATCAGTAACTAGTGGGGTGCTGCAGGGATCAGTGCTGGGACCCCAACTGTTTACAATCTATATTAACGACTTGGATGAAGGGACCGAGTGTAACGTAGCCAAGTTTACTGATGATACAAAGATGGGAGGAAAAGCAATGTGTGAGGAGGACACAAAAAATCTGCAAAAAGACATAGCCAGGTTAAGTGAGTGGGGAAAAATTTGGCAGATGGTGTATAATGTTGGAAAGTGCAAGGTTATGCATTTTGGCAGAAAAAAATCAAAGAACAAGTTATTAGTTAAAAGAAGAAAAATTGCACAGTGCTGCAGTACAGCGGGACCTGGGGGTACGTGTGCATGAAACACAAAAGGTTAGTATGCAGGTACAGCAAGTGATCAGGAAGGCCAATGGAATCTTGGCCTTTATTGCAAAGGGGATGGAGTATAAAACAAAGAAGTCTTGCTGCAGTTATACAGGGTATTGGTGAGGCCAGACCTGGAACACTGCGTGCAGTTTTGGTTTTCATATTTAAGAAAGAATATAGATGCTTTGGAGGCAGTTCAGAGAAGGTTCACTAGGTTGATTCTGGAGATGAGGGGGCTAACTTATGAGAAAAGGTTGAGTAGGTTGTGCCTCTACTCATTGGAATTCAGAAGATTGAGAGGTGATCTTATGGAAACGTGTAAGATTATGAGGGGGCTTGACAAGGTGGATGCAGAGAGGATGTTTCTGCATACTAACCTTTTGTGTTTCATGTACAAGGACCCCCAGGTCCCTCTGCACCGCAGCATTTCTTAATCTCTCCCCATTTAAATAATTATTTGCTTTTTTATGATTGCTACCACAGTGGATAACCTCATATATTAGGTACTATGGGGCGAGTGCCCTGTTTTTTTGCTGATTCGATGGTTGTATAAAAAGTTATTAAAATTTGACAGTTGCTCGGCAAACATATTTGTATTTCCTTCAGTGTACTCCTTACTCTTCAAGGACTAGATTTTCCCCAAGCAGTATTGTCGGCGCACTGACCTCAAGCGCACCGACATTGCGCGCTGGAAACGGCACGGGGAAAAACTCGCCCCATCCTGGCCGCTGTGTACAGTCCCCGGAGTCCTGGCGTGGTGTCGGTGGTGAAGTGGGGGGCGGAGCCAAATGCCTGCGCCGAAAACACTGCCGGCACCTTCGCACATGGGCAGTAGGGAGAGAAAACTTGGCACTCTGCCATTTTTAAACAGTGTCAAACCCGATGAAAAGCACAGCAGCTTCTCAGCTTCTCCGGTCGCTCGGCGGGCTCTCCCCCCGTCCCTCCCCGATAAAACTCACAGCTCCAGCAGCTGCAACTTCTCCGGTCCACAAGCTCACACTTCTCCGGTGTGTCTTCCCTCCCCTATCCCAGGGATATAGGGACCCAGTGTAATGGAGCCAAGTTTGCTGATGATACAAAGATGGGAAAGTAAATTGTGATACAGCAAAGTAAATCTCAATTCCGGAAGAACAATATGGAAAAGTACAGTGACCCCGACGTGATATAAACACGCAGCCTTCTGATCTGGAGTCAGACACACTACCGTTACACCACGAGGTCTACAGCGCAGAGTGCCCATGTTTGTATACATGAAGGTTCCTGAAACACAGTTTCATTTACCCTGCATTGGTGCAATGAAAGGGCTTTAAAATCCCCGGCCACTCCCACCGTGGGTCAGATAGCATCAGAAGCAGTGCCCACCTGTCACTCACCCTCTCACGCCCGCTTTCATCACCTGCTGCCCGCGGACTGCAGCAAATCCAGTTCATCATCATCATAGGCAGTCCCTCGAAGCGAGGATGACTTGCTTCCACGCCAAAAAAGGATGAGTTCACAGGTGTTTCAATGATGGACCTAATATTCCAGGTCCCGAACTGCATGTTGAAGGGTGGAAGATACCTGTGCGTGGATTTTTTTAACGTGTGGTGGCCGTTGCACACCAGCCATCACACGGGCTTGACAGAGCGAGGTCTTGGTCCAGTGGCAAGGGTTATCCAAGGCGACTGGAGACCAGCTCTGCTGCACGGACCCAGTGCCCCCACATATCGCAGTGTGGGCTGGCCCGTGCTGCCCCTGGGCCCCTGGCCCTGAACTCACGCCGCCCCTGGGCCCCGATCACATCCCTCCACAGTCTCTCGCTGCTCCTGCTGTACCTGCCCACGCTCCAATCACCGACCTGGACTTTGATGACATCACACTTCGCTGCCGTCGCCCTCCTGCACCAGCTCGCGCTGTACCTTGCCGTGGTACACCACCACGCTGCTCCCAGGCCGCCGCTCACCGCTCCTTTTATGGCCCCGACCTGCCGCTGGTGTTCTCACGCAGGTCGGGGCCTCCACGCTGCTCCCAGCAAATCCAGTTACACCCCGTGTCACCGCACAATTCTCAGCTGTGATTGTAAGCTGACTATATTTAAAGCTATCGCAGAGGCTGCAAGCAGTGTTCCCTGGTAGTCTAGTGGTTAGGGTCTGGTGCTCTCACTGCCGTGGTCTGGGTTTGATTCCTGGTCAGGGAAAGCATTTTTACAGAGCAAATTGACAAAAATAATTCAAGTCTGTGAGAGACTGAATAATTGTTTCAATCATCATTAATCCACCCACATGTGTTGCACACTGAAGGAAATACAAATATGTTTGCTGAGCGACTGTCGAATTTTAATAACTTTTCACACAACCGGAGAATCAGAGGAAAAACAGGATATTCGGCCCATAGTACAAGAGTAAGGAAGTCTTGCTACAATTGTACAGGGCCCTGGTGAGACCACACCTGGAGTACTGCGCACAGTTTTGGTCTACTTATCTGAGGAAGGATACACTTGCCTGGGAGGTGGTACAACAGAGGTCCACCAGATTGATTCCTGGGATGAGAGGACTGTCCTATGTTGAGAGATTGTGTAGAATATGCCGATACTCTCTGGAGTTTAGAAGAATGAGAGGTGATCTCATTGAACCGGACAATATTCTGAAAGGGATTGACAGGTTAAATGTTACGAAGCCTGGCTAGCCCAGTCGGTAGAGCATGAGACTCTTACTTGCAGGGTGGTGGGATCGAGCCCCAACATTGGGCGATTACTTTTCCTGAAACTTTTATGTTGCTTTCAGAGGAAAACATCATTAATGAACCCATGATCTTCTTTTGCACAATGAAAAGAATGTGAACTGAGGGAGAGTTGATAATTGAATCAAATAATGAGAGCAGCGCCTGAGATAACTCGGCCGTCCTTACTGTTCGATGCTGAAGTTGCAAGTTATTACTCTGGAACGTTTCAGACCGGGCACTTATTCAGTGTTGCTGGAAGGCCCAGTGACCGGGATACTCTCTGCCCCGGGGTTTTCCTGAGCCTGTGCTCGTTGCACGGGGAGCTTTTGCCTGGGTCCGAGGTAGCTTGCATCCCAGGGATGGACAATAACCCTCTGAGCTCTGGAACTGGGGAAGAGCGAATAATTAATGAGTTGTTTGCGGGTTTCAAATGCAGCTTAGAGCTGCTGGTATAAACCGATCGTGCTGTTTCACAGAATGAAATAAATGTGAATAGATAGCTGAAACTTCAACAACTGAACTTCAATATTTCATGAAACTTTAATCCTTGAAGAAGTTTTATCACCAATCTGATTTTACACAATCTGTATTTGAGGAGACTGGTTTTAAATGTGCATTGCTCATGCAACAATGTGTCCAAAACAGCTTTTATTCAATTTTATTGCAGACAAGTTTTTGCTTGAGAAATAATGTTTCTGCCCAGGCTTGAACCAGGAACTTTTCACGTGTGAGGGAAATGTGACAACCACTACACGACAGAAACTGCTGCTTAGCTCAGCGCCCAGAGAGGAGTGTTCAGCAACAAGCTGAAATGCTCAAACCCTCTCTCTGCAAAAAGTTCCTTTCACAAACATTTCTCTGACCTGAACTGCACCAAACAACAATGTTCTCCTTTCAAAGTCATTAAACTCCCCAATTTCCACGTCTGCAATTTTAAGGACAAGGACTGAAAGCGCTTTGCGATCAGAAAATTGCAGGAAACCCCTGTGGTTAATGACAGGGCTTTTGATGGTTGATTTCCATACACACCTTGTGTTATGTATTTAACCCTTGGCCACCTGTATCACACCACCACCAGAGGGCCTACCTGTTGGAGTCCCAAGGGATCCCATGAGGTACCTGCACTCTGGAGTCTTACTACAGGAGCTAAGGTCACAATTACTCATTGTTCACAGTACTCAGTTTCATCCTTTATTATGAGCGTATCAATTGGCGACGAGACAATGAACAACCACGTGAAAATGCAAAGACCAGTTGGTATCCTGGAGAAGTTCTCAGAAGTGGACAATTGCGAAGCCTTCGTGGAGAGACTCGACCAATACTTCGTGGCCAACGAGCTGGAAGGGCACGTAAACGCTGCCAAATGAAGGGCGATCCTCCTTACCTTCTGTGGGGCAACAATCTATGGCCTCATGAAGAATCTTCTAGCTCTGGTGAAACCAACAACTAAATCCTTTGAAGAATTGTGTACGCTGGTCCGCGAGCATCTAAATCCTAAAGAAAGCGTTCTGATGGCGAGGTATCGGTTCTACACGTGCTAACGGTCTGAGGGCCAGGAAGTGGCGAGCTATGTCGCCGAATTAAGGCGCCTCGCAGGACATTGCAAATTTGAGGGATTCCAAAACGAATGCTGAGAGACTTTTTGTGCTTGGCATTGGCCATGAGGTAATCCTTCGCAAACTGTTGACTGTTGAAACTCAGAATCTGAGCAAAGCCACAACGATAGGTCAGACAATTTCCACCATTTCCTTTAAACCCAATAACGTAATTTATTTCTGGTGGACTGGATGGAGGAACATGATCCATGCAAAAAATTGTTATTACATGAAATGAATGTTCCTAAAAGTATTAGAGTGGGAACTCACTGGATAGCAGCACAGCTGGCAATGTTTGCAGAATATATTCGTGCAGCCAAAACGCACAATGACAACCTGGAATTGTGTGGCACCAAATAACAGTTTAATGCTTCGCTCCTGGGTGGGCTCGAACCACCAACTTTTTGGTTAATAGCCAAACGCACTAACCGATTGCACCACAGAGACTAAATTAAATGTACATTGCAAGACATCCCAAACCAGGGTGTCAGTCAGTTAAAGCTTCAGATTGCTCCGACCGGTATGGAACTTGTCCACTCTCAGTTGTAGTTTTCCCAAATAAATGGAGGGACATTCACTGTGGATGCAAGGAAGCAGTCTGGTCCCGCACACTGCAGACACTTCCATGTCACCACCAACCAGCTCTCCCACAACCGGTGTGATCTACCTTCCAGCCTTCCGGTGCCTTGTCTGTGACAAAGTATTCCGATTGTCCCGAAGCCAGTCTTATGTTTTAATTCATTTTCAGCCCCTGACTGCAGATATTCCTGTGATTCAACTCAAACAAAATGCTGACAGGGACAGTTGGATTCATCATTTCTTTGGTTGGTGAAATTTCAAAGATTGAAAGCGATGCACATCAACCCCAAACCTCGTCACCTACTCACTAACCGCTACACGCTGCTCCCGTGAGATGGAAGCCCAGTTGCTGTTTCAAGCTTGAATGCAGGTACAAGCAGAACTCATTCAAAGAAAGTCTAAGGCCCTGAGGCATCTGATTATTTGCACCGAATTCCTTCGCAATGAGTTGAGGTTCGTGTGGGGTGATTTGGGCACATCTTTCCCCACACTACAACACTTCAAACATAACTCAACGGCTGTAATGCGCTTTGGGGCGACATGAGTTCCTGAAAGGCACTGCAGAAATGTAAGTCCTTCTTCGGAAAAGTTCGATGCAATTTCAAAATTTGCGGCAGAATAGTGGGCTCGGCCGGGATCTCTCGCAAATTTCAATTAACAAGCCAGAAACGAGAATCATACCCCTTGACCAACGAGCTAACTTTTTGACAAACCTGGAGATCAGGTGTAACTTTTATAAAAGCATTTTTTGTGTGTAGCTAATCTTGGCAGAAGGAGCACATGAGATCGAATCAGTGACTTTGCTTTTTCGACCTGTCTTCTGAAGCGCCGCACGGTCCCACTCCGACAGTCAATGAGCTGTTGGGACGTTAGTGTATCCAGGCTGTGGGTGGCCACCCCGAGCGCAGCAGAGGGGTTTCTGCATTAGTTCTGGGTGGGGACAGTATTTCCCCTTCTCTCTTCCTCTTGTCTCTATCCCTCTGCTTTGTTTTCTGTATTTATTCCCCGGCCTCATTTTATGTGTTTAAAAGGGAACAAAAGATGAAGTGGGCGACACTCTGGAACAATTTCTCTCACTCAAATATATCTATTTAGTGAAGTGAAATAAATTGCAATTAAAGAATAAGGGAGAAGCCACTGTCACCCTTTTGACAGAAGAATAAACTCGCCCATGGCTGTTCATCCACAGCAAGTTTAAACATAATCTTCCTGCACGGGATCCTTCCGCGTGGAAAGCAAACGTGATAACGGCTCCACTGCAGAAACCGCTCTGACCAGAAGTACAGCAGAGGGCAGCTGACCAGTGAATGCCTTCTGTGCTGATCGGGAATGTGTTGGCTCACCTTAAACAACTTCTGTCCCTAACTGACAGCTGTCAATCCTTCTCCTCCGCTGCCATTTACACAAACATGTCACTGATCCCCACTCACCACCCCACATCCCCATCGTGTTATCTTCCATGTTAGCACAGTGGGGCCGCGGAGGCACCTACTCTCTCCCCGCGGCGAGTGAACTTA
This sequence comes from Pristiophorus japonicus, assembly GCF_044704955.1. NCBI lineage: Eukaryota > Metazoa > Chordata > Chondrichthyes > Pristiophoridae > Pristiophorus > Pristiophorus japonicus. The sequence goes on from NW_027254505.1 coordinate 302,616, forward strand.
GTGTATTGTCCTGGTACATTTTATGTATAGTTACAATGATGTGCCACAGAGGGCGCTGTGGTGAGAGACCCGAAAGTACCTGCAAGACAGAGTATAAAAGGCTGCCCACCACACCTGAGAGGCACTCTGGAGTTACACAATAAACGACTAAGGTCGCAGCAGTTACTACAACACCAGACTGTGCAGAGTCAGTGATTTGAGTGCTGCATACACCACAGTAACCTTGTTACATGCTTCTCTAATTTCCTCTTTGATGCCGTCCCCTACATTACCATTACTGTTTGGACGCCAATAGACAACTCCCACCAATGTTTTAGAAAGATAGAAACATAGAAATTTACAGCGCAGAAGGAGGCCATTTCGGCCCATCGTGTCCACGCCGGCTGACAAAGAGCTGCATAGCCCTTGGTCAGCAGCCCTAAAGGTTGCATATAAACCTATGAATGATGACGGAAAGGCAAAGAGCACCCAGCCCAACCAGTCCACCGCACACAACTGCGACACCCCTTACACTGAAACATTCTACAGTCCACCCCAACCGGAGCCGTGTGATCTCCTGGGATAGGCAAAAACCAGATAAAAACCCAGGCCAATTTATGGAGAATAAATCTGTGAAAATTCCTCTCCGACCCATCCAGGCGATCGAAACTACTCCAGGAGATCACCCTGGCCGTATTCTATTCCACGCAGTACTTACCATTATACCTGTGCCGTCCAACAAAAGGTCATCCCGTCTAATCCCAATTACCAGCTCTAGGTCCGTAACCCTGCAGGTTACGGCACTTTAAGTGCCCATCCAACCATCTCTTAAAAGTGATGAAGGTTTCTGCATCCACCACTCTTCCAGGCAGCAAGTTCTAGATCCACACAACCTTCTGCAGAAAGAAGCCCCCCACCCATCTCAAATCCCCTCTAAACCTTCCACCAACCACCTTAAAACTATGCCCCCTCGTAATAGACCCCTCCACCAATGGAAATAGGCCCTTACTATCCACTGTGTCCAGGCCCCTCAATATCTTGTGCACCTCAATGAGGTCTCCTCTCAACCTACTCTGTACCAATGAGAAGAAACACAGCCTATCCAATCTGTCCTCATAATTAAGATTCTCCATTCCACGCAGCATCCTTGTAAATCTCCTGCATGCAGTACTCCAGCTGTGGCCGAAACAAAGTATTATAGAATTGAAGCATAAGCTCCCTGCTCTTATATTCTATGACTCGGCCAGTAAAGGCAAACATTTTGTATCAATCTTTACGGTAGAGGACACGAACAATATTCCAACAGTGGAAAGTCAAGGAGCTATAGCGGGGAGGAACTTAACACAATCACAATCACTAAGGAGGTGGTACTCAGTAAGATAATGGGACTAAAGGCAGACAAATCCCCTGGACCTGATGAATTGCATCCGAGGGTCTTAAGAGAATTAGCGACAGGGATTGTGGATGCATTGGGTGTAATTTACCAAAATTCCCTGGATTATGGGGATGTCTCAACAGATTGGAAAACTGCAAATATAACGCCCCTATTTAAAAAAGGAGGCAGACAAAAAGCAGGAGAGTATAGACGAGTTAGCCTAACATCTATGGTTGGGAAAATGTTGGAGTCCATTATTAAAGAAGCAATAACAGGACATTTGGAAAAGCAAAATTCGGTCAGGCAGAGTCAGCATGGATTAATGAAGGGCAAGTCATGTTTGACAAATTTGCTGGAGTTCTTTGAGGATGTAATGAACAGGGTGGATAAAGGGGAACCAGTGGATGTTGTGTATTTGGACTTCCAGAAAGCATTTGACAAGGTGCCACATAAAAGGTTACTGCACAAGATAAAAGTTCACGGGGTTGGGGGTAATATAATAGCATGGATAGAGGATTGGCTACCAAACAGAAAACAGAGAGTCGGGATAAATGGTTTATTCTCGGGTTGGCAATCAGTAACTGGTGGTGTACCGCAGGGATCAGTGCTGGGACGCCAACTATTTACAATCTATATTAACGACTTGGAAGAAGGGACCGAGTGTAACATAGCCAAGTTTGCTGATGATACAAAGATGGGAGGAAAAGCAACGTGTGAGGAGGACACAAAAAATCTGCAAAAAGACATAGACGAGCTAAGTGAGTGGGTAAAAATTTGACAGATGGAGTATAATGTTGGAAAGTGTAAGGTCATGCACTTTGGCAGAAAAAAACCAAAGAGCAGGTTATTATTTAAATGGAGAGAGAATGCAAAGTGCTGCAGTATAGCGGGGTCTTAGGGTACTTGTGCAAGAAACACAAAAGGTTAATCTGCAGGTCAAGCAAGTGATCAGGAAAGCCAATGGAATCTTGGCCTTTATTGCAAAGGGAATGGTATAAAAAAGCTGGGAAGTCCTGCTACAGTTATACAGGGTATTGGTGAGGCCACACCTGGAGTACTTAGTACAGTTTTGGTTTCCATATTTAAAAAAGGATAAGAACATAAGAACATAAAAATTAGGAACAGGAGTAGGCCATCTAGCCGCTCGAGCCTGCTCCGCCATTTAAAAAGGTCATGGCTGATCTGGCCGTGGACTCAGTTCCACTTACCTGCCCGCTCCCCATAACCCTGAATTCCCTTATTGGTTAAAAATCTATCTATCTGTGATTTGAATACATTCAATGAGCGAGGTCCCATCCAGGGTCAGCATTCTTTGATCCTGGGAATAAAGTGACGGTCACAGAGTGACCGTGTCTGATATATACATGCCTCGTGTGAGTTTGTAACAAGGTGCAGAGACACTACATCTGGCGACGAGAAACGGGAATCACCGAACCACGAGGATGACCACCGGTGGCACAGAGGAACGCGACTGTGTGGGTGAGGACTGGGACGACTTTGTGGAAAGACTCCAGCAGAGCTTTGTCACAAAGGACTGGCTGGAAGAGACAGCGGCTGGCAAGCGGAGGGCGCATCTACTGACCAGCTGTGGTGCACAGACGTATGCGCTGATAAAAGACCTGCTCGCACCCCAAAAGCCAGTGGGCAAATCTTTAGAAAAGCTCAGCTAGCTGATCAGTGAGCATCTCAAGCCGGCAAGTAGTGGACACATGGCCTGGCACCGGATCTACTCTCACCGGCGTCTGGAGGGTCAAAACGTCTCGGACTTGGTGGCGGAACTGCGGCGTTTGGCCAGTCTCTGTAAGTTCTCCGATGCCTGCAGGGGGGAGATATTAAGGGACTTTTACATTGAGGGCATTAATCATGCTGGCATTTTCAGGAAGCTTATAAAGAGCAAGTACCTGACTTTAGAAGGGGCAGCGTTGATAGCTCAGACCTTTATGGCAGGGGAAGAGGAGACCAAGCTAATTTACACACGCAGCCCTGGTTTTAATGTTGCGATGAACCAGGAAGTTAATGTTGTAAAGTGATACAGAACCCAGAACACAGAACCGCAGGCAGGCAAGGGCAATTCGACACCGCCCAGGCAGCAACAAGCTCCAGGGTGGGCCCACAACAGGGACAATGGAAAGGGGATCGGCAATTCATGTCATCACGAGGAACAATGCATCCCGTGATGGGACCATTCAGAGTGCTTAGAAATAGCTAAACGGGCCATCAGAGAGGAATGCCTGGGAATAGTCCTTTTGTTAACAGCAATAACACACTGCCAAAAGCTGCAGGTTCCAGCTTTATACCTGTAGGATTTGTAATGTCAGTGGACACTTGGCCAGGATGTGCAAAAAGGCAGTAGCGAGGCTAGTCTGCGAGACAGAGGAACCAGACGAGGGGTTTGCAATGCAGGATGAGGCCTGGGGAACAACCATGGATGCGGAAGTTCAAAGAGTCCATGTGGCTGATGTCCACAGCTCATACACTAAAACGCCACCCATGAAGATGAAAATCTTACTGAAGCTGGATACGGGAGCTGGATACGGGAGCTAGCCAGTCTCTCATGAGCGCCCAGCAGTTTAAGAGACTATGGTCACACAGAGCTAGCAGGCCGAAACTGGAACGCATTGAGACGCAGCTACGTACGAACACCAAAGAGATCATCCCAGTGCTGGGCAGCGCAAACTTGATGGTAACGCCTAATGGAGTACAGAACCGGCTGCCACTCTGGATTGTTCTGGGAAATGGCCCCGCACTTTTGGTAAGGAGTTGACTAGCTGAGATGTATTGGAAATGGGGGGATGTGCACGCCATTTCATCCGTGGAGTGAAGTTCATGCTCGCAGGTCTTGCAAAAATTCGAGTCACTGTTTTAACCCGGTGTCGGTACGTTCAAGGGCACTAAAGTAGTGATACGCATCACTCCGGACGCCAGACCAGTGCACCACAAAGCCAGAGCGGTGCCGTACTGTCGAGGAAATTTCTAAGTTAAAGTAACTCAAGCGGAGATTTCAGAGTCTTGCTTCAAGAGATTCTTTAATATGTACAGGCGAGATATCTCGGAGAGCTGCTTGGTCCTTACCAAGGCAATACTCTGAAATTCTATAGAAACTTGTTCCATCTTTATACAGAAAAAAAGGAATTTTATCTCTACAATTGACAACTACATTATTCAGGAACATTACCAATTCTAAACAGGGCACAAAGGTCAGTTTACACAGCCCAACAGTATCTTGTCACGTCATTATTCAATCTTTTCGAGGGTCAGCAAGATCATCACTAAAAGCCCCTCTTATCAGAGAAATCAGTTTGTCCAGGCAATGGGGGTATCTTAACATATACAAATACCAGATGTACAGCTTTCATGTTATCTGTTCTTTTCTAACAAAGAAGAGACATCAAGTATTTTCTGGCCTTGCAGGATTCTGCAGTCTCAGCACAGAATTAAACTTACTAAAAGGAAGAAAGAAATTTAACCCCTTCCTATATCGTGAACTAAAGTTCTTCCACACGTACGTGATGCGTGAGAAAATTGAAAGTGAACTGGACAGGCTGCTCAGAGAGGGCATAATTTCGGCCATTGGATTCAGCGACTGGGCAAGTCCCATCGTTTCCGTCCTCAAAGCAGATGACTCGGTTAGGATTTGTGGCGCCTACAAAGCCACCATCAACCGAGTGTCGCTGCAAGACCAATACCTGCTTCCGAGAGCGGAGGACCTCTTTGCCACACTGGCAGGTGGAAAGCTGTTCACGAAGCTGGACCTCACTTCGGCCGACATGACTGAGGAACTGGCGGAAAATTCCAAGCTTCTGACCACCATCACGACGCACAAAGGATTATTTGTCTACAACAGGTGCCCGTTTGGCATTCGTTCGGCAGCGGCTATCTTTCAGCGAAACATGGAAAGCTTGCTCAAGTCCATCCCTGGAACGGTCGTATTCCAAGACGACATCCTTATAATGGGTCGTGACACCGAGGAACACCTCCGCAACCTGGAGGAGGTGCTACGCCGATTGGATTGGGTAGGTTTGCGGCTGAAAAAGGCCAAGCGTGTGTTTTTGGCCCCAGAGGTCGAGTTCCTGGGCAGGAGAGTTGCCGCAGACGGGATCCGGCCCACTGAATCAAAAACTGAGGCGATTCGCCGGGCACCCAGTCCCGGCAACACGTCGGAGTTGCGATCATTCCTGGGACTTTTGAACTATTTTGGGAACTTTCTGCTGAAAATAAGCACATTGTTGGAGCCATTACACATGCTCCTCCATAAAGGTTGTGAATGGTTTTGGGGGGATTGTCAAGAACGGGCTTTCAATAAGGCGAGGAACCTGTTGTGTTCCAACAAACTGTTGACTTTGCATGAGCTCTGTAAAAAACTGGTTTTAACATGCGATGCATCATCCTACGGAGTTGGGTGTGTATTGCATCAGGGTAACGATGACGGCCGACTCCAACCAGTGGCTTACGCCTCCAGGTCGCTCTCCCAGGCAGAGCATGGATACGGCACGATCGAGGAGGAGGCACTCGCGTGTGTGTACGGTGTGAAAAAGATGCACCAGTGCCTTTTCAGCAGACAGTTCGAGCTAGAGACGGATCACAAGACGTTAACATCCCTGTTGTCTGACACCAAGGTTGTCAACGCTAACGCGTCAGCTCGCATACAGCGATGGCTGCGTATGACTACACCATACGGCACCGGCCAGGCACCGAAAATTGCGCTGACGCATTCAGCAGACTCCTACTGGCCACCACCATGGGGGCGTCGGAGCAGAGCGCCGAGATGGTCATGGCCATTGAGGCTTTTGACACTGCGGGCACCCCCATCACAGCCCGACAGATCAAACTCTGGACCAACAGGGACCTCCTCCTATCCATGATAAAGAAATGTGTCCTGACTGGGAATTGGGCGCCCGCACACAGGGCGTGCCCCGAGGAAGTCAGGCTGTTTCAGAGACGGATGGATGAGCTCCCCATTCAGGCCGACTGCCTGTTATGGGGCAGCCGGGTAGTCATGCCCCAGAAAGGAAGGGAAGCATTCATCAGGGAACTCCACAGCGAGCAGCCTGGCATCATGTTAATGAAGGCCATTGCCCGGTCACATGTATGGTGGCCGGGGATTGAATCAGACCTGGAACACTGGGTTCGCAAGTGCACGATGTGTGCCCAACTGGGCAATGCCCCCAGGGAGGCTCCACTCAGCCCATGGCCTTGGCCCACCAGGCCATGGTCACGCATTCACGTAGACTATGCGGGCCCGTTCATGGAGAAAATGTTCCTGATCGTAGTCGATGCATACTCGAAGTGGATCGAGTGCATCATATTGAACTCGTGCACGACATCCATCACAGTGGAGAGTCTGCATCCTAGGGTCTTAAGAGAAGTAAAGGCAGGGATAGATGATGCATTGGTTGTAATTTACCAACATGCCCAGGATTCTGGGGAGGTCCCAGCTGATTGGAGAAGTGCAAATGTAATGACCCTATTTCAAAAAGCGAGGCAGACAAAAAGCAGGAAATTATAGACCAGTTAGCCAAACATCTGTGGTTGGGAAAATGTTGGCGTCCATTTGGTGTATTTGGACTTGCAGAAGGCATTTGACAAGGTGCCACATAAAATGTTACTGCACAAGATAAAAGTTCAGGGGTTTGGGAGTAATATATATATGCATGGATAGAGGATTGGCTAACTAACAGAAAGCAGAGTGTCGGGATAAATGGTTCATGGCAATCAGTAACTAGGGGAGTGCCGCAGGGATCAGTGCTGGGACTCCAACTATTTACAATCTATATTAATGACTTGGAAGAAGGTATCGAGTGTAACATAGCCAAGTTTGCTGACGATAAAAAGATGGGAGGAAAAGCAATGTGTGAGGAGGACACAAAAAGCCTGCAAAATGACATAGTTAGGCTAAGTGCGTGGGCAAAAATTTGGCAGATGGAGTGTAATGTTGGAAAGTGTGAGGTTATGCACTTTGGCAGAAAAAAAAAATCAAAGAGCAAGTTATTATTTAAATAGAGAAAAATTTCAAATTGCTGCAGTACAGCGGGACCTGGGGGTACTTGTGCAAGAAACACAAAAGGTTTGTACGCAGGTAAAGCAAGTGATCAGGAAGGCCAATGGAATCTTGGCCTTTATTGCAAAGGGGATGGAGTATAAAAGCAGTGAAGTTTTGTTACAGTTTATCAGGGTTTTGGTGAGGCCACACCTGGAATACTGCGTGCAGTTTTGGTTTCCATTTTTAAGAAAGGATATACTTGCTTTGGAGGCAGTTCAGAGAAAGTTCACAAGGTTGATTCCGGAGATGAGGGGGTTGTCTTATGGGGAAAAGTTGAGTTGGTTGGGCCTCTATTCATTGGAATTCAGAAGAATAAGAGGTGATCTCATTGAAACATATAAGATTATGAGGGGGCTTGACAAGGTGGATGCAGAGAGGATGTTTCCACTGATGAGAGAGACTAGATCTAGGGGGCATAATCTTAGAATAAGGAGCCGCCCATTTAAAACTGAGATGAGGAGGAATTTCTTTTCTCTGAGGTTTGTAAATCTGTGGAATTCGCTGCCTCAGAGAGCTGTGGAAGCTGAGTCATTGAATAAATTTAAGACAAAAATAGACAGTCTCTGAACCGATAAGGGACTAAAGAGTTATGGGGAGTGGGCAGGGAAGTGAGCTTGAGTCCATGATCGGATCAGCCATGATCGGATTAAATGGCGGAGCAGGCTTGAGAGGACGTATGGCCGATTCCTGCTCCTATTTCTTATGTTCTTATGTTCTTATGAATCTACCTCAAGCACAGTTGCAGAAATGAGGCCAGAGATGAGCAAACATTGCTGTGCGTGCCCTGGGGCTCACCCTTACACTATTGGTCCATTCTGATGGGGTCACAACCATTTCTGATGCTGCAGGTGGGCAGCGTGGCCAATAGTCGCTCGGAGAAAGAATTGAAACCCTGGTATAACTGATACACCTGACTGCAATCCATATAGCCCATGGTTAATGCTTGGAGCTGAACCCCGGCAATGGTGCTGTGTAAGGGAGATATTACAGGCTCAGACTCCCAGTGTTAAGCTTCACCCGTTGGGAGCTCATAATGGGAATCTGAGGCATGGAGGGTCCGTGCTCCCTGTCAGCAACACACATTGATACATTCTACACTTCAATCCGTATTATTGATCATTAGCTTTCTGAACAATCATTGTAAAAGCAGTTTAACAATCAACCCATAGATACACGACTCAATCAATTGTGAGCTCACCCTCACCAGTGAGGTCATCACCTGGCTGGTCACGTGACAGCTCGAGTCACAAGACGTCACAATGAAATTCGTGACTTCACAAAAGCAGGAAATAATGACACGGTGCCTTTTCCACATAAAGCTGTCGGCTGCTTGGTCATCCAGCAGTTAAACTTTGTGTTTGACCACGAGGAGAAGGAGGGAGAGAGTTTTTCAAAGAATTTTTTTCAAAGCGATCAACCAAAAGCTTTAAAGCATTAAATTAATTCAAGACCATCGAATTAGGAATCTACAAAGAAAGATCTGCATAGGACGGACATCTCTGTGTGTGAGAAGATCCATTCACAGGAGAGAAAGAGCCCGTGTTCGGGTCGAGACAAATAAAGGTTGAAATATCAAATCGACAACATAACAGCAGCAATACTGGTGATAATCGGTGAGTAAAAGCAGAGAGCTCTGTGTTGTTACAAGTCTGTTTATCACTAGGACACATTGTGTGAAACAAGAGAAGTGATTGAATTCCAGCAAAATGGTGACAAACAGAATAAAGTGTTCGATGGCCATGATTATCAGTCTGTTTTCTGATGAAGATGACTTTGTTCCAATGAGATTAACTGAGTCACTGCAAGAACTGGGAAGGATCAATCATAAATACGTCCTTACGTACTGCCATAAGTATCTGACCAAAAACAAGTTGCGGCCGGCCCCACGTTGGGCCTTACTAACGGCGATGACGTTGGTAATAAAGGATAACCTTGGACACTTACACACACGGCTGGCTAAAAAACTGAGCAACTTGGCTTTGATGAACATGATCAGATCAGAGCATGTTGACCATCAGGAAGCGGCAAGTTGCCTCCTGGTTAGTCTGGGTGCCAGGTTTCCCATTGAAATTTTCAAGCACATCGAGTCGGGGTGCCAACCATGGACCCAAGCATATTTCTACGTGGTGCTGACACTGGCAAGGCTGTGTAGAGCAAACGTGCATTGCTTGGTACCTCGGCTCAAGCCTGTCTTGAGAAACATGCTCCCCACACTGCATGGAGTAACTGATGGGGAAATGAAGTGGACTCTCTGTGTTTCATTGGGGCTTTTTAGTGAGAGCATTCAAATGTACCTGTCAAACCCAGAGGGGACCAGAAAACCTAAACTTGAGAAGAAGATGTTCTTTCATGAGATTTCTGCGGCTTACGATCTGCTTTTGAATTCCTGGCTGCCCATGAAAGAGCCCAAGGTGAGCAGAGCAATACTAGAAACAGTCGCCCAGATAATCCAGCTACTACCCAATGACAAACTGGACAAGGAGCTCCCCAGCTTAATTCCAACCCTTCTCTTGGTGTACCAGGAAACCTTTCCCCATGTTTCTGTCACTCGGTGTCTGTGCAGTGTCCTGCGCACTGCCATCGAGAGGAACAGTGAAGTACTCGTGACACAAATGCAGATTCTGCTGATCACTTTCCATGAGCAGATCTGTATTGTGATGGAACAACCCCAAAACACCTTTTCTGAGAAGCAGCTAAATGAAATCCTTTGCTGCTTCAGAGTTCTAGCTCCGGCATTTACAAGCCAGATACTAGAGATCCTTCGGATGCAACTGGCAATTGACAATGAGCAAATTCAACTCGGGGCACTGGCCGTGCTGAAGTACCTTCTCGATACTGTCCCTTCAAACATGGAGAGTCAGAAGGATCAGATTCTGAATTGTGTGCGACGATCACTTTTAACTGGGAGTAACAGAGTGAAGGGAATCCTTGCCCAGGTAATATACACCATGGCCTGTCACAATTACTTGGAGCGAGAGGGAGGAAAGCAGCTGGTGGAATTTATCATCCAACAGTGTGCTCTGCCCACCGAGGAGAACGAGGAGAGTACTGAAAGCGAAGAGGAGTTCTGCAGCGTAATGGCGGCCGTGGTTACGGATAAGGATTTAAGGAGACAGTGCGAAGGATTGCTGAAATTGATGGTGGGAACTTTACCGATTGGCGATGTCCTCTGGTCCTACCTACTGGAGTTTGTGATCACAGTAAAGTACACTGAAGCCTTTACAATAGTCTGTGGTTCCTCACATTGCGTTGGAATAAAGAGACTGATGGCCAGCAATACACAATTTGTTCTTAATTACGAGGACTATCCAAATCTTCCTGAGCCTCGTACACTGCTGACGCGGCTATTGATTGTGTCTTCTTCTCTGTGCCATGGAAAAGGCAGAGGTGTTCCTGCTCTGGGCTTACTATATCTCCTGGCAATGGACATCCACCCAGCAACAGTGAGAGTATGGGACAAGGAATTCCCAATGTTATGTAACTTTCTGGAGGAGAATTCAGAGAAGCCCAATCTCCAGAATGAGTGGGAAGAGAAACTGTTGGGGGTTGTGTCCCAGACTCTGGAGGCAATCGCGGATAAGGTGTGGATCACCCAGCTCATTGCAGAAATGACCCACTGCATTCACACCTATCGCCTGTATCCAACACAGAGGGCTTTTCTGTACAAGTGTTTAGGGAGAGTGCTCCGACTGACCCAAGACAAAGACATCGTCAGTAAAAGTCTTCATCAGATGCTTCAGAGTGTTGAGCACAATGAAGATTTCGAGAGAGACAGGGTAGCCGCTGGAATTGGTGACTGTGCTGTAACACACTTAGATACCACGCTCACCACACTGAAGGCTTTCATGGAGTTCAATCGTTTGTGCATATCAAGTCCCTTTCACCAGGTTGACAATCACATAATGAAAGTTAAAAGCACGCTCATTTTATGCTATGGGCAGATTATGTCACGTTGTCCTCGGGACCTCATTCTGCCCAGAATCGAGACCGACATTCTGCACAATGTGTTGGCTCTTTTCAACACCAAGATGTTTGGACTGAAATCCAAGGTGAAGGGCTTGACACTGAAATTAAGTTTGACAAACACTGTGACACTGTTGGCCAAAGCTCTCCAACCCAGCGAAGAACACCCACCCTACACTCTGAGCAGAAAGGCAGAATTGCTGAGTTGCATGCAGGAGCTGATCACTGCCGAACCAAAGGAGATATTGAGCACTTGGGTTCGAAAGTCTGCCATGGACGCCTGTGCAGCCCTCATCAAACTGCAGCCTTCACTGAGCAGTGAGACTGAGCTGATTAGCATCTGTTTGAATCGTGTCTTCAGTTTGCCAGATTGGGAGAGCAGCACTGCCGACCAAAGTACAAACATGGACATGGCAGAGAGACAGAAGCTTCACACCGACACAATGGCCTCTGTGCAGGGTCTCCTGAAGCAATGCTTACTTTTGGATCTGTCTCCTGATGGGCTTCATTCTGTATTTAAAACCATGGAGACTGAGATCCAATCCACACGGGACCATGAGCGAGAAAAGGCAATGGAGAGCACTTTACAGCTGGTGACATTTTACCTGGAGAAACTGCAAGTTAGCAATAAGATGCCATCCCATAACTTGGTGAGGATTATTGGATGTGTGGGGCTTCAATGTGCAGATCCATCGCATGTTGTAAGGGAGGCAGCCATTAAAAGCTTGTATGGATTGCTGTATATCCAGTTACACCTTGAAGGCTTTCCAGTGGGTCATCAAGATAAGGAAGTGGAGCATCTGAAAGCCATCAAAGGCGGATTGAAGCAATTTACCAGTCAGGCCCTCTTTCAAACCTGCACTGCTGTCGGTAACGTTTTATCCAAGTGCATAGCCCATGAGCAGTTGAACACTCTACTCTTCACAGTCTTTAAAGGGCTGACAGACAAGCACCGGAACATTTCCTGCACAGCTTCTATTGTGACAAATGTCCTCATTACAACACGTGGAACCACCCTTGCAGACGTTTGGGGAACAATCAAAGTATTGAGCCGTCACTTGCGTTCAATTACTGAGCCGCGGGTGAGAAATGCAGTGACGCATTCAATCTCCATTCTGGCCTCACACCATCTGCCAGCAGTTTTGTCCGCTCTCCTCACTTACCCCATTCCATTTGATGGATATATTTGTGACATATGGCGATCCCTCCTGACACGTAATGCATTAGCACCGGCCAAATTCTTACTGAACAACATCAAATCATTGTATGATGATGGCAGATATTGCCATGTCACAGATACAAAAGGTTCAGCAACTCAGCAGTCTTTAGCTGTCCTCTGTGCTCTTCGTGATGTGGTATGTGAGCCTGACTCAGGGCACGTGATAAACATTCTCTACCCCCAGTTAGTCAGCACCCTTCTGATTCATCTCAGCTTCAGTGTCTGGGTTCGCTTTCCGACCAACTTTCTGACAATTCCAAAGGCTGGGAACACCTTCGGCCCTGCTCTAAGACTGAATTATGCCGACGCTTGCCATTACTCAGCTGAGATTCTTCGAGCTGTCCTGTCACAGGGAAAGGGAGATGATCGCATCATGAGAGAAATGGGAGGTTGGGATCTCATCGTGAGCCCAAGAAAGCACCATGAGGGGGTTACACTGCTGGCAAGCACATTGACCGCGTGTGCTGCCCCGCATCTGATCAGCATTGTGGAGCAACTCACTCCTTGCCTTGTCAACATAGGAGAGAGTCAGAGGATCACAATAGCTGCCTTCTTTGGGGAGCTTTTAAATCATTCGGTGGTGTGGGACTTGTTGCTGATGGATACCCTTCTGGAGAGTTTGTTTCGATGTTTGCTTGATGAGTCCCCAATTGTCCAATGGCTCGCTGTACAAGGTTTGGGAAATGCTGCAATTGGAGCTTCTCAACGGATAGACACATACTGCACCAAACTGTTGTCCACAATGTTATCTGTGATTGACCAGAAGTCCAAACCCGAGAATCTCATTGCAGTTGAGGCAATGTCGAGCATGTGCAAAGTTCTGGGTCAGCTCCAGGAGGATTATACAAATCCCATTCTTGGTGATGTGGCACTGGCAGTTCAGCCTTACTTGGAACATCAGCATGAGACAATGAGAGCTGCGGCGTTTAACGTTCTTGGCAAGCTAATAAGATTTGGGAGTGTGGAAATGAACCCTCCACATATGGAGCACATCAAGTCCACCTTGATCCGCTTGCTGCTACATCTCAACGCTGAGAGCATTGAAGTCACCAACGTCTGCAAATCCGTGCTGAATTCCTACGCTCCAGTAATGGAGTCAGCAAACATATCCAAGATGTTCCAAGAACTTTCCTCGGAGGAGACCACCCTGGATTATGAGAACTATTTAAGCAACATCTCCAGGCACATTGCCAAAGACTTGGACAACCAGATCCCCTTGTACATAAGGAGCTGTGCCGCCTTCCTAAGGGATGTGCTTCCTGCGGTCAGAGGGAACGCATTGACATTCCTCGCTTTCCTCATGTACAATGCCCCACCACATTATTACACATCACAGTCTGCAGCTCAGATTTGTGAGCAGATTATTGCCTTGCTGTCAGATCACGAGCAAGATGTCAGAACGAAAGCAGCCAAGGCGATGCGATACCTCTACATGTATTAGGGACCATCAGAACAAAATTATTGTAATGTATGCGTTCGTAGTGTGTTTGGAAATGAGTCTGAAGTCCAAAAATTCGCAGACCCAAAATAGGCAAAAGGGGGAAAGGGGAGGGGGAAGGGATTTGGCCGCGGCATGGGGGGGAGGGAGAGGGAGTGTGAACCTGGGCGGGGCATCGGGGGAGGGGGAGGAGGGAGTGATCCTGGGCGGGGCATCGGGGGAGGGGGAGTGGGAGTGATCCTGGGCGGGGCATCGGGGGAGGGGGAGTGGGAGTGATCCTGGGCGGGGCATCGGGGGAGGGGGAGAGGGAGAGTGATCCTGGGCGGGGCATCGGGGGAGGGAGAGGAGGGAGTGATCCTGGGCGGGGTATCGGGGGAGGGGGAGTGGGAGGGGGATTGTAAGAATGGCAGGCCGGGATGGGCGGGGGCGAGGTGAGAATCGTTGCCTCGTGAGGTAATCGGAAACTTCGGGGGAGGAGGGGATTTGTAGGCCTCATGGGGGTAATGCGAGGCCTGTGGGATAGGGGGGATGGGAGCCCTCGGAGGTGGATTGGAGGCCTTGGGGGAGGTCTCCTATCACGGGGCGGGGATGTGGGTGAGGCAGGGATGCTGGATCGGCACTTACCTCCTGGATCCAGCAGGTCTCACCGTACTTTCGCTGGTTGATTCCCCGAGGCCTGAGAAACCCGACCAGCCAGGGTTACATTTGAAATGGAGGTTAAATCTGAGGCATGCCAGCCGCATTATAATATTTAAATGAACCCCCCACCTCCTATGAGCAGGTTGGCTGCAATCCCCCCGGGCCCGCCCACATTAAACCGGCAGTGGTCGGGGGAGGGGTGTTACTCCCTGTGGGGAAGGGTCTATCTCCTGTCAGATCCCCTCCCTCCCCGACAGCCCAGTGGCGATTGAGGACTTGCTGTGGGCACAAACCCAGCGCCCACCACCCCTTGGTACAGTTTGTTGCACCACCAACATGTTCACCCACCTGTCTCAGGGAATCCTCTCTTATCCTCAGTTTGGTGAAGCAGAAAGCAGAGTCCACAAAGAACTCCGTGTACTTCAAAACCTAATATCCATCTGCAAGGAGTGGGTGGGCTGTGTGGGGAGCACTGTCTGTTTATTCTCTGTCACTATCAAACATGGCTGCAAACCCTCCCTTGGCCGATTTCTGCCTTTCTCAGTGTTTATTGTGTAATCTAACTTTCTACCAATACCCTTCATAAATAAGCTGCCTGTGGGCTAGAAATTGCCTGGAGATCGCCCGCGCCCGATCCTACGCGGTATTGGGGCGGTTGGGTCTTTCCCACGGCCGGAATGCTGCTGGTGCGCGCTCCCGAGGTTTTCGGACGGTCCATGTCGACGGCGGCGATGCGGTGCGGGAGCGGAGCGCAGCGGGGCCAAAGTCGGGATCAGCTTTCCTGTATAAAGGGAAGCTGAACCGTTGTGTGACAGGGCCGCAAACGCTTGTCTGCGCATTCTCCCGCCATTCTCCCGCCATTCTCCCGCCATTCTCCCGCCATTCTCCCGCCATTCTCCCGCCATTCCGGGGTCAAAGCTGACCCGCGCATGCACAGGCAACAGAAGGACCGCACTCAACAGTTTGAAGCTGCAGAGGTTGGTGCGTCTCCGTGGGAGAGGGGCTGGGAGTGGAGGGGAGGGAGTCGGGGGGGGGGAGGTGGGGAGGGAGTGGGGGGAGGGGGGAGTGAGGGGGGAGTGGGTGGCGGGGTGGGAGGGAGTGGGTGGGGGGTGGTGGGGCAGTGGGAGTGGGTTGGGGGTGGGGGGGAGTGAGTGGGGGGGAGGGGGAGAACGATTGAGTGGGGGGAGGGGAAGAGTGAGTGGGGGGATGGGGAGGGGGAGAGTGAGTGGGGGGGGGAAGGGGGAGAACGAGTGAGTGGGGAGGGAGGGGGAGAACGAGTGAGTGGGGAGGGAGAACGAGTGAGTGGGGGGTGAGGGGGTGAGGGGGTGGGGGAGAACAAGTGAGTGGGGGAGGAGGGGGAGAACGAGTGAGTGGGGGAGGATGGGGAGAACGAGTAAGTGGGGGAGGAGGGGGAGAACGAGTGAGTGGGGGTAGGGGGAGAACGAGTGAGTGGGGGATAACGAGTGAGTGGGTGGTGGGGGAGAACGAGTGAGTGGGTGTGGAGGGGGAGATGAGTGAGTGGGGGGGTGGGGGAGAACGAGTGAGTGGGGGTAGGGGGAGAACGAGTGAGTGGGGGTAGGGGGAGAACGAGTGAGTGGGGGAGGAGGGGGAGAACGAGTGAGTGGGGGGGGAACACGTGAGGGGGGTGTGGGGGGGGGGAGGGGGAGAATGAGTGAGTGGGGGAGGAGGGGGAGAACGAGTGAGTGGGGGTGGTGGGGCAGAACGAGTGAGTGGGGGAGGAGGGGGAGAACGAGTGAGTGGGGCTAGGGGGAGAACGAGTGAGTGGGGGATAACGAGTGAGTGGGGGGTGGGGGAGAACGAGTGAGTGTGGGTAGGGGGAGAACGAGTGAGTGGGGGTAGGGGGATAACGAGTGAGTGTGGGTAGGGGGAGAACGAGTGAGTGGGGGAGGAGGGGGAGAACGAGTGAGTGGGGGGGAACAAGTGAGGGGGGTGTGGGGGGGAGGGGGAGAATGAGTGAGTGGGGGGGGAGAACGTGAGGGGGGTGGGGGTGGGGGAGGATGAGTGAGTGGGGGAGGGGAGGGGGAGAGTCAGTGGGGGGGAGAGGGAGAACGAGTGAGTGGG